>NC_073305.1:161818368-162130528 GCF_027595985.1 Sorex araneus | reverse complement strand
GGTTGTTACTTATAGTAAAACTTAAATTTCAAGTAATAGTCCGGCTAGGTAGTAAATTTTTAATTGGAAATTCACTCAATCTTATAGCGTTTGCCTTATATGTGACTATTATATACGTTTTTGCTTACTTTAGGGTCATCTATCTTCAACTTTTACCATTTAATTATAATGTGTCTTAGTGTGCATCTCTTTGGGTTTGTTTTGTTTGAAGCTCTATGGGTTTTTTAGATCAAGCGTCTGTCTCCTTCACCTTTGGAGAGATTCTTGGCTATTACTTGTTCAATAATATTTTTTTATCCCTATCTTCTTTTCTCCTGAATCTCATATAGTGCAGTGTTTTTTTCCATTATTTTGTCCTACAGTTTTTTTTTTCTTTTTGGGTCACACCTGGCAATGCACAGGGGTTACTCCTGGCTCTGCACTCAGGAATCACTCCTGGTGGTACTCAGAGGACCATATGGGATGCTGGGAATTGAACCTGGGTTGGCCGCATGCAAGGCAAATGCCCTACCGGCTGTGCTATCGCTCCAGCCTCTGTCCTACAGTTTTATCTTATATTCATTAAAATTTTTTTTGTTTTTCCTTCTCTTTTTAGATATTTTCTCTACCCTCTTTTCCTACTTGCTGATTCTACCTTCTGCTTTAAGTCTAACTGTTGCACTACTCTATTGCATGTTTTAGTTAAATTATTCTGTTATTTAGCTCTACAGTTTCTGTTTGGAACATTTACGTATTTTTATGTTTTCAACTTGTTATCATTGTTGTGGTTCTCATTTTGTTGAATGCATGAGAATAAAGATCACAGAGAAAGATCTCAAGAATATTGTGTTTTAACAATGAGAGAATAAAAATTCAGGTAAGAGGCAACAGGCATTTATTAATAGTAAAACATGGAGATAAATAAATACCACTGACAACAATGAAATACTCTGAAATGAACATTTGAAGTGGCATAGATAAACTGAGGATCAAAAAAATAAAAAATAAGACAAGAGGTGCTAGCACTTTAAAGAGACCTGTTTCCTTTTATCTAGTTTGATTCTGAAAATCAAACAATAGTCACAAGATTATTTATAGAAGTTTGTAAGTCATTTCTAAAAGTTATACAAAGTTTAAGGAGTACTATAAGGTTAAAGCACTTGCCTTGCATGAGGTCAATTCCTAGCACCCACTGAGATCCCTGAACACCACTAGGGGTCCCTCCTGAGCACAGAGCCTAATATAGTCCTGGAGCTCGTCTGCATGTAGCCCAGACATCTTTTCCCTCTCAATTAAATTAAATGCATACGTTATAATGTACATAAGAATGATGTCAGAAATTATTTAATTAGCAGAAAGAATTTAAACTCAAAGTATGAAAATATTTCATACTTCAGTTTATGATCTCAGGGGAGAAAAGACTATCAAATAGAATATAAAAGCAAGAAGTGCCTTAAAATATCCAATAACTTTGATTATATTAAAATGCAAATTAATTCTTAGGTGAAACACAAATCAAAATCAAGAAAATAAAAGAATAAATGGAGGATTATCACCCAGAAGATAAAAAATATTCCTGTTAATCACTATGAATGAGACAAAAGGAAATGAGATCATGTTCACTTCACACAAACAAAAGGTAAACTTAGGTAGATTTGAGAAACATGATAAATCATTCTGGTAATGATTAAAAAATAACAATGAGGTAGTTTAGAAGTGGAATACCATTGTTTTTATAAAACAAGCTATCCAAATTTAAAAAGATTTAAAATGTCTAGACTGATAAAGTAGAATTCGAATTCAATTTTATTGCTGTTACTACTTATTTCTGTAATAGATTAAGAGTTTAAACAAATAAATAACTAAAAATGAACAGAAAATCCCAGACCTGCAACATCAACACCACTTCCAGTTTGTTTGGTTTGCAAATTCTCAAATGCCCTCTCAGACTCATGAGCTCAGAAATTCTGCAGATTGAGGATGATACCCTGTGTCTCAGTAAATGAAACACAGAAGAGAGCAAAAAAATAGAGATGAAAGTGACATTTTGTGGGAGAAATAAAAGGAATGTTATTTTGTTTAGGAAATTAGTAGTAAAGTACTATTAAATTGTGATATTTAAGTCAGAATCATAAATAAAACAACTAAATTGGCTGTGGTTTTTGTAAAGATCTTAAGGCCAGAGTTTGAAAGAAAATCAAGTATTGTGCTGAAGCAATTGTGTAGGCAAGAAGAATCGCTGTCACTGTCATCCCGTTACTCATTGATTTGTTTGAGCGGGCTTCAGTAACATCTCTCATTGTGAGACTTATTGTTACTGTTTTTGAAATATAGAATACACCACGGATAGCTTGCCAGGCTCACTGTGCTGGCATAATACTCTCAATAGCTTGCCAGGCTTTCCTAGAGGGACAGACGAATCAAACACGGGTCAGCTGCGTGAAAGGTGAAAGCCCTACCGCTGTGCTATCGCTCCAGCCCAGCAAGAAGAATAATGAATGAATATACACTCTATATTAAAACTATGGACAAACAAAAAATTCTTTGTATATCAGTTGATTAAAACAATAAAAACCAAGTGTTCACTAGTTAGATGAAATTCCTCTACCGCACTTGAAATTAGTGATAATTAACAAGGAGCAGATAAACAATACTTCACAATTCTATTATCTATATGAAAGAGATTATATTTCCATAAAGGTGGGGGGCCTGGAGAAATAGTACAGCAAGTAGAGTCTTTTACTCCACCAACTGAGGTTCGATATTCAGCACCACATATGGTCTCCTGAGCATCTCTGAGAGTTATCCCTGAGCAAAGAGCCAGTAGTAATTCTTGAACACAACAAGAAGCCAAAATAAACAAATAAAATCCAAACCAAAACAAAAAAGATATTTCCTCAGGGAAGGTTTTAGCATCATTTCATGGTGTGGTTTATTTTTAGCATTATCATAACTTTACATTTATTGAATATCAGTAGCTGAAAATCATACTGAAATATAACGCAACATGTTGACAAAATGTATGTTTCTCTCACACATTGCTTTTAATAGTGTTAGGTATTGCATTTTTAATAACTTGAAGCTCTGGTGATAATTTTCATTCTTCCAGACAGCAATATCTGAGATATCTTCCAGAAATTTTCTTCTCTTTATGTTATCAGATCTTTAGCATTTCTCTTTCTATTTTTAAGTAAATGGTCTTACCAGAATGCTCTGGTTATAATCTTATTGTAAACTAAAGAGATTACAATTATTTCTTAAATGTTATTTAGCATAGAATTCTTAAGAGTTGGTGAAGTTTTGTAATAAAACCCAATTTTTATAATGAAAACTTTTACAATAAAAACTTTAGAACTTTAGATAATTTTTGTAACAAATGTTTTGTAATGTGAAGTTGTATTTAAAAATCTGCAAAAGTATATATGGTAAGGTTTAGGCAATAACCATATAGAAACAAGGATTCTCAAACCAAGTCTCCATTATCATCAATGGCTTTGTGAAAGTGACATTGCAATATACAAAAAAAAAATCAACCCCTGATATATCAGAATTCTTGGAAAAATTCTTCAAAATCCTAATTGGTTGCACTGTATTTTAAAATTTTTCTTAACAAACATAATTTCATGCCTCACCCCATGTCCACCCTAAAGGCTATGATGGAGGCAAGTGTCCAATGTTCACCATGAAATAGTGGATGTGAAGACTACAAGATCAACTCTGGTATTAAAAAGAAAACAAACAAAATATTTTATAGGCTCAAACTCAAAAAGGCTGTACTGTTCTTTGGGCAGAAATGTGGTTGCAGGCTGGCATTTTAAAGAACCACAAATTATGTATCTGTCTCAAATGGGAAATAATAATTTTATTGAATAATAAATTAAAAATGTATCCACATCTTTATGCGTAAGACTTAGTGAGTACTTTTGATGTGGTCTTTTAAGCCAGAGTAAAAATATTCAGTTAACCAATGATGTATATGTGAGTCTATGTAAACGGTTTTTCAAAATGAAGGCAAAAGAACAAAATGAATATATAGCTTAAAAGATTAATTTGTGAATAACAAATAAACTAATATTTCTCATTGTTTTAAACATCCAGTGGTGTGGCATTACCTTCATAAGATTTTAATTTCTATGAGTAAGGAACCAAAGCAGAGCTTTAAGTAGTCCTTTATTGCAATTCAGAAAAAAAAATTAGTAAATTCATAAATACCTGTTTAAAATTTTATTTCTTTTGCCAAGACTGAAACAATTGTTAAAAGTCAATACTACTTTGTATGCATTTTCCTGTGTCACAAATAAAGATCTGAAAATTCCATCACATGGTCTTATAGTGCACTTTTCATTCTACTACTTTGCATTATTTATTCCAATTTTTGACTGTAAATGAAACATCTTCAGTCAGCATCACATGGACAAGGAGTAAGAGACAGTAGAGCAGGAAGGGAGCTTGCCTTGCATTTGGCCGTTCAGGTTCCATTCCAGGCACCCCATAAGGTCCTCTGACCCCCTCAGGACTGCAGAGCCAGGAGTAAGCCCTGAACACTGCTGAGTATAGTCCAAAAAACAAAAACAAACAAACAAAATCATATGGACAATCTTGATATATATATTTTTAATGATTTCTTTGGTCTAGCTTCAAGTATTATTAAATTATTATTTGTTTGTGCATAAATATTTTCGGCAGAGCCTGGCAAGCAACCTGTGGCATACTCAATATGCCAGAAACAGTAACAATGATGGTCCTCATTCCCCTGATCCTGAAAGAGCCCACAAAGCGCCATCAGGCTACACTAGCACTCGACAGGGATGAAAGGAGACGTTACTAGCACCCACTCGAAAAAATTGATGAACAACAGGATGACAAGTAATACAGTGATAAATATTTTATGTTGATAGAATAAAATAGCATCTTCTGCACATATTTTGCTTACTTGTGAGCCTCAATAGTTCTACTTTTCTCTTTTATCTTTGTATGTTTTTTCTTTTAAATTAGGATGCATGGTTCTTTAAATCAATCTGATGAAAGTCTTGCTATGTTCTTTATGTTAACATCTGTAAATGTTTTTCTTTTTAAACTTTTTAAACTTTCCATATTATTTGTATTATTTCATTCTTGTAAATGATGCATTTCGCAAATCGAAGATCAACGGGATGACAAGTGATACAAGTGATACAAATGATACATTTAATCAGTCTGTCAATTTTCAAAATAATATCTAACCTGATTATAATTAAATTGTATCTCTTGATTGATTTAGGAAATTTTTCAGTTTTCCTTCTTTTTGATCATTGTTACTGTGCTTGGGATCTAAGGCATCCTCAATGTGTTCAGAGACCAGGAATAAACCCTTCACAACAGTACTCAATTTTTATGCTTAATTTCTTATCCTGAAAAGTTATTCTAACCAATACATACCTAAGCAAAAATTCGTGCTCTCGCTCAAAAAAACATCACATACATATCATTTTTGTGTGAATTCACGTTTTTTGGAGGCATTGTGAAAGAAACTGTTATCTTCTAATTGTTGATGACAAATATAAAAACTACTGATTTCTGCCATTGTTCTGTATATGATTTTGTTGTTGAAAATACTATTAAGTCTAATAGTTGTTAGTTTATTGTCAAACATAGTTGTTTTATCTTTACATAAATTATTTCAATAAGTATTGACTGAACACTGGTGGCAAGTAAAACAGATCTATGGATCCCACCCCACTGTTTTTTTTTAAGTTTTTATTTTATTGAATCACTGTGAAAAAAAATACAAAGATTTCAGGTTTAAGTCTCAGTCATATAATGATTGAACCCCCATCCCTTCACCAGTGCACATGTCCCACCACCAGAAACCCCAAAATACCCCCCTCCCACCCAGCCCCCGCCTAAGTAGATGATCTTCACTTTATTCTCTCTATACTTTGAATACATTCAATATTTCAATAGAAAACTTACTATTATTGTTTGGAATTTCCCCCAACAATCAGGCCTGCTGAAAAGGCATCATTTAATAATTTCTTTTCATTGCTGAGAGTGAAGACTCTATGAACTCGCACGGTTTTGGATTTCTGATATTTTAGCTCAGTTCACAGTCCCAATGACTGCTGTAAGAAGCCGCTCTGGGTGCCAAAATGGGTTAGAAGACCTCTGGAATCAAAGTCTTTAGGAGCAGAGGGTCTGTTTCACACTCAGCAGCTTCGGATCTTATTTGGGCCCAGGGCGTGCCAGTAACGCCCACTTCCCATGATTGCCTATTAGCCACAAAACTGCAAAAACCATATACCTCTGGGTTAGGAGTCTTAGAAGGTGGCTCTCACCACGTGGATGTTGCTGCCGCCTCCATTTTCCGTGCAGAAAAACAGGGTGGAGAGGAAAAATCTATCCTTGGGTAGCGTGGAGTTGTAGCCCAGCTCACAGTCCCAATGCACTGCTGTAAGAAGCCGCTCTGGGTACCAAAATGGGTTAGAAGACCTCTGGAATCAAAGTCTTTAGGAGCAGAGGGTCCCCCACTGTTCTTTATTTTTCATTTATTTATTTATTTTTAAAATTTTTATTAAATCACCATGTGGAAAGTTACATAGTTCTCAGGTTTATATGTCAGTTATACAATATTCAAACACCCATCCCTTCACCTGTGCCCATATTCCACCACCAGAAACCCCAGTATACCCCCCCGCCCCCACTCCCTACCCCCTACTGTATAACTAATGAATTTCACTTCATTTTTTCTTTACCTTGATTACATTCCATAATTCAACACAAAACTCACTATAGTTGTTGGAGTTTCCAACCAAGAGAGACAGACCTACTACATTTGATAATTAGTTTTTCATTGCTGGAAATGGAGAGATATGTAGCCCCACTGCTACAAGTACATAACTCTCTCTCTCTTTTTTTCCTTTTTCCTTTTCCCTTTTTTTTTTCTTTTTCCCCCTCATCCCCCTTCCTGCGCCTCATAGTATGGTGTACGCCACGCCGCGTCAGCCAGCCTGGGGCTTTTGCTTAGTTCACAGTCCAGAGAGGTGGCTGCTACATTAAAAACCTTCAATATTTCAACAAAAACTTACTGTTATTATTTGGAGTTTCCCCCCCAAGTCAGACCTGTTCAAATGGAACCGTTTCGCATTGCTGACAATTATAAATGTTAAGTCGCGCGGACGCGGCAGAGCGGTTTTGGATTTCTGTATAAAGTCCAGGGAAAATTCTGCCAGAAATTACATAGCCCCGCTCACAGTCCCAGTGCATTGCTGTAAGAAGTCTCTGGATTCAAAGTCTTTAGGCGCAGAGGGTCCAATTCACGCTCAGCGGCTCCGGATTTATCTGGGCCGAGGGCGTGCCGGTTACGCCCCCTTCCCATGAGTTCCTGGGAACCCCAAAAGTAAAAACCGAATACCTGTGGGTTTGGAGTCACAGAAGATGGCGCCTGCCACGTGGGTGCCGCCAGCCCGCTGCTTTCCGTGCAGGAAGACAGGGTGGGGAGGAAAAAAATCCACCCCCGGCAGCACAGAGTTGTAGCCCAGTTCGGTGTCCCAGTGCATTGCTATCGGATGCTGCGCTGGATGCCCGAATGTGTTACATCTCTGGAATCAAAGTCTTTAGGTGCAGAGGGTCCGATTCATGCTCAGCGGCTCCGGATTTATCTCCCCCACTGTTCTTTAAATACTTTATTTGAAGTCTTTTCAGATTGAAGATCAATGCACAGTAATACAAAATCATCGCAAACATAGCAGGTGTTCTGATATCCCAACTGAAGTGGCATTTCTCATAGTAATTTTCTTCTAACTATGGTGTCTCTTAGTTTTACAGCTATACTGCTTTACAATACTGCACTATTGCAGGGGTCAATGTTTGTATAGAGTACTATCTCATCTAGGAAATTTCTATTCTTATCCTTAAGTAAAAGAAATATAGTCTTATGTTAACTTTTTGTCTATTTTTTACATACCTATCTTCATATAGGTAATTGTTAATTATGGTTACTATCTGCTTCTCAAAAAACATTCTTAGAGAACTATCCAGGCTTCAGTTTCTGCTGATTTAGTTTATTTGATAACTCTGATGATCTTATCAAACCAGCTGGCTTGAGTGCAAGTGAACCCCCCTAACTATTGCAGAATATGAGGATCTGAGCCAATCAGATTCCCACTTTTGAAATGTGAACTAAAAACATGTTCAGACACTGGCTTGATTGCAAGCCAAACAAAAGTGAGTGGATAACTTGTGTTTAAACAAGGGGAAATGGGAGGAGGACATTTACTGGATAAATTGTGACAGGAAAAAAAGATCGGACACTGAAGAACTGAGGTTAAGTGACTACTGAAGAAACTCATGAATAATTGGAGAGAACTCAATAATGTTAGCAGGAAAAAAAATGCAGATAAAAAATTATCAATTCCCACTGCTTGTGCAAATGGAATTTATAGAATATCTACATTTTTGTACCCAAATATTATTGATAGTTTTATTTTGCTTTTGTTTTGAGGCCACATCTGGCAGTGTTCAGGACTTAACCTTGCTCTGAGTTCAGGGGCTAAAGGAACCATACAGGATGCTTTAGCAAGGCATCTTCTGTGACTCTTGCTCACTGTGCTATCTATTGGGCCCCTATGATACTTACTTTTTAAATGATCAGTATAGGCTTTAGACCACTTCAGGCCATTTTTGTTTAGTCTTATTATTTTCCTGAAAACTTATTTCCTTGGCTCCCCTGTCTGCAACAGTTTTATTTGTGTTATCAATGGTAGTAACAATCTACATGCCTTAGGAAATTATTATCTCATATAAACTTGTTAATTGTATTACTCAATGGTGAATGTAACTACTTATTCTGTTGCTCTTGAATTTACCAAAGGCCAAGATAACTATGCCAAAGTTTAAATATGTAGCATTAACCTATTAGAAAAAAATTGATTTTCCTCTAATAGGTTAATGCTAAATTATAACTTATATGATAGGGATGTAACTTCGACATAACAAAATGACTACTGATTCCAATACTGTTTTTTCACTTGTTTTTAATTAACATTGTTATTTTTATTTTTTTAAAATATTTCTCAGGTGTGTTTGTCTTTATCAGGACTGTATCTTTTTGGGATTCAAATACCAAGCTCTTTGAGATGAAGAAAATGAACCACCATCCAGATGCAGAAATAAGCTGTATCATTCTAAGAATTTTTTCCTACTTCTAAATATCTATTGCTATAGTTATTTTTATTATTACATTATGAAAATATTATACTTGGGGCTGGAGCAATAGCACAGCAGGTAGGACATTTGCCTTGCACGTGGCCGACCCAGGTTCAAATCCCAGCATCCCATATGATACCCTGAGCACGGCCAGGGGTAATTCCTGAGTGCAGAGCCAGGAGTAATGCCTGTGCATCGCCAGGTGTGACCCAAAAAGCAAAAAAAAAATTATACTGTTATATTATGAAAATTACTATGAATAATCATTCATAATAATTATGATATATTATGTTATGAAAATATAATATAAAATTTTATTATTATATTATAAAAGGAGCTGGAGTGATAATACAGTTTGTAGGGTACTTGCCTTGCATGTGGTTGATGAGGGTTCAATTCCTAGCATCCCATATGGACCCCCCCCAAGCACTGATTAAACCCTGAGCACCACTGGACATGGCTCCAAAACAAAATTAAAAACCAGACACACGTACACACACACACACACACGAGGGTAGATATTTCTTGTTTCCATCATTGCACTTACATAGTGTATTTGTTCCATTTATTCTCCCTTTTTAGATATGTCCAATTTCTTTTTCTCAGCTCTCTCCATGGAACTTGATCTTATTTTTTTTATTTAATTTAATTTTTATAAAATTGTTCACAATAATTTATTACATTTAATAACCCAACACTAATCCCACCACCATTGCACCTTTTCTATCACTATATTTTGAATGTTTCCACCTTGACCCCCTAAAGCCTGCCCCCCAAAGCAGGACCTAAATAATTTATTTTGTATTGTTTGTTATAAATAATCCACTAAAAATGATCCAAAAACGTTTCCTTAGAGGAAAGTGTATGAAGATTATTGTTTTCACCCTGAAGGCATTAAGCCCTTGTCTTGGTACATCAGTTACATAGAGTATGAGGTTTCGCAGAACTGCATTTGTGGCAGGGGGGTCCAGAAATTCTAATATTTTAAATATGGTGATACAGCTGAGGTTAATTTAATTTTTTTAGCTGGATGGTGACTTGGGGTCCAGAGGCATCCCTGTGACATATTGCTTTCATGATGCTCTCTTTCAAGAGATTTATTTGTGAGTCTCAGGATCATGGCCATTAATGAGCTAATATGGCGACAGAGGCAGTTCATTTATGTGACTACCAGGCTACTAGAAGCATGGGGAGATGAGGGGAGTTTGCCCATTCCCGACGCTGTGAGAGCCCCGAGATTTCGGTCACAAGTCCCGCATACTTGGGATTTTCAGCAGATTCACTCATGGATGAGGCTTGTCTGAGCCTGTGGAAATCGGCTATGAGCACAGCAGCAATTGAGTTCTAGAGGTTTTTGGCTGCTGGGACTCTATTGGGGTGGGTGTGTGTACTCACCCACCCCCACCTCTGGGTTGCCCCAGATGAGACAAATTTGGCCATTTTTTTTCAGTGCTTTGCCTATTTTATCGTATTTTTAATTAAAAAATCTCTGTCTTTCATTTCCTCTTTTTTTGGTCACATGCAAATTCAATTTAATTTTTAGCTTTATTAAAATTTTAACTCTCCTGGTTAATTTCTATTATTTGTTTAAATGTTTTAATGTAAACATTTATCTCCATAATATTCAGCATTTCTTTTTATTATTTAAGAGTCCTGTATGTGACACCTTGTATTAGGCAAAGAACTTTGTCAGAGCTGTGGCCTTCTATAGGACTTTTTTTTTTTAATCCTCTGCTTCTAGAGCATCCTCTATTTCTTAGTCCAAGGTCCTCTTCTGACATCATTTTTGGTGATGAGAAGTCAGTTCTTGGTTTAGTGGTGATACTTTATTGATAATTAATGTCTTTCTTTGTAATATTGTATTTTTACTCTGATAGTCAATATCATACTAATTCAATTTGATATCTTGGCTTGCTTTATTTTGTTTTAAAGTTTGATTCTCTGGGATTTTTTCCTGATTGTTGATCTGAAGAAAATAAATATTTTATTGTCTATCCTAAATTCCTACTAACTGAAGTACTGATATATTTATTTGCTTATTTCATTACATAATCTTCCACAGAGAATCTCAGGGTATTCTTGCTTTTAAAGAGATGAAGATTCTCTGTGGAGGAAACTATTGGATTGAGTAAAGTAAAAGGTGATGCAGGGTCGGAGTGATAGTACAGCAGTTACGGTGTTTACCTTGATCATGGCTGAACCTTGTTCAATCCCTATCACCTCACGTAGTCCCCCTAGCCCCACCAGAAGTGATTCTGAGCATTGAGCCAGAAGTAACCCCTGAGCATCACTGTTGTGACCCAAAAAACACTAAAAAAAAGTGATGCTTTCAATTTTTCCCTTAAAAAGGAAACTGTTTTACAAACTTTATAATAGTGCTCCTGCCCCTGTGCCTGCCTGTCTTCACTGGGGCCCCTCGGTGAGGGGTGGGTTGAGTTTCCCTCCCCGCCCTGAGCAGAACCCTGGCAGCCAAAGACCTCCGGAACCATGCTCAAAGTCACTCTCCATGCTATTGGACTAGCCTCACTCATGAAGGAACTGGCAGAGGAACCCAGATATGCAGGACCTAGGACTAAGATCTCCAAGCCTGCTCGGATTAGGACTGAGCCTCCTCCACCCAGATCCCCCACTTTCCAGTAGCTTGGCAGTCATACCCAAAAACTGCCCCCAGCACCATGTAATGTCATCAATGACCAAGATCCAGAGACTTGGCTGCGTGACCTCTTATTGTCTAGTTCTCCCTCTCAGAGAACCCTGGCAGAGCCTGGCAAGCTCCCCGTGGTATATTCGATATGCCAAAAACAGTAACAATGAAGGGTCTCATTCCCCTGACCCTAAGAGAGCCTCCAGTTCGGCACCGTTGGGAAAAACGAGTAAAGAGAGGCTGCTAAAATCTCAGGGCCAGGACAATGGCGACATTAGTGGTGCCTGCTCGGGCAAATTGATGAAAACGAGATGACAGCGATACAGTGATTACATAATCTTATTCTTTGATTTTATTTTATCTGTTTGTTTTATTTGTTTGTTTTGGGATCACACCTGTCTGTATTCAGGGCTTATTTCTGACTTTGTGCTCTGGAATAATTCCTGGCTGGGCTCAGTATATTTTTCGTGGTGCTGTGGGTCAAATCTCAGTTTGGGTGCATGCAAAACAAACACCTTACTCATTATACTATCTCTCTGGTCCTGAAATTATCTTTTTCATGTCCCTAATTTCTCGTTTATGACTTTCAAGTTTCAATTTTTCTATGGAATATGGGAAATATGCTTATGTTTATCTTATACCTCATTAATTCTCTCTAGTTATATGCTAATTTGTTCAAGCCACTCATTGGAAACTTCACTTAATATATTTATAAATTCCCAAAAGATCTACTTGTTTCTTTAAATGTCAGATTTTTTATAGTGCCTTATCCTGTCTAATGATACTAAACCCCTTCCTTGATTATATAAATATTTTAAACATATCTAAATTTTGGATAATGTAAGTCTAATGTTTAAGTCCTTGGAGTCAATTTGTCTTTAAAGCAAACAATTCCATGGTTGGTGTCTCTCCACAAAACATTGAGTTTTCATTGCTAGTTCATGTTTTTCTGTATTTTATCTAGGTGAATCCTACAAGAGCTAAGTTATATGTGCCTCTTTCTGGGAGTTAGTTATATTTTTCTATCAGGAATACTGAATCTGACTAATTAAGTACCACCTAAAGCCAATATCACCACACAGCAATAACTGCTCTGTAAACTCTGGACTGCAGTATCAATTTAGTCACTTTTAGAATTTTTTTACCTGTACCATGTGAAGATAAATGAGATTTTTTCTTCTCCCTCTGTTCATAGTCCAAAATTTCAGTGTATGCGTATTTGTTTTGGTAACCCATCACTGACAGTATGAGCTTTTGAAATATTTTGGCTCTTTACATAGTAAAATCTTCATTACTGTCAGATGTCTACTAATTAAGTCCCAAACTCTTGTTTACTGAGAATGGTTTATTTTCCCATGATAACTTTCAATGTCAGTACTCATTCTGAGTTCAAACTTCCCATTTAATTGTTCATTGGGAAATTTATTTTCTTCAAAGTTCATCTGTGCACTTTAAAATTTACTTATCAATTTAACCTGCCCTTTAGTTTGTTATTGTGTGAAAGCATATAGAGTATCTTGTTTATCCCATTTCTGGAAATGTAGGCCGTCAAATATAAAATATTTGCTCTCTGTAATCTCAGATAGTTTCTTATAAGATTTTGATGTTTTAAAAAATATCAAATTCTGGCTTTTATTTTATTTCTATATATCTTTGTATACCATTGTACAGGTCAGTTTTTTTTTTAGAAAACAAAATAAAATTCCCAAGTTTTCCTTTGTTTTGCTAGTTTTAACCAAGAGCATAGAGAACTGAAGTTTTGCAACTATTCCTGAAAGTTGACATTTCTATGCTTTATTATTCTATTCATAAGCTTTTTAGCTGAGTATTCTGCTCTGTCATTCAAGTGATACAGGAAATCAAATCCCTAAAGAAGAAACACTACCAAAGATTAGATCAAGATGTAGATGGCAAGAGAAGGAGAATTCTTTGTTCCTTCAAAATATTGAAATTCTGTACTATCCAAAAATCTGAGCAAGAATAAACAAAGTTTTCACTGATAGCCTAAAGGCAAGAAACTCTTATTATATATACCACATGACCAGGCTGCAGTTCACATCATATTTTATTCATCCCTCACATAGAAATTTCATTATTCTCCCATAAATGTTTAAATATATTTATGTATATTTTTGTATAAGTGTTTGTATGTGCATCATATATACAGATAGGCATATTGTCCACCACACGTTCACAGTGCTTAAACTGAGGGCTTTTTATTTTGGAGACAGAATCCTCCTTTCTAGCACAACCTGCAAGACAACTGTCAGCATATTTTTTTTTTAAAAGCTGAACAAGAAACGGGCAGGCATTTGTTAAGCAACAAGAGTACCTCAACTGACTGGGACTTAAGCCATTGACGTCAGAGCACATTAGCCAAAACATTTTCCCCTCCTCCATAGTCCTAAACTGTAAACACCCAGCTTGGACTTGGACGCAATTAGCCTGACAACTTCAGAGTGTGGATCAAGTGAATGTGAAACGCACTCCCCCAGCACGGCTGCTAGGTTGCCAGAAAAGAATCTCAGTCCTTTAGCTAATTTACTGAATTGTCCATGTCTAGTCAGTGCACAGCATGTAGCAGAGGGATTTTTTTTTAAAAAAGGGAAAAGTACAAAGTGAATCTGAGCATAGTTACAGGATTAAAAGTGCTTTAACTTTATAAATAAGCATAATGCATTCATTTTTATGTGCCTGTATCTTTCTATCATTGTTCCTGCTTTAACATTTCAGGACATTCTACTTTAAAAGATGATGCATTTCGTTGCTTTGATAGAGTTTATAACAATGTTTTTGTTTTTTTAATTACTTTTTTCTTAAAAGGCCTTTTGTTCATAGTGTTGAATTTTTATAGGGGATCTACAATAGGAAATTTTGGCTTATGGTTTGTTGCAAATTTTGGCTTATGGTTTATTACAGAACAGATGACAACAAACTTGCAGATTGGCTATGAACATCAGAAATGCAATGGGCTGCTGAAAACCTAGAGGTTTTGCATAAACAATGAGTAAGATTTCAGTCTTGGGACCAGTATGCAATATTCTATCTAGTTATGGAAAAGACTGTTATTGTCACTCTTTGAAATTTTTACAATGGCATGTATTTAAGATAATGCTAAATACTCCAAACTCTGGTACTATATTATTAGTTCATTGTATGATTTTTAAACACAGTCACAAACAATAAACACAAATTTTATAACCTTATCGGCTATTGTCTGAATAGCTTGGAATACTATCTATGATATCACATAGATTCAGATTTCTATTTAAACTCTCTTCTCTATGCTTCTTATGTTTCTAATTTTCATGACCTTCCTCATCACTCCTTTTAAAAATGTTTACTCAAGTTTTCTTTCCAAGTTTTCCCCCATTTCTATTTTATTTGATTCCTCCATCCCTCTCAGAGAGCCCGGCAAGCTACCGAGATTATCCCACCTATATGGCAGAGCCTGGCAAGTTACCCGTGGCATATTCAATATGCCAAAAACAATAACAACAAATCTCACAATGCAGACATTACTGGTGCCCGCTCAAGCAAATTGATGAACAACAGGGTGACAGTGCTACAGTGCTTCTATTTTATTTAAAATATTTCCTTGGATTAGAAAACTCTAATTAGTGCAATTGGGGGACAGGGAGAGAGGGGAAGAGTAGAGCTACGACTGAAAAAGTTAAATAGGGACTGTGGTGGGGGATCTTGAGTGCTTTAGAGACAAGGAGATGTAGTAACTTTACTATCATACTATACTCTTATAACTATATTACCTAAATATTAATTAAAAATGAGTTATTAAAAGTTATAAAATACCATATTCCAATCAGGAGTTCAGGGGGACTATTTAGAGGTTTGGAATGTGTGTATGGCATTTGTGAGACTCCATGTTCAATTCCCAGTATTAAGTGCTTCCTGCCTCAGCACAGGCAGACGGAGTGCTCTTGCATGCTGAGTATTACTAGGAGTGCCCCCTAGACTCCCTAGTACATTTTGGAAACCCCCCTCTCAAGTACACAGATTTGGAATTGGCAACTTATTTTCAGATATATTAAAGTGCTCTGAAAACATTTACATATACACACACTCTAAACATATTATAATAGAGGAATAAATATTCACTCTCTTAAGAGGAATATTGGACAATTATCCCATGTCATAGATTCTAGGACTAGATGTAAAAACCCAAGAATGTGGTATTTACAAAATTTATAAAATTCTACCATACATACAACCCATAAAAAGTAATTTTAAAGAAAGTAATTAAAAAAACAAGGTGTCTTTTAAAAAAGGAAATGCTTATTTTAAGCAGTTAGTTTCAACATATTCTTAAAATGCGGAAAATTTGGGGGACAAACACTTATGTTTCTGCCCCTGATCTTTTTCCAGTAAAGAGCTGTTTTGGAAAATTTGAGTAATATCTATGTAGGGCTTTCAAATATACAGTGAGCCAAAATAAAAGTGAACAGGGGAGGCAATAAGATGATTCAAAGCATATTTTTTAAATGACATTTTAAGTGGAATTTATTTCTCACAATGGAATACTCTTTTTATTTTTTGTTAAAGAATGAGAGTTTTCTCTTTTATGGTGTGATGTTAAGAGGGAAAGCTCACCTCTAAGAACAACACAGTATATGATGCAAATCATAATGCCCAAAAGTAGAGAGAGAGTATGGGGAATATTGTCTGCCATGGAGACAGGGGGAGGGTGGGAAACAGGGGATATACTGGGGATATTGGTGGTGGGGAATGTGCACTGGTGGAGGGATGCATGTTTGATCATTGTGTGATTGTAACCCAAAATGAAAGCTTGTAACTATCTCATGGTAATTCAATAAATTTTTTTTTAAAAGTCCAAAATCTGCAAAAAAAAAAAAGCTGCACTTATTTCAAATTTGCATTCAAAAGTGTGTAAGATTTTTTAAATTCAGATTTACCAGAACATTTGATATTGACTATCAAAAATAATTCTCTTTGAACGAAATATCAATACAATTAATGCTACAATATTGAAAGATTATTATACAAATTGAAACATTTAAAATTTATAATGAATAAATGTTTAATATTTAAACAATTTAGCATATCAAGAAGATAATTGGATTACTCTTGAAGAAAATATTGACTTTTTTATAATTTCAATCAAAACACAAGCATAAATATAGTCTATTATAAGGGCTATTTAAAAATCCAGTATAAAGGTATAAGGATATCTAACTTCTCCTTTTGGCGTTAATTCTGACTATAAACATATAATGTAAACTGCATGGGAAGTCCTGTGGGTTTGGTTTCTTTCCAAGATCTTGCTATCACAATTGATCAATGGAACCAAAGGAAACAAACTTGATAGTGTTCAAACTTTATCTCCAAGAAGCCCTTAAAAAATCAGATTGGGATGCATTATAACAATAAAAACCAGGAATATAACCCATATATATATATATATGATAACTGGAATTTAACCTTTTTCTCAAAAAATCGCTTAAAACTATAAAACTAAGTATAGAGGAAACACACCAAAGTCACATAACTATTATGAAATACTAGAGAGTTTATCCTGTTCATTATTTAGTGTTATTCTTTTCAAAAACTGTTTAAGAAAGTAATTCCTAAGAAGTTCATATTATAGTCAAAACACACCTATTTTATCACCAGTATTTGAAATTGATAATATCTTCTCTATTTTTCTCCCCCCTTTATAAATACTACAGACAAAGTTGAAGTTCTCTCTGACCACTGCCCTTTCCATGACTGTTAACACAATCACTAACTTGTGTTTGAGCCAGAGAAACAAGCTACCTCTGGATTTCATGACTTCAAATTGTCCTTAAGTCATTGGGATCGTATTCCACACATATTGTGCAATCGTTAACCTCATGCAATAATGTGGGTTGAGCTCCAATCTTTCATGGTGATACTTTCTCTTCATTGAGTGGAACTAATTTAGTCCTGTGCAACCTAAAATGCCCCACCTTTGACTTTCTTCTAGTAGCCCCCACACTGGTCATCCACTTCACCAGAACACATTCAGCATCCCTAAGCAGGCGCTAAAGGCCCAGACCCTTTGTTCTAAATGGCCCTAACTTAAAATTAGGCCCACTCTATTGAAACCGTTATTTTTCAGCTCCTGGCAAGCTATCATTATTGCTAACTTCCCTAGTGCTGATTATCAATTCCGCCTTTTGGGTGCTTAGATAAAAATTTGTCTTTTCTAACACCTGACATTTAGTTGATCACCAAATCCTATTAGTTCTCTCTCATATTATCTCTCTCTTATACACACACACACAAATAGATATGTGTGTATTTTAGGGACATATATATAAGGATAATATATACATATTATCCCTACCAAATGGAAATGACTTTTTCTTTTGATTTTTAACTTATCAACATGAAGTTGATGCTCCATAAATATTTCAGTGATGAATAAATGATATTATCTTTCCTAGTTGTGCAATATATTTCTTTTTAAAAATTAAGATGTTTTGTTTCTAAGCTTCTTTTAAAATGCACCTAATTCTTCAGTTAATAGGGAACTTTTAGGTCAAGAATGGAATGGGAGAAAATATTGAAACCACCTGTCACATAACAAAAAAAGAAAAATAATAGAGAATTATCTTTTGTAAATGTCAAAAATAAGCTATTTTGTTCATGTGCGTGCTGGAGTGATAGCATAGTGGGTAGGGCATTTGCCTTGCATGCAGCTGACCCGGGTTCGATTCCTCTGTTCCTCTCCGAGAGCCTGGCAAGCTACCGAGAGTATCTCACCCACATGGCAGAGCCTGGCAAGCTATCCATGATGTATTCAATATGCCAAAAACAGTAACAAGTCTCACAGTGGAGATGCTACTGGTGCCTGCTCAAGCAAATCGATAAACAACAGGGTGACAATGACAGTGACAGTGTTCATGTGCATGTGTGAGAAAGAGAGAGAGAAAGAGGGAAAGAGTAGAGTTGATATGGCATATAAAATCAGAAAAACTGAATGATGTAACCAAGGGGAAAAGATATTTTAAAATATGATATAGAAGGAGGAGAGCACTCTAAGGATTCAATGCTGGGACAATAAAATATTGCATAGTTAGAGATAAGAGAAGGAGCAAGCAAAGGAGACTGAATAGGAGTACATGGTGCTGTGTGAGAACTCAAAAAAGAAAGTGACTGAGAAGCAGAGCAAAAATGCTTTAATTGTTTTAAATGAAGTCACATCCAAAAAAGGTGGAAACCCCGTATTACTCTAGGACAGAGTTTTCTACCGGATGCACATTTACAGAGACCAGGACCACATGCCATGGTACTCACAGATCATCTTGTGTAGTACTTGGGAGGCTTGGTAATCATGCTATGGTGAGGATCAAACTTGGACCCTTGCATAAAGATAAAATATATGCTCTAATCTTTGAGCTGTATTTCCCAGCTCCTAAAGAAAGTGTTTTAAAACTCAAGGAATGAGGGCCAGAGAGATAGTACAAGTGTTCTTTTGTTTTCTATTCCTTTTTATTGGGGGAGAGACAGCAACTTGCTGGTGATTCTTAAGGGATCACATGGGGTTTCAGGGATCAAATTTTGCATGTGCAAGACAAACTACCCACTGTACTATTGCTCAGACCAAGATAGTACACGTGTTAAGGCACTTGCCTTACATTTGGTCACCCAGATTTAATCCTAAGCACTGCATATGGTCCCCAGAACACTGCTGGAGTAAACTAAACCAAACCAACCCTCCCCTCCCAAAAAAATCAAGGAAGATCGAGATTATTAAAGGTGAAGGATGTTGACAAGAATCCCCTCACAGAATTCTGAGTAAGCCCTGTTCACTGTCTTAAGTTGTCCAAACCACCTCCCACACCTCTCCCAAATCAAGAAGTGATCAGTTTTACAAAATGTTACTTAAAAGTCCAGTAATATGGAACTTGGAATTGAATCATTACAAGTAAAATAGTAGTCATTTGTGACACCAATAAAATAAATTTTAGTGAAGGGATAGGATTAAAAGACTATTTTTCTGGAGTAAGGTGTCGCCCGGCAGGTCAACCTGTACCTGCAGGGCAAGCGCATCAGCAGTCTGATGATGCCTTCAGGCTTCCTGATACTCCAACATTGTTGCTGTGCCTCTGGCCAGACCCGATCAACTTGGGAAAGTTTCCTGAGAAATCAAACAGCCAAAAGTTAGATATGTGAAGTCAAACCTACAAACCACCTCTGGCTTAGCTATACAAGTTCATTTATAGGCCTTGCCTCACAGATCCACAAATAAATCTCAAAAGAGATCAAAACCAGGCTATTTAAGCACATCAATCTGGCCATGATCCAGAGACTCAAATGAATCTCAGAAGGGAGCAGCATGCCTCAGAGATTTCTCCCCATCCGGCACCAGGCTGATTTCACAGTGCACCTCAGAGGGGGGCAGGGGTGTCCCTCTGCCTGCCCCAATGAATTCTGGCAACCAGAAATTTCCAGAACCCAATTGCCACCATGTTCATGGTTGACCTTCACAGACTTATCCCAAGTCCCCATGCATGAGAATGAATGCCCTGAAAACCTAGGCATGTGGGACTAGTGACTGAAAATTCCAGGCTTCCTGGACTAAGGGATGGGCAACCTTCCCCCATCTCCCTGCCCTTCCAGTTCCCTGGCAGTCATGTACAAGAACTGCTTCTGGGCGTCATTTAAGTGCATTAATAACCAGGAATGAAAGACTCACAAATGAATCTTGAAAGAGAGAAGCACGCCACAAAGATGCCTCCGGACTCCGAATACTTAAAATTTTAGAATTCCAGGAGCATGTGACACATTGTGACTGTGTGACATCTCACACTATTCATAACAAGCAATACAAAATAAATTATTTAGTATCTACCTATGGGGAAGGCTTGGGTGGTGATAGAAAAATTCAAAATAATGTTTGTGGGAAGGTGTATTGTTTGTAGGATTGGTGCTGAAATGTTGAATGTAAACTATTACACTATTATATTGTGAATAATTATATAAAAATTAAATTAAGTTATTTAAAAAGACTACTTGGGAGAGGGTTTTAGAAATAATAAGAGAAGGGGAATGTCTGAAAATAAACAAACTATAGCAGATTGGTTTTCAAATGTTTACCTGTAAAGAGAAATATGTAAATGAAGAGTAAGATGGAGGGAAGAAATAGGTCATGAGAGGAATTTCTTACTCAACTGAATAAAACATATTATCTTCTGGTTGATTTCTAGTGATAACAGGTGGGAGGTTACTAGCTTATGATAAGGATGGTGGAGGGACTGAGAGATATAGTACAGTAGGTAAGGCCTTTGTCTTGCATATGTCCAACTTAGGTTTGGTCCCTGGAACCTCATATGGAACCCCAAGTCTGCCAAGAATGATTCCTGAACATCACCAGGTATGAGCTAAAACCAAACAACAACAACAAAAAGTCAAGGAAGATCAAGATCATTCACTTTAAGGAAAGGATGAAGGATGTAGACATGGAACAGTGAGTAGATTTAAAGTGAGGCCAATTAACATGATTATAATTACTCTCCAGGTGTGTTCATCTTATCGTGTAGGTTCAGAACTTGCATAGGATTATTTGTTCAGGGCAGGATTTTACAAAGTGAATAGTACATACAGAGCAAGAAACTTGAAAGTATGTGCAAGAACGAGCAAGAAACTTGAAAGTATGTGCAAGAAATTAATGTAATGATAAACTAAAGACTCTAATCTGAAGAGAAAATAGAAAATTCCAGAATGAATTGGAATACTGCATGTATTTAATTATGGGATACTAAGAACTGATTTATAAAAGTCATTGGCAAATGATAGAGTCTAGGATGTTATCATGTAAGTGGAACTTTGGCAGACAAAACACTTGAAAGAAAAGTGGCCAAGTTGCTGAGATGCTAAGCCAGAAAAAAACCTTCTAGGTAGATGTTGAAAGTGACCCTAGCATTATTTTATGGAATAAATGCAGGTATTTTATTCAATATCACAAGATTGGACAAGTAAGTTTGATAGGCTAAAACTTTTTAATAAGACTCAAATTTGATTTGGGAAACTTAAAAGTTGATTTACAACACTGCTTCCCATACAACTTGTACATTGATAAAAATGTTCTACGTCTACTATATGTGGCAAGTGGTTATGACATTAGATAGCACATTAATGAGAGGTTAGGAAGACATCTTCCTTACCATCAGATTCAATAGAGAAAGGACTCAATAAAAAAGTTAGTTCTTGAGAGCCTATAGTGAAAAAGCATCACACAGAAAACCAAGATTTAATACAGAGATGCTGAGGCCAAAAGAAATATTTTTTCTTTATTCAATCAATATAATTTCCAAAAGATAGCATGCATGCAGTTTCATAAAATGGAGAGGGAAAGTAAATAGAAGGAAAATGAAGTATGCATCATTATTTCTATGCATATTATGATTTTTATGGTCTTTATGCCTTCAGATAAAGTTCACTTTCATTAATTTATTGTCCCTTAGTGAAACCAACACAATGCTTAACACAATACTGACATTTAATAGATGTTTGTCAAAGAAAGTAAAAATATTAAATCTCTAACACATAAGGAAATTTTTATTTATAGTCTCTAAAATAATGCAGTCTGAGAAATATACTCTATCTGAATCCTAGGTTACATAGAATCTCAAATATTCATCTAAGTTAAACTAAGTCAACATAAGGCAACATCTACTGGAAAACAATATCTATTTGGAAAGAATATTTAATACAATTTAAAAAATAATTGCTTGTTATTAAACACTTTCTCTATGCCAGTTATACTTACAGATGTTTTATTAATCCGTCTTTACTCCTATGGCAGACATTAACATGAGAGTGTTAAGAGGAGGTGACTGAAGCTGAATGCTATAAGCATATGGTATAAAATTAGGTAAGTAGTAAGGGCAAGTGCTCCTATTTCTGATGACAAACAAATGTCTTACAGATTTATAACTGACTCTATTTTTTTGTGTATTCTGTAAACAAAGTGGGGAAAAGGAAAATAAAAAGTAAAAATCATGATGTTCTACCTCTATAACGTACCCCATATGTTTTATAGTAGTGATAAAATACAAATAAATATGTATTGGTCTAGGCTTGATATTAAAAGCTAAAAGGACATCTAGAGAATCATAAAACTCAAATACAATTATACTCTAATATTTAAAGAATAATTATCATTATATTGATTCAAATATGTGTAATAATTCACTGTCACTGTCATCCCGTTGCTCATCAATTTGTTGGAGTGGGCACCAGTAACGTCTCTCATTGAGAGACTTATTGCTACTGTTTTTGACATATCCAATACGCACGGGTAGCTTGCCAGGCTCTGCAGTGCAGGTGCGATACTTCCGGTCGCTTGCCGGGCTCTCCGAGAGGGGTGGAAGAATCGAACTCGGTCAGCCGTGTGAAAGGCGAATGCCTAACCGCTGTGCTATCGCTCCAGGAGCATGTGTAATAATAGTTATAAGAATCAAAAGTCAGATTAAGTTTATATCCAGAAGACATAATTGAATGAATTAATAGATCAGATCTCATAATTTTATTTTGCAAGCACCTAACTGACATGTTTTATTCTTGTAAAAGATATTTAAATTTCAGGGGCTGGAGAGACAACTCAATGCTTAAGCTTATGATTTGCATACAAGAATTTCAGATCAATATAAGACAAAAGGACAAAGAACCAGTATGTTCTTATATTTGTTCTATATGTCAATGTGGCATATTCAATAATACTTATTGCATTTGAGAATTTAAGTATTACAACTGACTTACTTGAGGCATATTTTGACTGTTTTCAAAGTTCTTAGACAGAGCGGCATCTTGAACTCTCGAGAAACTTCAATGAGTTTGGTCACTGTGTGGATACGGTCTATCGTGCTGAATCCCCTTCGGAACCCGGCTAGCTTGCATGGTTGTCCTTCATCTAGTGTTCTGCCTATTGTATTCAGGATGACACGAGTGAACAGTCTGTAGATGACAGACAGCAGGCAGATTGGGCGATAGTTGCCAATGTCGTGGATGTCTCCCTTCTTGTACAACAGAACGGTCCTACTGGTTTTCCACTGAGATGGAACTTTGCATTCAGACAGGTAGCGTGTAAAGAGCTGAGCCAGTATATTGATGAGTACTGGCAGCAGATTCTTCAGGTGTTCGGCTCTGACCTTGTCCAGACCAGGTGTTGTACTTGTCTTTACCAACGAAATGGCGTTTTGGATTTCGGAAGGAAGGATGTTGGGAACGACATATCCATCCTATGGAATTCGGTATGTGGGCAGGTGGACATGGCTGTCAAAGAGACCCGAGTAGAAGTTGTGAATAATCCTCTCCATTGCCCTTCTGGAGGATGTGATAGATCCATCAGGACGTCGGAGGGCAGTCATCCTGGTCTTGTAGTTGGTGAAGGACAGGCGAGTGTTGCAAATACTTTTCCTAGCTTCTGCTGCACTGGCCAACACTGCTACTCTTCTCTCTTTGAGGTCTTCTTTTATTGCATCTCTGCACAGCTTTATGAGCTCAAACTTTAGCTTGTGGTTGCCTGAGGCTTGCACCAAACCACGTTGACGAATGAGCTCAAGAGTTTCCAAAGACAGGTGTCTGTTTGTGGCTTTCTCACTCTCGGCATTCTTTGCACAGACATGGAGGGGCTGAACCAGTCGATCGTATTCCTTGTCGATGTTGTCAAGGACCGCATCTTCCCACATTGCTGCAATAGTGCCACAGAGCTCCCAGTTGGTGGTCATTCTGGGAGTTGCCTTCTTAGACTTAAATTTTGCAGACCTTTCTCCCCACTCTGTGAAGTAGAATTTTGCACGAAGGAGATGGTGGTCCGATCCGTTTGGAATTTTGGGACAACAGTGACATCGGTCAGGCAAAACCTTCGATTGAATATGATGTGGTCAATTTCATTGTGGAACTGTCCACCGGGAGACTCCCAGTGGAGAATGATTCAAGGCTCTTCCCTGTTCTTGGAGAAAGCAGATATCATTGCACTGCACTAGCACGCAACAGGGACAAATGGTGACGTTACCTGCTGGAGCAAATCGAAGATCAACGGGATGACAAGTGTTACAAGTGATATAAAGTTCTAGGTAAACAGAGTAATTCTACCAGAAGTATATTCTCTAGGCAAAGAACTTATTATTATTCATTTTGGTAAAACACTTGTTACTCATCATAATAACGAGAACCTAATACAATATCTGCTATATGTAATTCACTAGATTATTGAATTAATAAAATGAATGAAACTTTACATTATAAAATTAAATCAAAGATTCTATTCTTCTACTTATTATATTTATAAACATTTAATATTTTTGCTTTCAGCTAGTTATTTCCAACACACTTTCCACAAACTGGAAATGATTTAGACGGGATTTTACTTTTTAGTTCTAAAGTCCTATCAATGACTTTAAGTAATATAATTGATTCTATGTGTTGGTTAGGTAGCTAAGAAATGTAAAGACACTAAGCCTGGACTCCAAGATACAGAAGATGAGTATGTATTTGCTTTTAAATTTACTGAAAAAAAATGCTACTTAGAAATTCATTTCAACAACTTAGGGATAAATTTCAAGTAAGATATTTGATGAGAAAATTATCAAGTAAGAAAAATTTCAAGTAATATTCAAAATGAATATTTGTAAAAATATACAAAAGATGGTTCATTTTCTATTATACCTTGCCCCTAGAGTAAAAACAAGATACTTAATGAAAATAAAATCTCTAAACTGACTTAAATTTTATTTCAAGTTTTTTTGTTTCTAAAGTATTTATAATTTCTTCTTTATTGGACTATTCACATAAGATCTGTAGTTTTCTCCCCCAACTATGTAATAGTTTTGTTTCATCAGAATGAGTGTGACTACTGACTGTCATGTTTCTCATTCCACTATCTCAACCCCCCACAGAAACCAGCAGATCGCACACACTAATGATATAATTCAGTCATTATGCTTATTTGTTCTTATTTTTTATTAATTATCTCCTAAATTTTTTTCTTTACCTTTTGTTTTTCCTCTCACTGCTGTGAAATCAATCCTGCCAAAGCTTAGACTCTTCATGTGCTTTCACTCTGGTACATTTCTATCCAGATAAGAACTTGATTGCTGATAATTGCTACGTAATTATTTTTGAGTGAATGAATAAGTGAGTGAACTTCTCCAGAGAAGTAGTCTTATTTATGTTTGGATCCTGATGGGCATAGTAACTGGAGTAACTGTTAGGTGGTATGTACCTAATAAATTCTTGTTATCAAGAAGCATATAGGATTATGAGTAGCTTTGGGGAAAGATATGCATGTATGTTGATCACAGAAACAATAATATATAATTTAGAATGTTTTATAAAATCCTTCTCTAAAAAATAAATTGACTTTATAGGAGAAAATATTTTTGCTGAAGTGTGAAAATGCTATGTGAAAATTTTAAGATGGCATGATTCTGTCTGCAATATAAAAAGTTTACATGTGGCAAATGCTGTAATGATAAAACATTCATATTATATATACATATAATAAGGTACTCATAAAAATATTTCAGGTAGATAGCATTAATGTCAATGTATAACTCAGAGAAATAACATAATGAAGGTCCCAGCAATAAAGAAAATTGGGGCCCAACTGCGGTCTCTTCATGCTATATTCACATTTATGAAGTCCATGACTCAGGTTTAGCTCCTTATTTTCTGTATATTCCACACATCACATTCTGATTTCTTAAACTTTTCTTAAAGTTTATTCTACTTTATCACTAGTGGGCATGTGGAGAAAAAGTCCTCAGTTACAGTGTGTGTAAGCTGGTTCAGACTCTATGAAAAAAAAATAGGAGTCATCTCAAATAATTGAAACCAGAACTATCATATGATTCAGCAATTCCACTCTTAGATATCTATCCAAAGAACACATAAAGGCTAACTCAAGAAAATTATGCACACTACTGTGTTGTTCATTGCAGTCTATTTACACGAGTTAACTCCTAGGACCTATACAACTCTCCAACTACTGATGGGTGATTAAGGAAGATCATGACATATGTTTTCAGTGGAATACTATTAAGCTACTAGAAAATATAAAATATTTCTCTTTGCAATAGCATGGATGGAACTGGGGAAGTACATACAAAATAAGTCAGAAGTAGAAAGACAAATACTGAATGATCCCACTCATATGTGATTTATTAAGAAAAAAAGCAAGGAAACAGACAATGTCCAATAAAAACAAAGTGTCTGGTTCTGACCACAGAATTGAGGTTAACAAGGGTGGAGAGTGGGCTGAAAGGATTCAGTGAACTGTGTTGAGGGAATATTGGCATTTTGGCGGTGTGTGCAGTGTGATTATATTGTACTCCTGAAGTGTATAAACATTTACACTCTAGTAAGCCAATGTTACTAAGAAAAAAAAAACATGTTTCTGTTTTATCCTCCTACCACTAAGTTGATAAATGGTTAAAGTATAATCTAGAAGGGTGATTCTAAAGAAGAATCTCAAGGACAGTGTTTAACTGTCAAACACTGCTCTCCCTCTTCAAAGTAACACTTGAAGTATATGTTCAAGATTGAACCACACTAGTAGTTTTTGAACATCTTCCTAACCAATCACACCTCTTAAAGAGACTCCAACTATGCTTAATGTGCTATTCATTTACCTCCAAATTGCTACACCCTCATCTTTGTCAAAACCATTGTCAACATCATTCACTGTATTTATCACTGTCATCCCGTTGTTTGTTGATTTACTTGAGCAGGCACCAGTAATGTCTCTATTCCTCTCAGCCCTGAGATTTTAGCAGCCTCTCCTTACTCATCTTTCCTAATGATTGGAGGCTCTTTCAGGGTCAGGAGAATGAGACCTGTTGTTACTGTTTTTGGCATATCGAATAAACCAAGGGTAGCTTGGCAGGCTCTGCCCATGCGGGTGGGATACTCTCGGTAGCTTGTTGGGCTCTCCGAGAGGTACGTATACATATTTATTATTTAATATATTTATTGTCAACATTATTAGATTGAAAAAACACTTCATAAATTGAACTTAACTATAACTGTCAGAGTAATTATTTTTCATACTTCAGGCCAGAATTTTCCAAACTGCCCTCTTTTTAAAATTTACTGAGCATCACCTTGGAAATCAACCTTGGTTAAGCAAACAGAAAGCATACATACCCCCACTGCACCCAAGACTACTGTCTCACTGATGGATCATTCAAGCATTATCCTAGTGGTTGGTATTTTGTGACAGACTTTGGGGAAAAAAATTGCTTAAGACATACTATTGATACAGAGTTACCGAAATAAAAATTTAAGAGCATTAAACTTTATCATATTCTTATGGTAAACTCCATTTCACTATCTAGATTTTTAATTTATTAAATCAAAAACGTAATATATTTTTAGAGCCCTCGTGCTGTGTTCATGTTGCTGTCTGGTCATCTCTATCTGCTTTTGCTGTATCTCCACATCACATGTCACAACAAGGACTTCCTTTAATCTGCAAAACATCATTGTACCTTGGGTCTCAACTTCCAGTTTCCTGGCACCTCATGCATATTTTTCCACTGTCACAGGAATTATCTTCCTGAAGCACAAACTTAACTATTGGCTTGCATGCATTATTTTCACCTCTTGAATCCAAGGGGTTATGATATAGTATAGAATTCAAAGTCCGTTATATTTTGCCCCTGATTTTTCTTTACTGACCAATTCTACCTATCTTCTGTACACAAGCATCTCTAAAAGATCACTTCTTTCTAAACACTTGTTTGTCTCTTTGACATGTTACAATCTCACATAGCAATTTAATTTTATTTTCCTTTTTCTTTAGACTTTGATTCATATTAAGTATTGCCTTCATTGGAAAACTCTCAAATATTACCATAATGATTAAGCTACTGCTTTTATTCTGATTTTAGAATAGTGATCACTCTATTATTTATTACTAAAGATCTAAATCTATATAAAGACAATAGGTAAATGATACATAGAGACAGAAATTTGGTTCATAATTTGTAGTAATGTGACAAAAAATTCTACTTCCTATATAAGTTAAATAATTCAGGAAGTTAGTCTGCTGTGAGACTAGGAGGAGGTTACACTGCATTCACTCGTAACAGCAACTAAATGACTACATCTCTAACCAGCCCAAAGTGTTCATAAATGGATTAATAACTGATAGCTTTCTTCATTTCAAATAAGTGCTATATGAAATGCTGACAAAATAGCTTTTACTTTTCCCATTTTGTTATTCTTAATTTATTTTTGCATTACCTCACAAGAATCTCCCACATATAAGTACTTATTTTTGTTCTTCTGGTGGGGTTTGCCTTAGTGATAACAGGTACTACGCACTGCTTTTCACAATCAGCTGACTGTGTAGTCATATATTTGTTAATAATATTATTATTATCCAGTTAGAATTTATAGGATCTGTGGTGGTGTTCCCATGTGTGAACTTACCGTATTATTTTGGTTCTGGTCCACACTTGGCTATGCTCATGACTTACTCCATGGACTGTGTTCAGGGATCACTCCTGGCAGTGCTCAGAAAACCACAGCAGTACTAAGGATCTCAAACCTGTGCTGGTCACATGCAGTCACTGTACTATCTCCCCAGCCACAGTAATGCCCCTTTTGAATTTGATTTGCTAATGTTTTGTTGTTGGGCTGGAGCGATAGCATAGCGGTTGGGCGTTCGCCTTTCACGCTGCCAACCCGAGTTCGATTCCTCCGCCACTCTCGGAGAGCCCGGCAAGCTACCGAGAGTATTGAGCCCGCGCAGCAGAGCCTGGCAAGCTACCCTTGCAAGCTACCCTTGCGTATTGGATATGCCAAAAACAGTAACAATAAGTCTCTCAATGAGAGACGTTACTGGTGCCTTTTCGAACAAATCGATGAGCAACGGGATGACAGTGACAGTGTTTTGTTGATTTTTGAATATCTTACAATCAGACATATAAATCTATGGGTTGTTTATTGTAATATCTTAGTATTTGATATCCATTTAAGTTGACCTTTAAAAAATGATGTTTTAACAGTTTTCTTTCCTCTTTGAATTTGGTAAGAGCCTGAGAAGTAAAGGTGTTTGGTCATCCTTGAAGGTTTTCAATTATGAAACTTTCAAAGATGTAGCATATCTATCACAAAATTGATAGAATTTAAAGCTGAAATTGTCTGGTTCTGACTTTGGCATGTGTTTTGTTGGAGGAGGTGAGAATATATTATTACTAAAGATCTGTTGTTGTTTTGTTCAGATTTTATTTTTCTTCCTGATTCAGTCTTGAAAGTGTTCATAATTCTAAAACTTTTAAAAATAAAGTTAATGAATATCCAGAGCAGGAAGCAGCAAGCAGCAAGGTAGGACATTTGCCTTGCACACGACAGACCTGGATTCAATCTTCAGCATCCCATATGGTTACCTGAGCACCTTGAGGAGTAATTCCTGAGCACAGAGCAAGGAGTAGCCCCTGAGTATTGCCAGACATGGTCGCAAAACCAAAAATAAATAAATTAGTTAAAATTAAATAAAACTAATGAAATTCTACTAAGTTGTTTATGGAAGGAAAAAGAGAATAAGTAAATGATTAATGCTAAGAATTAAAGTTTCCATATCTATAGAGCTCAAACTTCTTAATTAATTTCCTTATATAATTTATTTTTGTATATCAGAGATTGACACAAATAAATGTATTTTGAGTAAACAAAGAAGTGAATAACCTATGTCAAAATAATCATCTGACTTTAGGAGCAAGGTAGTTTGATATTCTGGAGAGAAAAAAATGCTCTAGAGTAGCAGTAATCAGCACACAGTATGCAAAATCCTAAGTAATAAGTGTTGTAGATGCTTAAGTAACATAAGGTGTCTGTACTGCCTTATAATAGCTTTTAAAAACTTTAAGATGGTCTTACTTGGTCATGATATATAATCGTTTTGCTTAGTCATTGGGTTCTATTTTCTAGTATTTTGTTGAGGATTGTTGAGTCTGTGTTCATCAGGGATATCAGTCTAATTTTCTTTTTTAGTGGTGTCTCTGTCTGCTTTGGGTATTAGGGAGATATTTGCCTCATAGAAACTGTTTGGAAGTGTTTCTGTTTCTTCAGTTTCCTAGAAAAGCTTGAAAAGGATTGGCAATAAGTTTGGAAGAATTCACTAGTGAATCCATCTGGGCCTGGGTTTTTGTTTTGGGGGGAAGACTTTTGATTACCATTTCAGTTTCCTCGATGGTGATAGGTCTGTTCAGGTATTCCAAATCTTCTTGGTTCCGCCTTGGGAGATTATAAGAATCCAGGAATTTATCCATTTCTTCAAGGTACTCTTGTTTTATGTCATAAAGATTTTTCAAAGTAATCTCTGATGATCCTATGGATTTCTGCAGTTTCTGTTGTGATGTTCCCCTTTGTATTTCTTATAGTCTATTAGGTTTCTCTCTATATCTCTGTTTATTTGTGAGTCTTGTTAGTAGTTTATCAGTCCAAAAACACAGAGCAGAAACACCATCTGCACTTCTATGTTCATTGCAGCACTATTCACAATAGCCAGAATCTGGAAACAACCTGAGTGCCGGAGAACAGATGAATGGATAAAGAAACTATGGTACATCTACACAATGGAATAGTACACAGCTTAGGAAAAATGAAGTCATGAAATTAGGACTGGCCAATGTTGGAAATCACCACAAGGATGTGGAGGATGGAGAGTAGTTAAGATAGAAGAGGGTTCATTATTACAATATTAGTTGGAAATGACCACTATGTACAAGAATTGAGTGCTGAAAGTATGTAAAGTGATATACATGATAATGTTTCAGCATCTGTGTTGCAAATCATAATGCCTAAAGTGGGAGAGAGAGAGAGAGAGAGAGAGAGAGAGAGAGAGAGATGCCATAGAGGCAAATGAGGGTGGGGGTGGCTTAGAGGGGTGGGAGGAAAACTGGGGACACTGGTACTGGGAAATTACACTGTTGGAGGGGTGGGTGTTGGAACATTGTATAACTGAAACCCAATGATGAACAGTTTTGTAATATTCTATCTCACAGTGATTCAATAAAATAAAATATAGAAAATAAAATAAAATGTTCTTAATTTCCCCAAAATTTCTAAAGTTACACAGATATGGATTTGAATCTTGATTCTTGATCATATCAGCTATATATGATTGATACAATCACCAATCTTCACATCTGCCATGTGTGAATAGTAATAATACTCAAAATAATAATGATAATCATCTTCCAGTGATTTTTAAAGATTAAATAAAATTATATACTTAAGAATACAACAGTATTTGATAAAAATATCCAATATTCACCCAATATTTATTACATACAAAGTTTTTTCTTGAGTCATTTAAATTATTATATCATATATAGTCAGAATTACACTACTATGAGATAATCACAATGATTATCTCCATTTCATAAATAGAAAAGAAAGGCAGAAATTAATTTGCACTATAACATTAAAGTTGTGAAATTGGCACAAACTTAATTTTTCCTTCTTATATTTAATCTTTTCAAAGAATTCTTTTCTTTTCTCTCTTTTTTTTTTTTTTTTGGTTTTCAGACCACACCTGGCAATGCTCAGGAGTTATTCATGACTCTGTACTCAGAAATCATTCCTGATGGTGCTTTCAGGGTCCATGTGAGATGCCAGAGATCAAACCCAGGGTGGCTGTATGCAAGGCAAGCACCATACTCGAAGTACTATGTCTTTAGATCTGTAAAGTAAAATTTAATTTTAAAAATACGTCAACTTTCCCAACTTGTTTTATATTACAGGACTTTCAGTTCCTATCATCTTTTTTTTCAGAGTCTTCTATTTCTTTAGATAGGAAGAAGCAATATGATTTAATGAGATGCCCCATTTGATGTAGGGTTTTGTATACATAGGTACTAGCTGAATATTTTGTAGTACTATATCACTGTAGCACTATTCTCCTGTTGTTCATGGATTTGCTTGAGCGGGCACCAGTAATGTCTCCATTGTGAGACTTGTTGTTACTGTTTTTGGCATAACGAATACACCACGAGGAGCTTGCCAGGCTCTGCCGGGTGGCCAGGATACTGTCGGTAACTTGCCTGGTTCTCTGAGAGGGACAGAGGAATTGAACCCGGGTCAGCTGCGTGTAAGGCAAACTCCATACTCACTGTGCTATCTGCAGTTAAATCTACATCTATGGCTTTAATACTAGTCATTACTCAAATTTGAAAAATAATATTGGCAAGGAGGTTGGATTTGGACCACTCTCTGCAGTGGTCAACGCTTCCTTCTGGCTTTGCATTCAGAGTGCTCAACACCTATGAATGGTGCTCAGCGTTTATATGTAGTGCCAGAGTTCAAACTTAGGGCAGCTGCATGCAAGGCAAATGCTTTACCTTCTATGCTAGCTCTCTTTTCCACATTTACCAACTTCAATGACATTTTTATATCATTTTACAAATTATATAATTTTACAAATTAGATTGTTTTGTTTTGTCAAATTCTGGGACACAGTCAGGGCACCCTCAATTCTACATTTCTCACAATGGATCACAACATAATGTGTAGTGGATTGATAAGCAAATGAACATCTTCACAGAATCAGGAGTTAATAAGGTTTGCCCATATTTAGTAGTGTACCAGACATAACAAATTGTTTTTAGATCATTGGCCCTGACAACTTTCTATATTCATGGATAACTCAAACTTCTTAAAATAAGTTCCATATTAAGGCATATGATTCAGGCACATTCTTATATCTTCATTGCAGCATTACGCACAATAGCCAAAATCTGGAAACAACCCAAAAGTCCAAGAATAAATAACCGGATAAAGAAATTGTGGTCTATATCCAGAATTAAATACTACTCTGCATTAAGAAAAGATAAAATCATATAATTGCTGCTGTATATAAACACACACACATATATGATATATATATATATATATATATATGCTCAAGGCTATCCTCCACGTGTTTGGATGAGCCTCACGCATGAAGGAACTGGCAGAGGAATCCAGGTGTGCGGGACCTGGGGTCAAGATCTCCAAGGCTGCTTGGATCTGGATTGGGCTTTTCCACCCAGATTCCCTGTTTTCTAGTAGCTAGGCAGTCACACCCAGAAACTGCGCCCCGCACCCAGCCGTGTAATCCCATCAATGGCCAACATCCAGTATAGAGACTATAAAATATATATATAGAGAGAGACTATATATATAATCTATGTATGTATGTATCTATGTATGTATGTATCTATGTATGTATGTATCTATGTATGTATGTATCTATGTATGTATGTATCTATGTATGTATGTATCTATGTATGTATGTATGTATCTATCTATCTACCTATATATATATAGGAGAGAGATTATATATCCAATATAGAGACTATAAAACCAAGCTCCCTGGAAGAGAGCGACGCAGAGTCTCTTGCCCCCGCACCTGACTGTTTTCACCGGGGTCCCTCGGAGGGGGCAGGTTGAGTTTCCCTTCCCACCCCAAGCAGAGTCCCAGCAGTTGAAGACCTCTGGAACCCAGCCACAGCCATGCTCAAGGCCACTCTCCACACGTTCGGACAAGCCTCACTCATAAAGGAATCAGCAGAGGAACCGAGGTGTGTGGGACCTAGGTCCAAGATCTCTAAGACTGCTCTGGACTGGCCTCTTCCACTCAGATTCCCTATTTTCCAATAGCTAGGGAGTCACACCCAGACACTTCCCACAGCTCCATATAATCCCATCAGTGGCCAACGTCCACTTGTATCACTTGTCATCCCCTTGATCTTCGATTTTCTTGAGGGGGCACCAGTAAAGTTTCCATTTGTCCCTGTCGCATGCTAGTGTAGCCCAGTGTCATCTGCTCACTCCAGGAACAGGAAGAGCCTCAAATCGTTCATTCAGGGTTTTGACAAAGAAGTCTGACTATCTCATTTCTGGGCGACCACGCGGTCTTTTGACATCCCATGGAATCCAGTCGGTAATAGCTCTAGTCCAGCAGTTGTCTCTAAATCGCATTACATGTCCAGCCCATCTGATTTCTGACACCTTGGCAAACGAGACAGCGTCCCAGATTCTTGATCATAGATGGAGGTTGGAACTCTGGATTCCTTCTCTCACTTGAGTGAAACATGATAGTCCTATCATAGCTTTTTCAATTCCTCTTCGGGATACCTGAATAGTGTTCTCATCCTGTTTTCGTAGGGCCCAGGTCTCCAAGGCATATGTTAGTGCAAGAAAAACAGTAGAGTCGAAAAGATGTGCCCAGAGAGGCCAACATCCAGACACTATAAAACCAAGTACCGGCCACGGCCACGCAGCATTGATAGCTTGGTTCTCCCTCTTGGAGAACCTGACAAGCTACTGAGAGTTTACTGTTCGCATGGGTGAGAGCCTGGGAAGCTCCCCGTGGCGTATTCATATGCCAAATACAATAACAATGAAGGGTCTCATCCCCCTGACCCTGAAGAGCCTCTAATGCGGCACAATTGGGAAGGACGAGTAAAGAGAGGCTGCTAAAATCTCAGGGCGAGAATGAATGGAGACGTCACTGGGCCCGCTCAGGCAAATCGATGATCAATGGGATGACAGTGATACAGTGATACAGTGATGGAAATACATATCCTTATATATAGTTTGGGGGTCATACATGGCAATGCTTAGGACTTACTCTTGACTTTATGATCTGGATCACTCCTGGTGGTGCTCAAGGGATCAAATGGGGTGCCAGAGACTCAACCTAGGTTGACCACATGCAAGCTAAGCATTTTACCAATTTATATTTTAACATAAAATTAAAATGTTCAAATTTATATATTTAATGTAAATATTTTAGCACTGTAGCACTGTCATCCCAGTGTTCATCGATTTGCTGGAGCGGGCACCAGTAACGTCTCCATTGTGAGACTTGTTGTTACTATTTGGGGCATATCAAAGAAGCCACGGGTAGCTTGCCAGGCTTTGCCGTGGAGGCGGGATACTCTTGATATCTTGCTGGGCTCTCTGAGAGGCATGGAGGAATCAAATCTGGATAAGCTGCATGCAAAGCAAATGTCCTACCTACTGTGCTATCTCTCCAGCCTTTGAATATTTGTACACTTAAATATTTACAGTTTTTCTGTCATTTTTTACACCCCTCTTGGAGAGCCTGGCAAGCTATCGAGAGTATCCCACTCAAACAGTAGAGCCTGGCAAGCTACCCATGGCATATTTGATATGCCAAAAATAGTGACAACAAGTCTCACAATGAAGACATTACTGGTGCCCGATCTAGCAAATTGATGAACAACAGGACAATGGTGCTACAGTGCTACAAATATTCAAATGTTCCTAAGTCATCTGACTAAACATGGAGCTTATTTATTTTCATCAGGTTTTATGTCTATGTTTTTCTTTTTCAGTGATACCTCTGGGTATCCAGTAAAAGCTTGCTTCAGAGTAACTATTTTGGAGGATTCCTGATTTGGGGGTAGGAGGGGTGGGGGAGGGTATTTTGCTTTATTCTTTTACTTTCTGGAAAAGCCTGAGAAATAGTTGGAAGATCTTTTTAAAACAATTGATACAACTTTCTTATGTTTTTGTAGATACTTTTGATTACCATTTTGAGAAATTTCTAATGTTGATTCCTGTCTTCCCTCCAGTGTTAAATGGACTAACAAAATTCTAGTGTTAAATGTGATTAACTAACAAAATTCACAGAACAAATCTCACTGACAGATATGTTCTGACAAATCTCCAAATCTGTCACAGTTGGGAGTGACAAATCCCACTCCAACAAATTAGAATGAATCATAACATTTTTCATTTTTACTTTTCAGAAAGTTTTTCATTGAAAATGCTATAGTTGGGGGCCGGAGCGATAGCACAGCGGGTAGGGCGTTTGCCTTGCACGCGGCCGACCCGGGTTCGATCCCCGGCATCCCATATGGTCCCCCAAGCACCGCCAGGAGTAATTCCTGAGTGCAAAGCCAGGAGTAACCCCTGAGCATCGCTGGGTATGACCCAAAAAGCAAAAAAAAAAAAGAAAATGCTATAGTTTAAATAACATGGTTGCAATAGTATTAACATTTACAGTATATATATTTATAAAAAATTATTGCAGCCCCAAGTGCCAAAGACTCTCTGCCACTGCCTCTATGTCACTTCTAACCTGATCCTCATGCACCCCACACCTACCCCTACTATTTATTATCTTTTATAAAAATTAATTTTTTTGTATCCCCCTTGTGTATTTATAAAATGAATAAGTCCAAGGCTGAATTCAGTGGTCTTGGGCCACTTCCCACTGGGGAAAGCCAATGCCAAGGGCGGATAAAGAAGGAAACGTGGGCCAAGCCAGTTGGTGATCAGTTGTCATTTATTCCATTCTCCCCACACACCTGTTCCAATCTCACTAAGCTCCCCATTTTCATCTCCTCCTCTCGCCCTTGCTAGTCTTGGTGCTCTGACATGCGGTCCTGATCTCTCTAGTCTCTCACACCCTCCAAATCTTAGCAATAGTAAGGTCCAGTAACATAATCAACATATGAAAGCCCTTCCAGATTGCCTACAGCCAGGAGATCTGCTCAAGGGTGAAATAACACCTAGGGGTTTTTGTCCTTTCCTTAATCCAATAACCATTTAACTTGTCACTTGTCATCCCCTTTGTCTTCTATTTGTTCAAGTGGGTGCCAGTAACTATCCATTCGTCCCTGTTGTATGCTTCATGTAGTGCAATGGTATCTGCTTGCTCCAGGAACAGGAAGAGCCTCAAACCATTCATTCAGGATTTTGATGAAGAAGTCTGACCATCTCATAGGTGGGCGACCACGCAGTCTTTTCCACTGGATTCAGTGGAATCCAGTGGGGAACAGCTCTAGTCAAGCGATCATCCCTGCATCGCATTACGTGTTCGGCCCATCTGATTTTTGACGCCTTGGCAAACAAGACAGTGTCCCTGATTCTTGACTCTCAACGGAGGCTCAACCATTTAAACATTCATCTTAATTCTATAGCACTGTATCAATGTCATCCCATTGTCCATCCATTTGCTAGAGCAGGCACCAGTAACATCTCCATTGTGAGACTTCTTGTTACTGTTTTTGGCATATCAAATATGCCATGGGTAGCTTTCCTGGCTCTGCTGTGTGGGCAGGATACTCTCGGTAGCTTGCCAGGCTCTCTGAGAGGGACGGAGGAATCAAACCTAGGTCAGCCGCATGCAAGGCAAACGTCCTACCCTCTGTGCTCCAGTCCATCCATCTTAATTCTACTTCTTAATAATATTAGCCATTTTTCATGGACACAGTAAAAGATACATTAAGCTTGTAGGGTGGTTCTCCTGGGGATGTCTTGCTATAGATCCCAGACTACAATGCACAGGCCAGATTAGTCTCTGCTAGTCTAGCAGGGTCCTAATCTAGTTGTTACTTTTTGGATCATGACAACATTTGTCTATCATCATGCTCTTAACTTATAGTTAAGTATTTGGCTCTTTGGCCTAGCACATTTTGATGTGAGGGTAGCTCACAGCTTGCCGTGGGTCTATGCAGTTTCTCATTGGGATCCTGCTTTTGAGGTTGTAAGAAGGAAGGGCAAGTGAGGCTTAAGTCAAGAGAACAGATGCTCAGGAGTGTATATTATTCATAGTCAATTAACTCCTAAGTTGCAAAAGCATAGCATTAACTGTCTTCCTGTGTCTATACAAAAAGGATATTGCTCTGAATTAAGTATGCAAAGGACATAAGGAGAAGAGTGAAGCAATATTTACAAGTTAACAGAGTCTGATTAGGAGATAAAGGTGATTGACTGGTTGGGGAAGCAGAGCACAAAGGAAAAGATTACAGCTAAACACAGAGGAATGGGAGTGCCTCAGGAGCACTGTGACGGGAGTAACCCAATAAACCTAAGCTCCCTGTGGCAAGTCAGAAAGGACAAAGATTATCCTACACCTACTACTTATTAATCAGTTTTGTGAGATTTCATGATTTTTTTCTGAGAATTAGGGGTCCAGGACTCTAGCCAGCAGTATGACATTTTTCTTTAAAAAACAGTTTTGATTATAAAATTAATATATGTTTCATTGTAAAAATGTTGATATTAAAGTATAAGTATGACAATAGTAATTGTCTAAATAGTGCACATACTTAGAGGCTAGAGTGATAGTATGAAAGCTAAGGTGCTTATTTTGCAGGCTTCTGACCCAGGTTTGGTACCTTGCAGACCTGTGGTACTTAGAGCACTTCCAGAAATGATTCCTCAGAACGGAGAAAGGAGAGAGTTCTGAGCACTACTGCTGGGTGTGGCCCCTCAAAATGTACATATGCTTTCATATTATAAATTTGATGCATACTCACCTTCAAGTCTCTTTTTGAAGAGGAGTTAGAACAGCAAATAAAAAATTCTCAGAAATACAGTTAAGTCTTAATTATTCATGTGGATTTAGTGATTTTCTTTTTAAATAAATTTTTCTGCAGTACCCACCTGCAAAAACAGATGTTCTTGCACTCTATCTCTGTATTTCTTTCCAAGGATAATATTCCGTAAACTTGATCTTTTGCATGAAATATATTCTAATTCCTTATTATTTTTTCACATTTTTGAATACCACATATTAACCAGGGTCAAATTAATTTTTATCACCAAGAAATTCATATCATTCTTGTGTTGACATTTTTTAAACAACATATTAAATTCTTAGTTGCAGTTCGGCTTGTATTCTTTACTTCTTGTCATCACCCTTCCCACTTTCAAGTGAAGGTGTTAATTAGCAATGAAACATCCAGAAAACAGAAAATAGAAGCAATGGGTATATATAACATGGTTTACTGTATCAAAGAGTAAAATGTAATTTGATTTTTCATTCCAAACTAGTCTAATTGGTATTTTCAATAGGTAATTTTTCCCCTTTTTTTAGTGTCTGGTTTTCAAAAAGATTTGACACTGTTGGAATTCTATTTGCCAGTTTTGGGCATTCATATAGGAAATAAGTATATGCCTTTTCCCTCCATGAACAAAGTCATTAAATAACACTAAAATAAATATATTTTGATGTATTTATTTGAGGGTTTTTGGCTCACACAGCTGTAGGTAGGGCTTACTCCTGGCTCTGTGCTCAGGGGTCACTAATAGCTGTGCTTGGGGAACTTATGTAGTGCCAGGGATTGAATTAGAGTCAGGTGCACATAAGGTAAAAACCTAAAACCTTGTACAATCTTTCCAACTCAAATATATATTTTAAACTAGACACAAAATATAGTCACTTTAATTTTATCTCTCCTTCCTCCTTGCCCCATAATCAGACCTATTTTATTACTTGCTGATTCTTCTTTGCTTCTTTTCCCAAAATTGCTTCCAACCATAGTAAGGAATAGTTTTCCCCACACCATTTCAGTGGATTTAACATCACTTCATCCTTTAAGTGATACCCTTTAATTCTGACAGCAGAGTTGTCCTTATTCTCGAGCCTCTAGACCTACCTTGCTCCCCAAGAATGATAGACTGTTATCTTATTTCAATTAGGACTGTTTCCCCTGTCTGAAAATCCAGTTTTTGCCTTATAATCCCAGAAATCTTCCCTCCTTAAAATCCACCTCTAGTTCAATCCCTGTTTGGAAGTTTCAATCCCACATTTGCAAGTTTCACTAAAACTCATATGTTACTTTTGAATACTTCTAGGGCTTTTTTCTTCACAATCCAATTCCTTAAGGATCATCCTGTATTTCATAATATATTCTAAACATACGTTTCTTTCTCTGTACTTTTTAGGAGAAAAGATACTTTTTTCTTCTGCTACTCTCAGAGTATCCATATTCCAACATTATATGCATTCAACCTTCCACACCCTCTCCACCTTTATGCCCTATGGAGCCATCACTATATATGATTACAACCTCTCAGGTTATACTCAAGAAGGCTCATTAGGACCATATACTTAGGGGGAAAAAAGACACACGTCTGATGTCTACACTGAAGATAATTTCTCTAGTTGTTCCATTCAGGATAACTGTCAAATATTAGCACACTATTTTCATGAATGAAAGTAAAAATATGTGTCCTTCTAATCACTTGTATCACTTATTGTCCCATTGTGCATTGATTTGCTCAAGTGGGAGCCAGTAACGTCTTCATTAGTACCTGTCCTTTCCAACGCTGCTGTATTGGGGGCTTTTTCAGGGTCAGGGGAATGAGGCCCATTATTGTTACAGTTTTTGGCATATTGGATATGCCACGGGTAGCTTGTCAGGCTCTGCTGTGCGGGCAGGATATCTTAGATAGCTTGCCGGGATCTCTGAGCAGGACAGAGGCTTTTTGTAGAGAGTGACCTTGAGCATAGCTGCATCTGGGTTCTGGAGGTTTTTGGCTTTCCCAGGTTCTGCTTGTGGCGGGGAGGGAAACTCAACCCTTTCCCTTACCCAGGGGGCCACAGTGAAGACAGCCTGACATGGGGGCAGGAGATTCTGTGTTGCTCTCTTCCAGGAGCTTTATTTTATATTCTCTGGATCTCGGCTGGGCGAATCGATACCACAGCAGGTAGGGCGTTTGCTTTGCATGCGGCCGACCCAGATTTGATTCCTCTGTCCCTCTCAGAGAGCCTGGCAAGCTAGAGAGAGTATCCCACATGCATATGCCAAAAACAGTAACAGTAAGTCTCACAATGGAGATGTTACTGGTGCCGGCTTGAGCAAATCGATGAACAATGGGACAACAGTGCTACATAGTTACAGTGGGTCTTGGCTGATGATGAGATTACATGGTGCCAGGGGCAATTTGTGGGTGTGACTGCCAAGCTACTGGAAAATGGGGTATCTGGGTGGAGGAGGCCCAGTCCAGATCAGAGCAGGCTTGGAGATCTCAGCCACAAGTCCCGCATACCTGGGTTCCTCTGTCGGTTCCTGGAGGTTTTTGGCTGCCTGGGCTCTGCTTGGGGTGGGGAGGGAAACTCAACCCGCCCTCCTCCAGGGGGTCACTGGTGAAGACAGCCTGGCTCAGGGGCAGGACATCCTTCTAATAAAAACTGTTTTTCCTGAAGTGCACAACTACTTCCAGTGGATTCTGTCTCCACTAAAGAACCTCCTCTTTAAAACTAAAGCTTTTAAAAAAAGGTTTTAATTTTAATTTTTTATTGAATCATTGTGAGATAGACCCATACAAAGCTGTTCAAGATTGGATTTCAGTCATATAATATTCCACCACCCATCCCTCTACCAGTGTACATTTCCCAACACCAGTGTCCCTAGGTTCCTTTCCATCACCCCCCATCCTCCAACCCCCAGCCTGCCTCTTTGGTAGTGGCTTTTCTTTTCTCTCTGTCTCTGTTTCTGTCTCAAAAAAAAATGCATTCTGAGCTTCACGGAGTTACTTTCAGCTGTGTTACACAGAAACAGTATTATAAAGCATTGCTACATGTAAATTAATATGGCATTATTCCTTTTATCCTGAATCATATAACACATACATTAAGAAATTTTGATGAGGGGCTGGAGTGATAGTACAGTGAGAAGGGCGTTTGCCATGCATACAGCTGACCCGGGTTCAATTCCCAGCATCCCATATGGTCCCCTGAGCACCACCAAAAGTAATTCCTGAGTGCAAAGCCAGGAGTTACTCAAGTTAGCTTGGCAGTCACACCCACAAATTGCCCCTGGCACCATGTAATCACCAAGTAACCCCTATGAATCACTGGGTTTGATCCCAAAAAAGCCAAAAAATAAAGAATTTTTGATGAGGTCATAAAACCTAATCAACATTTAAAATATTTTCATCTCTCTCTATATTATATCACTTGTATCACAGAGCGGGCACCAGTAATGCCTCCATTTGTCCCTGTCACAAGCTAGTGCAGCCCAATGATATCTGCTTGCTTCAGGAACAGGAAGAGCCTCAAATAGTTCATTCAGGGATTTGACAAAGAAATCTGACCATCTAGTAGGTGGGCGGCCATGAGGTCTTCTGACGTCCCGTGGAATCCAGTTGGTAACAGCTCTAGTCCAGCAGTCGTCTCTGAATAGCATTACATGACCGGCCCATCTGATTTTTGATGCCTTGGCAAACGAGACAGCATCCCTGATTTTTGATCTTCCACAGAGGTTAGAACTCCGGATTCCTTCTCTCACTTGAGTGAGACATGATATTCCCAGCATAGCTCTTTCGATTCCTCTTTGAGATACCCTAATAGCATTCTCATCCTGTTTGCGTAGGGCCCAGGTCTCTGAGGCATATGTTAGTGCAGGAAGAACGGTGGAATCGAAAGATGTGCCGGCCGGGCGCCCATGCCCCTGCAGAGCCGGTGGATGTGGAACAAGCGGGAACCAGAGACAGCTTTAGGAATTGGGGTTCCAGCGAGTGCCTGCACCCATGTATGGAGACTGTGAATTAAGCCTTTGCCCCACGCCGGCTAACGGAGGAAATATGTAATTTCTGGCAGAATTTTCCCAGGACTTTATACAGAAATCCAAAACTTAACATTTATAATTGTCATCAATGTGAAAGGGTTCCATTTGAACAGGTCAGACTTGGGGGGGAAACTCCAAATAATAACAGTAAGTTTTTGTTGAAATATTGAAGGTTCTTAATGTAACAGCCACCTCTGGACTATGAGCTAAGCAAAAGCCCCACGCTGGCCAACGTGGTGTGGAGTACACCATACTATGAGGCGCAGGAAGGGGGATGAGGGGGAAAAATTTAAAAAAAAAATGGAAAAGGAAAAAGAGAAAAAAAAAGTGAGAGAGTTATGTCAACTATAGTGAGTTTTGTGTTGAATTATGGAATGTAATCAAGGTAAAGAAAAAATGAAGTGAAATTCATTAGTTATACAGTAGGGGGTAGGGGGTGGGGGCGGGGGGTAAACTGGGGTTTCTGGTGGTGGAATTTGGGCACTGGTGAAGGGATGGGTGTTTGAATATTGTATAATTGACATATAAACCTGAGAACTTTGTAACTTTCCACATGGTGATTTAATAAAAATTAAAAAAAAAATAAAGTAAGCTTTGAAATTAAAAAAAAAAAAAAAAGAAAGATGTGCCGGGAGTCGGAGGTTCATCGTTCTCTTAACCACCTCTGACGCTCTTGAATGCATTCCACGCTGCTCTCTTCCTCCTGCGCAGTTCTGGCACCAAGTCATTCCTCATGTTGATTTCTCGGCCCAGGTACACATAGCTGCTGCATTCGGAGATGATCCTTCCATTGAGAGCAAATGGAGCTTCAGAAACCAGTTCATTTTTCAATATCGTCTTGTTGACATTCAGCTGCAATTTGACCTTTCCACACTCCTGGTTGAAGTCGGCCAGCATTTGTGCCACTTGGCTATTGTTTGGTGTTATGAGAACGACGTCATCAGCGAAGCAGAGGTGGTGTAATTGCCAGTCATCTATCTTCACTCCCATTCCTTCCCATTTCAGTCATTGCATGATGTTCTCAAGGGTGGCACTGAAGAGTTTTGGTGAAATGGTATCACCCTGCGGCACCCCTCTCTTTACATCAATGATCACTTCCTTGTAGAATGGTGAGATCCTGGTGGTGAATCCACAATACAGGTCATGGAGGATTTTGATATACTGAGTTTGAACGTCCTATTAGGTCAGGGCTTCAATGACCACCTCAGTCTCAACAGAATCGAAGGCCTTCTTTAAGTCGATGAACGTTAAACAGAGCGGCATCTTGAACTCTCAAGAAACTTCAATGAGTTTGTCACTGTGTGGATATGGTCTATTGTGCTGAATCCCCTTCGGAACCCGGCTTGCTCGCATGGTTGTTCTTCATCTAGTGTTTTGCCTATTCTATTCAGGATGACACCAGTGAACAACTTGTAGATGACAGACAGCAGGCATATTGGGCGATAGTTGCCCAATAGTTACATGCCTGTCTTCCTGTAGGGAGCCATTTTACCTTACTGATCTTATCCTGTCACTATTTGTTTATCACTAGCTAACCCCATGCCACACCTAGCAAAGGTTGCCACTCCTAATCTTACTGATCTTATCCTATCAGCATTTGTTTATTACTAGCTAAAGCCCGTGCCACACCCTGCATTCCTATTGGGGGTCCCGGAGTGCATACTATACCACCTCCTCGCAGCAGAAAGGTATAAAATACTGTAACTGGCATAGAATAAATGCATTTTCTCCCTCCTCTGGGCTCTGTGTCTGCTCATTCAGCTGCGTCCCCTTCTCAGACCCACGAAGGGTTCTCCCTGCTGAACAGAACGAGACCTCCACATCAACTTCCACATCTTCGGAAACTCTCGAGCTCATTCGTCAATGTGGTTTGGCATGAGCCTCAGGCAACACAAGCTAATGTCCGAGCTCACAAAGCTGTGCAGAGATGCAATAAAGGAAGACCTCAAAGAGAGAAGAGTAGCAGTGTTAGCCGATGCAGCTGAAGCCGGGAAAAGTATTCACAATGCTCGCCTGTCCTTCGCCAACTACAAGACCAAGATGACGGCCCTCCGACGACCCGATGGATCTATCACATCCTCCAGAAAGGCAATGGAGAAAATTATTCATGACTTCTACTCGGATCTCTTTGATAGCCATTCCACCTGCCCACATACCAAATTCCGCAGGATGGATATGTCGTTCCCAACATTCTCCTTTCTGAAATCCGACATGCCATTTCGCTGGTAAATACTTGAACAGCACCTGGTCTGGACAAGGTCAGACCCGAACACCTGAAAAATCTGCCACCAGTACTCATCAACCCACTGGCCCAACTCTTCACATACTACCTGTCTGAATGCAAGGTTCCGTCCCAGTGGTAAACCAGTAGGACCGTTCTGTTGTACAAGAAGGGAGACATCCACAACATCGGCAGCTATCGCCCAATATATTGTATATGTATATATATTAGTTTTGCGGCCACATGACATGTTGCAAACTTGGTTCAGTTGCATGCAAGGCAAAAACCTTACTTATTGTACTCTCTGTCTCTCTGGATCTTGTATTTTTACTTCCAAATAACTATTTCAATGCCAACTTTTGTTTCTAGCTTTTATTGCATGAGACACTTTCCAATTCTGTATATAGGAAGCATCAATTATTTAAATGGAAACAGTTATGTAATTATTGAACAAAAAGTAATTAATCATTGAGAGAAAGCAGGAACTTTAGTGTATGAAGACATAAAGTAACGCATTTGAAGTTTTGTTTTATTTTGGGGTTAAATTCTCTTGTAAAAATGCTAGTTAAATTATCCATTTTGGGTAAAGATCTTAGTTTTTGCATGAGATCTTCAAGGTAACAAGGAATGAAATTCTAAATTATATTTTGATCTGTAAGATAAGATCTGTAGTCTTAGTACACTAAAAGCCATTGATGGTGTTCAGCAACACAAATTGTCCTGTTTAATAAATTCTAAAACTAAAACTTAAACAGAAAAATTTAAGCTATATTGTTGTTGTAACATTGTATGCTTAAAAATCTATCACAAAAACTTTATACATCATGCATTTTAATATAAAATTTAAAATCATAAATATTATATTACTGTAAATATGTTACCTGGCTATAATAATAAGTGTAAATTACGTAGTAAAAACAGAAACATTTTGGATTTTGTTTTTGGACCACACCTGGAAGTGCTCAGGACATACTTTGTTCCACTCTTAGGCATCACTCTGGTGATCTCAGGGGACCATATGATGTCCTGGAGATCAAACATGGGTTGGTTGCAATCAAGGCAATTGCCCTATGCACTGTATTATCACCTCTACATAAAATTTTTTTAAAAACAAAAAATACACATAAAGGATGTAAATGTATCATTTTATATAGTTTATACTAGTGTCAATTATTAAAAGAAACAGTGTTTAAGTGATACGTTTGGTGATTCGACTACAGCAAGGAAAGCAAAGGCAAAATGAATAAAATTGTGTTAAACTTATGCAAAAGCATAAAGCAAAAGCAAAATGAATAAGATTGCATTAAACTTATTGCTTAAAGCTTTTGCACTGCAAAAAAAAATCAACTCATCAGAAGTATTTGTATGACTTACTTTAGTTTACCAAATGAAGAAACTTCTATATACATTGGTTTTGGGGCTTAAAACTCTGGGGTCTTCTCGGAGTCAGGGTAGGCAATCTGTCCCTGTCCCCAACTGACAGAAGCCCCAGCAGCCACAGCCACATCTCATGGTTGCCACCACATAAACAATGGCTCAGTTTAACAGCTTCGTGACTGATCTTGGAAGAGGTACAAGCCAAGTCACTGAAACTCATGGGTATACTGGTCTTTAGGCTGAAAAATCTGGGGCCCTCTTGGGAGGGGGCAGGTTGAGAATGGATCAGTTCTACAGATCCTGTAACTTCCGGAGCATACACAACCATACAACACCTATATATTCTACAATACTGACAGACCAGTAGGAGCACTGCAAATTATATGGAAAGTGGCCCTGAATCCAACTAAACTTAATTAATAAAAATTATAATACAGAAAGATCAACTAGCAACAAACAACTCAGTAACCCCCAAGACAGTGAATTCAATGACTCCATTATGAGATATAACAATTTTCACAAATTTTCTTTTACTGAAATAGTTTTCATTAGAGTTCTATCAGCCTTTTTTTATAACAAGCAATACAAAATAAATTATGTTGTGCCTACCAACTGGGTAGGCTTAGGAGTGGGGGCAACAGTGGAGTGATCACACCAGTGATGGGATTGGTGTTAGAACATTGAATGCCCTAAATAACTGTTTTCATGAACAACTTTGTAAACAGTGGTGTTCAAATAAAGTAAAAGAATTGAATATGGTATTTTCAGTTTTTAAGCAGATGTACCTGAATAATTTAGTAGGACAAAAGTTAGTAATTCTGCCCTGGGACCTAAAACATGAGAGTAAATTAGCATACTTGATAAGTTTTCTCCAACAAGTTCTTTTCCCACTAGCTTTGATAATCTGTAGACTTTTATTCCAGGTCATACAGATCTTTGCAAAATGACACATTATCTGTCAACTGATATATCCCCTGTCTACACCTTGTGTAAATGACCATATATAGTGTGTTAAATTTAAATTATACTATGACATCTCTGACATCCTTTCTTTTTTTTTCCTTCTTTTCATTTCTGCTATTTCATCGTGGTTCTAGCCAGGGGGTTAGACATCTAACTGTGATGTTTGCATACATGCTCATCAAGGAGTTTCTCTCTTGGCTGCAGTACGTATACATCTTTAGTTGTTGTTGGTCTCACATTTTAGTGTTTTCACACATATCTTTATTTACACTAGAGGTTGTATACTCTTTTGTGGTGCTGATGTCCTGGAATGCATTCAATGAAGGTGAAGGTGGGTAGACCAAGGAATCAACTCATGGCCTAATGTTTACAAGGCCTTTTGTGTTATTTGTGCCTTTGTGTTTTTGTGCCTTTGTGTTATTTGTGTTGTTTGTCTTATTTGTTACTCATGTCCGGGCTCTTCCAGTATCCTTTTTTTTTTTTCATTAAAGACTACTTCAACTTCTAATACTTGGTCAAATAAGCATTTTCCCTGTCTTAGTCTTATTTTTTTGAGTCACTCACTGTAGGGAAAGCTAGTTCCAGTGCATGAAAAGAGATCCATGATCTGAGGACCCAGCCAATAACTTTGTAAGGGAGTCATCCTAGTAGTGAATTCTCGAGCCCTGGATAAACCTTCAAGCAACTGTGGCTCCAGTGGCCACTTTGACTGCAACTCCAGAGGAGATCTTAAGCCCATTCTTTGTTTCCTGATTCCCTTAAATTGTGTGAGATAATAGATGTTTGTTCTTTTAAACTGTAAAATTTGGCATAACTCATTAGGTAACAATGGAAAGTTCATATGTATATTTCCTTTCACCACCTCCCTTGCTTTCCAGAGAATAAATGTGTCTTAAGTTAAACAGAGAATAGATTATTTCCTTCTGTTTCATTCATCTGAAGGGACAATATACTCAAGTAGATGTTACAACAATAAGTGGGAAAAGAAGTCAAAGGAGGTGACACAATCACCATATGTGCTGGAAGATGGAAACATATGTCAGAACATTACTTGATGATTCTGAATTTATTATGTAATTATTTTTTTCCAGAAGCTGCTGACTCCAAAATATTTAGTTGTTTTTTTTTGGGGGGGGGGTCACACCCGGCGATGCACAGGGGTTACTCCTGGCTCATGCACTAAGGAATTACTCCTGGTGGTGCTCAGGGGACCATATGGGATGCTGAGATTGGAACCCAGGTCGGCTGCATGCCCTACCCACTGTGCTATTGCTCCAGCCCCTGTTTTTTTTTTTCCAGAATACTTCCTACCATTTATTTCCCCAGCTTTATGTCAGTCCCATATTCCCAACCCTGATACACAGTATAGGTTTTTGGATAAGAGCTGAAAACTGTGGGAGAGTTAGAGTTAGAACTTATATAACACTACTAGAATCCCAAATTAAAAGGTGATGGTATCATTAGGTATTATTTTTCTATACAGAAAAATAATACCTAATGATATTATTTTGCCATCCTATTTAAGGCTCTATAAAATGTGTCACAACAAATTTTACCATATGTAATCAGGGGTCAAACTTAGTACATCAAGATCCTCCACGAGCTGGATTACAGATTCACCACCAGGATCTCACCATTCTACAAGGAAGTGATCATTGACTTAAATGAGGGGTTCGACAGGGTGATACCATTTCACTGAAACTCTTTAGTGCCACCCTCGAGAACATCATGCGATGACTGGAATGGGAAGGAATGGGAGTGAAGATAGATGGTTGGCAACTACACTACCTCCGCTTCACTGATGACATTGTTCTAATAACATCAAACATTAGGCAAGCAGCACAAATGCTGGCCGACTTCAACCATGAGTGTGGAAAAGTCGGGCTGCAGCTGAATCTTACCAAAACAATGCTCGTGAAAAACAAACTAGTCCCTGATAGTCCATTTGCTCTCAACGGAATGAGCATCTCTGAATGCAGCAGCTATGTGTACCTGGGTCAAGAACTCAACATGAGGAACGACTTGGTGCCAGAACTGTGCAAAAAGAAGAGAGCAGTGTGGAATGCCTTCAAGAGTGTCAAAGAAGCTTCGGACACATCTTTTCGACTCGACCGTTCTTCCTGCACTAATATATGTCTCAGACACCTGGGCTCTATGAAAACAGGACGAGAACACTATTCAGGTATCTCAAAAGAGGAATCAAAAGAACTATACTTAGAGTATCACGTTTCACTCAAGCAAGAGAAGGAATCCGGAGTTCTGACCTCCATTGATGATCAAGAATCAGGGATGCTGTCTCGTTTGTCAAGATGTCAAAAATCAGATGCAAAAATCTGGGCCAAACATGTAAGGGGATTTAGAGACAATCGCTGAACTAGAGCTGTTACCTACTGGATTCCACGGGATGTCAAAAGATTGCATGGCTGCCCACCTGTGAGATGGTCAGACTTCTTCGTCAAAACTCTAAACAAAAAGTTTGAGACTCTTTGTGCTCCTGAAGCAAGCAGATATTATTGGGTTACACTAGCACGCAACAGGGACAAATGGAGACATTACTGGCACCCGCTTGAGCAAATTGAGGATCAACAGCATGACAAGTGATACAAGTGATAGTCAGGGGTCAGTTTATAGTACATGGGGAATGCAACACTTGTATGACTTCATTCTCTCTATCTTCATGTCTCTGTCTCTGATTCTGTCTCTCTCCTTTCCTACTGTCTACTAACCATCCACAATTCTCTCTTTTATTCATGACTTTGTAGTATAACTTCTGAAAATAATTTTATCTCAACAAAATACATTATTAAAAGACTATACATGGTAGCCAAAAACCTCCAGAACCCAAGCACTGTCATGCTCAAGGCCACTCTCACACACTTGGACGAACTTCACTCAAGAGGGAACCAGCAGAAAAACCCAGATAATGCAATACCTATAACAGATCTCCAAGCCTACTCTGATCAGGACTGGGCCTCCTCCTTGCAGCTCCCAGTTTTCCAGCAGCTTGGCAGTCACACCCACAAACTGCCCCTAGTACCATTTAATCTCATCAATGGCCAAGACCGAGAAACATTTTTTACACTATTTTTTAATTTCATTCATTAATTTTTTAATTTTATTGAATCACAGAGGATGAAAGCACAGTAGAAATGACATCTGTACCTATATATTCATTGCATCGTTGTTCACAATAGCCAAAATCTGGAAACAACCTGAGTGCCCTAAAACAGATGACTGGTTAAAGAAACTGCAGCTGCGTGCTTCAGGAAATTCTGCATTGCTTTTTCCTGAGATCTTTAGTTTAAAGTTTCTTGATCTTCAGACATAGAAGGAAGACCAAGAGACTTTAAACTAAAAATCCCAGAAAAGAGCGACGCAGTATTTCCTGAAGCATGCAGCCGCATTTGTAGCTGCATGACCTCTTACACTGCAGCCCACTTACTTACCGAAAGTAGCACACATTCGTTTAGTTTTAACATACTTGCTTGTATTCTTTTATATACGAGATTAAATGGCTCCACAATGAAATACAAGAACCTTCACACACTTCCCTCTTATTGTGGGAGGAAGGTGCTTGCTGGTGAGATTGGTGTTTGAATATTATCTGTAATGAACTACTATGAACTACTTTATAAAAATAAAATATATGCAACTTGAAAAGAAAACTATAGAAGTCTTTAGAATGGTCAAAACAGAAAGAAACTCATTTCCCACTGTTAAGGGTTATTCTAAACACATATTAATATATAAAACATTAATATTATTCCCTTTGTAGTACATGTTTCCATGCTACTTTTCCAGTTTATTTATTACTAGAAAAATAACAGTGCCCAAGTATTTATGTGGAGACTCACACATCATTATTTGTCCTTTGACCCAGTTGCCATTTCATCTGATAAAGGAAGACAGCAGCCTTATTCTTAACCATCTAGCAAAGTTTGAAATCATGCCTCCTGCCAATGGAGCTCTCATCCAGAGTTCCAATGGTGAAAGCCGTAGCACCTGCCACTGCCGTATCCAACACTGCTTACCTCATTTCTAACGCATTACATTTTCACTACTAAGATCATCACTATTTTTTTCTTTTTGCTTCTTGGGTCACACGTGGCGATGCGTGCGGTTTACTCCTGGCTCTGAACTCAAAAATTACCCCTGGCAGTGCTCAGGGGACCATATGGGATGCTGGGAATTGAACCTGGGTCAGCCACGTGCAATACAAATGCCCTACCTGCTGTGCTATTGCTCCAGTCCTGACCATCACTCTTGCTTTGAATACTTACCTGCATCTTTAGAAACTAAATCCCAAAAATAAGATAATGAAGGCTAATTCTATATTATTCTTTTGAAAATTTCTTTTAATTTTGCTCATTATGTTCTTGAATATCTTATTTTGAGCTGCAAAGTAGAAGAGGCCCAGGTTCTGAGCCTAGTTCAGGGTTTCCAGTTTAAAACCTCAAATACAGACTACTCCCCATCCATCTTTTCTTTCTATCTATCATGTTTCTGTACCTGAATTTAGTATACTTTGCACCTGACATCACTCTCATTACTTCAATTTCCCCCCAAGCACACTGACCAATAATCCTTCCCTGCAGATGCTGGAAACAAATGTGGCCATTTCTCCCATTGTCACAATGAGAAAACATGCACAGTCTTCAGAAGTTTTGTTAATGAAAGAACATTTGGAATGAAAGGATAATAAAAGTTAATGTGAAGAGTACGCATTCTCTCTAATCAAAATTTCGAACAGTGACACAAAGCAGAGAATATTGTAAACCCTCCACTGTGACCACCACCTATTGCCTCCTGCCTTTGTCCCCAAATGCTAGGGAAAGGCCAAAGCACAACTACATGTGAATTATGTTAATGCTTCTTATACTCATGATGTTTCCAAATATTATTAAACAAGTAAGAAGTGCTGTACATGTCTTGGAACCAGAGAGTAAGTGCAGGAATTAAGGAACATGCCTTCTATATGGCTGACCTTAGTTAGATCTCCTGTATTACAGGTGGTCCCCTCAACATGGACAGGGAATGTTCCATCAGCAGAGAGCCAGGCATAGCCCTGAGCACTGTTGGTTGTAACAAATTGCAAAAATTCAAAGTAAAATAAACACAAATAACCTAAAATATATGTGTCTAGTAAATAAGCACTTATTTCTGCAGTAGTTATGTCATATTAGCAGGACAGTGCTGTGTACACATCTGCTCACACTGCTTGTATTGTTTAAAAGAAAAAAATCCTATGTCTCTGCATGCTTCCTATGACCTTTGACAGCTTCTGACTAATTATTTTTGCCAGTCCCATTACTCTAATTCCATCTAGTCCTGTTATCTCATAAATAGATTTGTAATTTCCTAAAAGTATCTTACTTATCTCTGTGTTAGACCTTATCTCTGTGCTTTCTGATATTCTAATATGTTCTACCTGTTCATCATTACCACCTTCACTTCCATCTCATTTAGGGGAACTCCTATTTAAGACATACATATAAATAAACGACATATTCATTTAAAACTTCCCTGACACTTAACCCTCACACCAGAAAGAGTTAATTCTTTTCCTATCATCATTAGCCCTGGTACAAGATTTTTAAATTAATACCCTCCTCCATTTTAGACAAAGAGACTCCTTCTTAAGTCAAAGATTGTATTCTGCTATTGTTTTAGCTCTACAAATAGAAAACAATGGTTGGTATTGGAAATCAGTTAAACAAGATATTTATTGAAAAGGATGGAGAAAGAAAAATGAAAGAGAGAAAAAGGAAACAAAGAGAGATAGATAGAAAAACAGAAAGAAAGAAAAAAAGAAAGAAAGAAAGAAAGAAAGAAAGAAAGAGAGAGAGAGAGAGAAAGGAAGGAAGAAAGGAAGAAAGAAAGAAAGAAAGAAAGAAAGAAAGAAAGAAAGAAAGAAAGAAAGAAAGAAAGAAAGAAAGAAAGAAAGAAAGAAAGAAAGAAAGAAAGAAAGAAAGGAAGGAAGGAAGGAAGGAAGGAAGAAAGGAAGGAAGAAAGGAAGGAAGGAAGAAAGAACAAGATAGTAGGTGGGTGGATGGATGGATGGATGGATGGATGGATGGATGGATGGATGGGTGGATGGATGGATGGATGGGTGGATGGATGGATGGATGGATGGGTGGATGGAGAGAAGTAAGAATGTGTCAGTGTTTCCCAAGGCAACAGAAACTTTTCTGCATCTATATAAAAGTTGTCAACATACATACTATTCACAAAGATATAAGAAAACTGACACTCAGAGGTATAGCAGCATTCTCATAAAAGACATTAAACTTGGAATGATTTTGATACAGTCAAAACCTGGGTCCGTTTAGAGACAAAACTCTGGAACTTTTCCTGGCATTATAATGTTCATTCTGTTAAGTATAACAGGAAGAAATAATATATTTATTAGAATATTTTAAAGCATTAGCATGCTGATAAAACAATTTAAGGAGCATTCATTCCTTAAAGGAACTTAATAATGCTTGAATAGTTTTGCTTTGTGTCTATTCATATAATAACCACTACAAACTAAAGTTACTTTCTAATAAACTTGCCTTTTAGATTATACTTGAAAATCCAGATTTCTCTCATGCAAATTTGTATGGGTCTTATAGCGAAGTACACATAGGATACTAGTTTTTAAATCAAGTGCATTTCTATTAACACATCAAGAGCCATGAACATTTCTTGGACTTTGCACATGATGAAACTGGTAAAAAAAACAATTGCCTAGTTTTCATACCTGCAAATCAGGACTGTACTCAGGACCTAGGGAATGATATCTATGGCCTCTTCTTCATATTAAGCCAATAGGTGCCATTCTGTTAGACACACAGTTATTTTTTAGTTATGACCAGTTGGAGGCCCCTGAAGCAGTGGTCAGCTGCTGTGCAATTTGTTACTGAGAGGAAAGAGAACAAAAAGTACAAACAGGGCAAGGTTGGAGACCTCAGTCAAGAGGCACTGGGCAATCCCAGTGTTGCTAGGATCCTGAACTTGGTAGTATGACTTCCTTGCTTGAAAGCCCTTAATCAAGCAGGATCTCTGAAGCCGACAACTATAATTTCCAACCACAAAAGAAAACAGAACCCTCACAAACTTTTATTTTGCTGAGGAAGCGGATGATTTAAATAAGTCTGTTTGACACATGCCTATCTGACTTCCCAGTTCCCTTGGTTTCTTGCAAGTCAGCCATAAAGTTATTCCCCACTTGTTCTGACAGGATTTATGCATTCTACATCTGGTATTCAGCAAGCATATTTTTCTTCCTTTTTCATTGAACTTCTGCCCATACACACATACAGGGTCTCATTTTAATAGTGGGATTATTCCCTGTGTATTTAAATACACAGGAAACAGGAAATCATCTAAAAGAACACAGTGATCTCATGGTTATATCACTTTTCCCACAAGCCCATTTGGAATCAGAGACAAAGACAAGATTTTAAAGCTTATAGTTTAAGAATTTCTCAACCTGAGATGCTGACTGACCTTAAGTTCCCTATTCTGGTTCTTAACATAGTACAAATTAAGAAGAGACACGGGAAAGAAAGGGAATTTTTTTTTCTATTTACAAACTAAATCTGTCTTCAACACTCACACATGTAAGAGAGCATGCTCACATTTTCTTAGTTGACCAAGGAGGAGTCTGAGGTTTTAGGGAAAGCCTTCAGGTGGAGAAACAGATGAGATCCCTGTCCAGTCACAGCAATTAAACATTACTCATATTGAACTTAGTTCTCTGAAAGCTATCTGTATTTATTGAGCATTAGACATGTCTTGGCCATGCTTCTCTTAATCCTCATTAAGAAATGTATAAGGTGTGTATTACTAGCACCGTTTTACAGATGAGCAGCCTGAGCTTGAATTCCTAAAGACATTGTCAGGAGTATTTCATAAATGTGTAAGGTGTGTATTGCCAGCACCATTTTACAGATTAGCATGTCTTGGCCATGCTTCTCTTAATGCTCATTAAGAAATGTATAAGGTGTGTATTACTAACACCATTTTACAGATGAGCAGCCTGAGCTTGAATTCCTAAACACATTGTCAGGAGTATTTCTCTCAAGTTCTCTTCATGGGATAGGGTTTCCAAGGATGTCCTGGTACTACAACTCTACTGTATAGGGAGTAAAGTAGCTGAAAAATGTTATTTTGCCATCAAACAAGAAAGAAATAACAATTAAAAAAGGACAGCAGTGGTAAATCTTGTATATTTTAGTGCTAGTAAAGATGCAGTAATTTTTTTGTTAATGTTATCAAAACCATAAGCATTAATACTTAAAACCATGTTACCTAAACTATAACTCTTGCCTCTGTGTTCAGTAGTGACCCCTGGGTATATTCAGGAGTCTCTACCCGGTGCCAGGGATTTGAATCAAGGTTGGCAGAATGTACAGCAAGCATCTAAATTCCTCTGTCAGTAAATAAATAAAATAAATCATAGTAAATAGCCACTATAAACTAACTGAGATCAAAACTATTTAACTGAGATGAGGACTCACAGCTAATTTTTGTTTAAATTATCTGAAATTTTTTTCTCCAATCATAGAAGAGAATAAACATTTGTTAAAGCAAAATTCCTTTGTTCTTCCTCTGAAATAAATATGCAACACCCAACTCTTAAGTTCCAATGCATGTTCCTCACCTGATTTACATTATACATTCACTAGTTCATATCCCTATTCTTTTTATTCTTATTCCTGCAAACTTTTTTTTCACACTGATCTTAAGCCACCATCATCAAAACCTAACTCAAAGTTTCCTTAAACTCATCATTATTCTACCCATATGACTTTCAATTCTTCAAACATGACATCTTAATTCCTCACTGTGCCCTTTCATTCAATCTATCAATTATGAAGCTACATCACTTTGCACTTTTCTCTGTAGTCGTTCTTCCTGGAACATTATCTGTCTCCTTCAACTTTGTTTAATTGTTTTTGTGGACTAGAACTGTATTCTCTGTTCTTTTTGAATCTTGAAATTGTGCCTGTGGTCTCGTGGATCTAGTGGGATGCCGAAACAGCTCTTGCCTGAGCCATTGTTGGCATGTGATACGAGGAGTCTTTTCGCAACTCAGTTCTCAGTGATGCCATGTTGGTAGCTTATACTTGGCCTTTGTGGGAATATTTCTATCATAGAAGTTAGCAAACTCAACAATTCAAGGCTTTTTTTTCCTCCTTTGGGGTGTTAAATTACAGCATAGTTTCATTGTTACTCTAAATGTGGTTCAGAGTTTATTGACTCAGTTTGGGAACTTCCTAGGAATATGGAGCCTAGTATCTAACCTTATGTCTCCTGAATCCAATTTACATTCTTATAAGATCCTTGGATGACTGATTTTTAGTACATAATGTGAGAAATTAAACTTTTAGAATAGCCTCTTATAATCTAGACTATATTTGATATACAGATGTTATGTTCAGTAAGTGTGTTACATTGATTGAAATCCACAATGTGAATCTCTTCCAGTTTGAAAGGCTGCTTGTTTAAGGTCTGAGATGTTTTTGTCTTATTTCCGTTGCTATTGTAAAACTCCGCTGAATTTGTTTTAAGTAGAACAATGTCCAATGACTGAAAGAAATCAGGATTTTAATACTAACTTAAGAACATACTAAACTCACAATGTAAATTAAAAGAATTTTAGGACATACAAAGTAGTAAAGGTTAGGTAAAGGTCATGGAAAAACCATTTCTTTTCACCTACAACACTGACAAACTTACTTAACATTATCACAAACCAAAATAATTCTGAACTAGTGCTAATGTTAGAAAAGTATCCATAACATCTCTTTATTAATGACTCTCAGTGCTATAAAATTAGAGAAAAATCATAGGCAAAATTATGGGCAAAATATGAAAAATAAACCCAGAAACATATAAGAAACTTGCAATTCTAGATTCTAATTTGCATTAACAAAAGCTTCTGAAAAGCTACAGAATTCCAATGTTTATTAAAGTTAGATAGCAACAGTATAAAAAGGCATGATCTTAGAGTTAAGTTACTCAAATTGAAATCTCATCTCTGCTATATTACTACTCTGTGTTTAAGTAAAGTTGGCCTGTGATTTAGTTCCTATCCTATAAAATGTGCATGTAAACTAAAATGATGACATATTAATATCACCTGATCTAGGTTATAATATAGAAAAATTAAAACAACGTTTCTGGATGTTGGAGCCAAGATATAGTATTTAAAAGTTTTTCTAAACTATTCCAAAGGGCAGCTAAGTTTGAGAACCTGAGATAGATATATGGTGGCACATGGGGTACTAAGGATCAAAACTAACCTAGTTTTGATCGTTATTATCTATCCACTTGGCCCTTCCCAGATAAAATTTTAAAACCCTTTTTAGTAATATATTCTGTAGTTAATTTAAATTTTTACTTATATTAACTTTATTTTTATATTTAAAATTAAAATAGGGTTTAAATAAATGTACAATTTAATTTTATTGATAACATGAGAATAGGCATCGACTATATTCTTTCATTAAGCAAATCTGTTGTAAATATTACAATGTAGGCTTTCAGAAATCATAGTTTCCAAACTCAATTTCTTTGTCAATTGATATTAAAGCATACAGATATTTTTAAGAAAATAATCTCACAATAGGGGATCCAGACACACAGATCATTTGTAATTTGTCCCCATAAAACCAACACTATGTTAGGCTCCCATCTTGTAAAACAATTGTGTAGAGTGTGGGGTAAGAAAAGTAAAATATGATGAGCCAGTTAATGATGGGTTCAGAATCATTTGTTTTTAATTTACATTTAATCCATATCAAATGTGTACACTTTCAGGCTAACTGGCACTCACTCATTCTTTTTAACTTAGAGAAAATTTATAGTTGAACCGTGACACAATAGGAAGGCATTGAGTTAAAAGTGCAACAAGGTTATGATAAGTTTACCAACAAATTTATTTTTGGCTCAAATGTCAAAGGGAGGCTGACAAGAATTTTCTATAATTTAATATTACTTTATGATTTGAGTGAGTTAATTAACAGTTTTGTAGCTCAGTTTTCCCATCTTTAAATATATGATAGCAGTACGGTTATCATAGAATTATATAGGTACCAAGTGAGATATTTGAAAACAGAGGGTAAGGATGCAATAAATATTTAGCTATCATTGTTTATCAACATATTTGCTAATATATAACATCTTATAAGAACCTGAGTGGAATTACAATTGTGCACCGCATCTTTTACCTACAAAATAAGAGGGAAGAGAGTGGGGACATTCCCAAAGAATTTAAAATTAAATATAATGGTCATTTTGTACACTTGTGATCGGAAAGGTCTTAACTTTACCTGAATTTTATTTTGTTTATTAACTCTGTTGCTATAAAAAGATACCCCTTAGGTTTCCAACAAATTACTCATCTAGAACTCTTTAGAACAGTTTGTGTATTTTTAATGCTAAGGTGCCCTTGAGTGTTGCCATGTTCACAGTCAAAGTCAAAGATCTCAAGATTGTTCAAGGCTTGCTTGGCCTGTTCGTGTTGGAATGTGACTTGTGTTCCATAACTTCCTGAGCTCCCATGAACTGGAACTCAGAAACATTTCCCTGTGAAAGTATCTCTGAGAATCAGCTGTTAGTTGATTTATTCCGGATCAAATTCTAAGCACATATCCATAGAAGTAGCTAATTTTCCCATTGCTTAAGGAAGCTTCTTTTATTGGCATAAACACATCCTTTTAAGATATCATTTATTAATTCCATACTGCTTGGAAATATTTTTTTCTGTTCTCCTGCAGTAAACTAGTACCTTGTATAATCTCTCTTGACTTTTATGCTTATTGATACTTAATAAAATAATTATGCACAATATTTTAATGAGGTTCCAGCATATCTTATTTTCTTGTATTCTTTGAGCCTTGTAGGTAAAATATATAGCACTGTAACACTGTCGTCCCATTGTTCATTGTTTTGCTTGAGCAGGCACCAGTAACATCTCCATTGTGAGACTTGTAATTACTGTTTTTGGTATATAGAATACGCCATGGGTAGCTTGCCAGGCTCTGCATGCAAGGAGGAATACTCTCGGTATGCTGGTACATATTTCTATCAGTAATTTTTCTCTTAGGAAATGTATATGAGTGTCCAGTTAGTTCTTTAGTCCTTAAATTCATCTGGAGAAATTCAAGAACCTCAAGAAATGAGCTAAAATCTATAATAGTGTGTAATCTCCCAAGAAGAAAAGTAACCATAAGAAATTTACAACAAAATTGTATTAAATGGATGTCCAGTTTATATAAGGAATAGACTGGAGGTTAATTTGGTCTATAAAAGAGAAAAAGTTTATCTATAGCAAGACCTCAAACTCTGAACAGATGAAAAAAATTTGCATCAAGCAGAGCTAATATGTTGGATTGTTTGCAAAGTGGAGAGATCAATAGAAATAAAATACTACATATGTAGGTAGCCAAGCTGTGCAGAGAAGGGATAAAGAAAGATCTCAAGGAGAGAAGAGCAGCAGTGTTGGCCAATGTGTCAGAAGCTGGGAAAAGTATTCACAACACCCGCCTGTCCTTTGCCAACTGTAAGAACAAGATGACTGCCCTTCCACATCCTGATGGATCTATCACATTTCCAGAAGGGCAATGGAAAAGGTTATTCAAGACTTCTACTTGGATCTCTTTGAAAGCCACATCCACCTGCCCACATACCAAATTCCGAAGGATGGATATGTCATTCCCAGCATTCTCCCTTCGAAATACAACACACCATTTCGTCAGCAAAGAAGCGTACAGCACCCAATCCAAACAAGGTCGGATCCAAACATCTGCCGCCAGTACTCGTGAATACACTGACCTGGCTCTTCACATGCTACCTGTCTGAATGCAAAGTTCTGTCCCAATGGAAAACCAGTAGGACCTTCCTGTTGTACAAGAAGGGAGATATCCATGACAACAGCAACTATAGCCTGATCTGCCTGTTGTCCATCGTCTACAAGTTGTTCCCTTGAGTCATCTGAATAGGATTGGCAGAACACTAGACAAAGGACAACCATGTGAGCAAGCTGGGTTCTGAAAAGGATTCAGCACGATAGACCATATCCACACAGTGACCAAGCTCATTGAGGTTTCGAGAGAGTTCAAGATGCTGCTCTGTCTAATGTGCATCAATTTAAAGAAGGTCTTTGATTCTGTTGAGGCTGAAGCAGTCATCAAAGCCTAGCCAAACAGGGAGTTCAAACTCAATACATTAAAATCCTCTACGAGCTGTATTACAGATTCACCATCAGGATCTCACCATTCTACAAAGAAGTGATCAATGTAAAGAGAGGGGTTCCACAGGGCGACACCATTTCACCGAAACTCTTCAGTGCCACCCTCGAGAACATCATGTGTCATCCGGAATGGGAAGAAATAGGTGTGAAGATAGATGGTCGGCAACTACACCACTACTGCTTTGCTGATGACATCGTTCTCATAACACCAAATATCAGCCAAGCAGCACTAATGCTGGCCAACTTTGACCATCAGTGTGAAAAGGTCAGACTGCAGCTGAGTCTCACGAAGACAATGTTCATGAGAAAAGGACTAGTTTCTGATGTTCCATCTCCGAATGCAGCCATTATGTGCAACTAGGTTGAGAACTCAACATGAAAAATGACCTGGCACCTGAACTGCGTAGGAGGAAGACAGCAGCGTGGAATGCCTCAAGAACATAGAAGAAGTTGTTAAGAGGATGAAGAACCTCCAGCTTTGGGCATATCTTTTTGACTCCACCTTTCTTCCTGCACTAACATACTCCTTAGAGACCTGGGCCCTACACAATCAGGAGGAGAACGCTATTTGAGTATCCCAAAGAGGAATCGAAAGAGCTATGCTTGGAATATCACATTTCACTCAAGTGAGAGAAGGAATCCGGAGTTATGACCTCCTTCGATGATCAAGAATCAGGGACGCTGTCTCGTTTGCCAAGGTGTTGAAAATCAGACACGTAAAGTAATTTAGAGACTACCACTGGACTAGAGCTGACTAGCTGGACCAGACTGGATTCCACGGGACGTCAAAAGACTTTGTGGCCACCCATTTACAAGATGGTCAGACTTCTTTGTCAAGGCTCTGAATGAACAATTTGAGGCTTTTCGTGTTCCTGGAGCGAACAGACACCACTGAGCTACACTAGCACGTCACAGGCACGAATGGAGACATTACTGGCGCCCACTCGATCAAATCGCCCAATAACGGGATGACAAGTGATGACAAGTGATGATGTTCATAGCCAAACTATAACAAATGGTTTTTCATATAAGCTAGAATTGAACTCAACATTGCTAAACATATACAAATTGGACAGAATTTTTAGATATTCAATATACAGCAGAACTCAAAATCATTAGAAATGAGTCAAGAATAAGGGGAACTGCACATCCCAAAGCTTAGGGGTTTTATAGCTATTGAAAGGCAGAATCCAGCCCAGTAAAATGCATGCAAAACCAGAATCAGAATTTTGCAAATTTTGCCAGTGAATAATTTGAAGAACTCCAGATAGCACTGTGCAAAACCCTAAAGGAATTCAAACAATTCTCCTTGCATTCCCTAAGGTAGCCACTGGACATGAGCCAACAGCCCCACCATGTGGGTGAAACAGGAGTCTTCTGGGGATATTAGAACCCCAAGACAAGGATTCTTGGATTGGAAACAGAATATCTATTCAATTGTTCAGCTGAAAAATCAATTTTCAATGCTTTCTCAGAATACCAGGTTGAAGCACTAGCCTTAAAAAATAAAATTAAATAAATTTAATTAATAACATTAACTAGAATTTTAATTAAAAATTAAAAATCAGTGGGTCTTAAGAGTAATGATAGACATACCAGTGGGAATCACCTAGGATAGTTATCTGGGTCTCTAGGGAAAAAAATATTTCCAGGGAAGGATACTCTCAAATAAAAAGCCCAGCACAAAATATGACACTCAGCACATACAGTTGACAAAGTATAAGGTACTATCGATAGAACAATATAAGTGAAGGTGAATTTATGTAAGTATGTTCACAGCATTTAAAATATTAAATGCATCTCTAAAATAAAAATAATAAATTATAAGACAAGCCCCAAGCACAAAATTATGAATCATAATTTTTTAATTCTGAAAATTGATCATAATTTCTGAAAATTGGAAGTCATAGTTGAAAATGAATTCAAAGAACAGATCGCTTCTGCAGTACTCTGAGGGAAGAGAAAACAATGAAGTGATATAAAAAGAAACTATAAGGTCAGTAAGATCTGAGTTGGACAACTAACACCCAGCAAAGACAAAAAAGTTAGGAATTATTGAAATCTTAATAACTGCCTCACAGAAAGATCTAATATTAAATAGAATAAATGAAAATATAACGGGGAAATTTAAAGGGGAGATATCTAAGTGTGGCAAAAAAATAATGTTTCCAAAACTAATGATTATGTGGCTGAGAAAGTCATTTGGTTCAGATTTCAGAGGCTTTGGAAATCAGTCTAAAGCATTTAGACCATTAGCAAGTTTGTGGCTGAGCCACTATGACAAAGGTATGCTTTGAGACATTAAAAAATAAGAACATTGCAATGATGTTTTCCATTAAAAAAGAACTTTTTATTCAAATTCTCATTATATATTTTGCCTCTTTTATTTTTATTTACAGCTGACCTTTTAACAACAGTTTGAGGAGAAAGGACAGTGATGCAGTTAGTTGTGCTTCAGAAACTTCTGTACAATGTTAGACTCCTCCTATATTTACTTACCAGTCATCCTTGATTTCTGTAGGTCAGTGGTTTTACAAAATTGGTGGGTGCTCAAGTCCACTATAGTTGTCCTTCTATAGCTGCAGTTTCCATATCTGCAGATTTAGTGTGTGACCAACACAGTGATCTATTCATTTATGAGCAAAATAACTGTGCATATGAAGGAACAACTGCATTTAAGGAACCTGCGTGTTAAGTCAGCCACTAAAGCTCAAGCCTGATTACTCAAGGCTCAAATGTTTATTCTATTTATTAGTAATGTGGGAAGGTTTGGTCCCTATCAGCATTTCTCCTGGTTCTGGGTTGGTAACTATTCCATCAGATTATGGGTAGAGGAGGAGCCAACCCATGCAAGTCAAGCACCTTAATCCTTGTGCTATCTCTCTGGTCCTGAACTATAAATTGTAAAGAGCCAAACTCTTCCTGGTACTCTAAAATGTTATTTCCAAATTTCATTTGTGAAATATATTAAGTTCTAAAGATGGACCAACTGTTTTCAAATGAACCCAACCAAAAAATATTACTTGTAACATCTCTGGTGAGGAAAATACTCAGTAAAGCACTTAATAAGATTGAGGGTCATCTTTAGTGCCAAGTTCTGAAGACAGAGTTGATTACCAATCCCTTTGTCTGGAGGAGCTTGTTCATAGTCCACAGGGGAAGCAATACGGAACTCCTTTAACACAAAAATGTGGGAAATTCTGTCAGAGAATTATGCCTTTAGTTCAATAGGAATCTCAGAGAAGGATTTTTCACAGAATTAGCAGAGAATTGGGGTTTTGGGAGAGGAGATCATGCTCAAATTGAATTTTTTTGAAACTTGAATTGGACTATGGGTACTGTCACTGCAGGTTGTTCATTATGTAGGATGCACATAGAAAAGAAGCATCCTGAAAATGGAGAGGCCATATTATGAAAACCTTTCTAAATGCCATTCTGTAAAATTTAATTTTATACTTAGGGGGATAAGAATCTAATCAAAGCCCTGCAGAAGCTGACAAGAGAGGATTTGGATTTGAGAACGATTGTGCTGGAAACACAGTGGAGGAAGGATAACAAATGGTCATATTCTTAATTTTTTTAATTCTTTTTGTGTGTTAATGGAATTTGGGGGCTGTGGGGGCACACCTAACTGCTTGAAACTTGCTCCTGGCTCTGCACTGAGGAGATACTCCTTGTGCTGTTAGAGTTTTATATGGGGTGATGGAAATTGAACCAGGATCAACCATGTGCTAGGCAAATGCTTTGCCTCCTGTACAAGAAAGGCCCTTGTTATCTCATGCAAAACAATAATGTGAAACCATTAACTGCAGAGTCCACAGGGGTAGAAGATGTGGGTTGCCCTTGTACTCTGCCACAGTCTACAAGGTTCTATCTGAGAAATACACTGCAGTAGAGAGAAATATTTAAGAAGTAGAATCAGTCTTTCCACATATTTCATTTAATAAGCACTTTGTCTAATAATCTGCAGTGCCAGGTTGTTCTTCACTATCTAAAGTAAATCTCTGCAAGAGTTCTTAAGAGATCAATAAGAAACCTTGGTTTATTTCTTTCAGTGTCAAGTAAATATTTCACTCAATAAATCTCACAGTATATCTCTATTCTCTGTCACCATATATCAGAACCCAGTTAATTACTATCTTGTGTAAGCAGACAATCTGACCTCTACTTCCTGACTCAATCTAGGTTTGATATGGATAATTTCAGACTGCATAAACAAATCAATGATTTTTCTTTTTCAGTCTCATTTCATAGTCAGTTATTTAGAAGTCTCATCTACCTGCACCTTTTCAATCCCCAGCTGTAATTGGATAAAGACATATGAACATCAATACTTGTAATAGGGCTTGACTCTATTCTAAGCTGCTGACGTAAATTTACGACTGGGTATATTTTATTAGACTCCACAGTTACTGGTACTAGACAATAAGAATCTTATCACTCTGCCTCACAAATACTTCCCTGCCAATTTTATCCATTAAACAGTTGACTGGCACAACTTTTTATTTACCTATTAATCCTGCTGTGGTACCCCTTTCTCACTCTGTATCAAATTACCTCAGTCACATGCTGTTTTCACCCCCTGAAGACTAATCATAGCCTACTGCCTCCTTACCAGCCCATACTTTATTCTAAGTTGTCTGAACTTACCATGTCCCAAACTGAGGGTTCAGTGAGTTTTCTTCTGCATTCCCCCATATCTTATCATGCCATGGTTAGGCAGAACTATGAAAATGGTTGTAACTGCAGAAAGAAATGGTGTGTACCACTAGTTGCTGAAAAGATAATGGAACCAGGAAAGACTCATACAGTTGCCTCTTTTCCTGTGGTGATGACTAAAAAGCAGAGTGTTCCAGGTAGTGCTCTCAAAACACACTGGAGCCTTAGTCCAGAGAATTTTAGGGGGGCTAGAGAAAATATGAAAAATACCCTGTTTCCAGTAAACTGCTGAGGACTAAGTCCATTTATTACCTTGCAATAACTTAGCTTACACATACTAACATTTCTCTCCTTGTCTTCAGGACATTATTTTATTGATAAACATTATTTTTATATTATAATTCAGCTTATGTTTTTTAAAATGTTGGTAGCACTGTAGCACAGTTGTCCTATTGTTCATCGATTTGCTCAAGTGGGCACCAGTAATGACTCCATTGTGAGACTTGCTGTTATTGTTTTTGGCACATCGAATACGCCACAGGTAGCTAGCCAGGCTCTGCCATGTGGGCAAGATACTCTCAGTAGCTTGCCAGGCTCTCTGAGAGGGACAGAGGAACCGAACCCAGTATTAATTAAATTTTGGTCCATGACAAAAATGCTTTACATTTAATAAATATGTGCACAAATATGCTTGGCAAACAGTAAAAAGGTTTTTGTGCCAAATCAATAACCAAAAAATAATTGGACTATAAGCAGAAATTGATTCTTCTCCTGTTTTTATTTTCTGACAAGTCACTCTTAAGACTTTTTTTCAAAATACAGGGATCCTTAAAATCACTTGCAAAATGAGGAATTTTCTTAAACTAAAGGCTTTATACTTAAAAAAAAGTCTAGAGACACAAAAAACTATGATCTATAAAAATTCTTTGTTGTACTCACTTTAAAAAGTGTTATACTCACTGTAAAAAGTGGGGATGCATATATCATTATCTCTTTAAACTAGTGTTTTAGTACATTTCAAATAAGCACAAGGAGTGGGTTTAGTGAGAGCATAAAATATTTCTATTCTATCCAACCATGACGCAGAAACTCATGCCAGGCTGTTTCACTCGGGGTGTCCCAGAGTGGGGGCACGTGAGAGCCCCCGCCCCCACCAAGGGACCAAGCCCCAGCAGCTAAAAACCTCCAGAACTCAACCACAGCCACTACCATGCCTGCTCTCCACATGCTCAGACTACGCCTGGCCCACGAGGGAACCCAGGAAAACCAAGTATGTGGGACTTAGGACCCAGAGGGGGGCGGGTGAGAGCCATCCCTGCCCCAAAGGACCCAGCCCCATCAGCCAAACTCCACCACCGCCATGCTCACAGCCACTCTTACGCTTGACCGAGCCTCACCCAGGAGTGAACCTATTCCTGGACACTTCATAGCACACACCCTACCCATTCTCCAAGAGTACTGCACCATATTTGGTGGCGTTCAAAGTAGGAGGCAACTAATCTCAGAGGGAAACATATTCTTTTACATATATATAAAACCACACAAGACTCAGCTTCTAACAACATTTTCAGTGGTATTTCATAACAAATAATACAAAATATATTATTTTGGCTTTGCTTTCGGGCAGAGACTGGGGTTTAGGATGGGAACACCCGAAATATGGTGGTGGGAAGGTGTAATGGTAGTGGGATTGGTGTTTGAATATTAAATGTAGTCAAATATTGTGAACTACTTTATAAAATAAAAAAATTATAAATATTTCTATTCTTAATTTTTTATGAAAATAACCATGCTGTTTTCCATAGTGACTGTACCCATTTACATTCCCATCAATCCTATAAAAGAGTTCCCTTTTCTCCACATCTTGTCCAACATCTGATTCTTGAATTTCTTTATAATAGTCATTATCACCATTCTCACAGTGATGTTGTGTTTCATTTATTGTATTTGCATTTCTCTTAAAACAGAAAGGGTGAATATCTTTTCATGGGCCTATAGACCATCTGTATGTCTTCTTTAGGGAAGCATTTACTCAAATCTTTTGCCCATTTTTTAACCTGATTGTTAATTTTCTTGTTGATATTTATCATCTATTTAAGCTTCGTACATTTTAACTGCTTATTTGATAAATTATTTGCAAATATCCTCTCTCATTTATTAGGGTTTTTATCGTAATGAAAAAATCAAAGTCCATTTTGAATTAATATTTGTTCATGATATGAAAGTGGTCTACTTTAATAATTTTTCCAGCATCATTTATTAAAGAGGCTTTCTTCACTTCATTTTTCATACTTAGCTCGTTTGTCATAAATTAAAGAATGTGAAAAGGTTGAAAGTTTATAACATTTCCTTGGTGTGGAAAGGAAGCAAGGCAGGAGTCAGATCCACATGGTAAAGCTAAACTTCTCATCTCTGTAAATTCATTATCATCTTCCCTTTTATATTTATAGATGCCCATTTTCTTTAAGTGACTATTTTCTATTTATTCTCTACAATATATTACAAGTCTATTAGCTTAAAGAAGACCTGACGAGTCTTTCTTTGAAATTTATAAGTACTCTTAATTCACTGTTAAATCAATGCTAAGTTTTCCAACATGAAGTTGTATCTTCAGTAAACTCATGCATAAGAAATGCCCGTGAAGAAGCCAATGGCTTCTCGTGTTTCTGTCTGCTGGCTCCTCATGGTATTCCTTGTTGTCCACATCCATTTAACTGTACTGTACAAACCTCTTCAGCTTGCAAGCTTTAGCAAGGATTTGATTTGGCATCTGAACATCTATCATTTTTGGCCTTTGAAAGTGTGATACCATGATCTGTAGTGACAATAAATAAAGCCACTTCAGGATCCATATGGAATATGCAAGTACAAAAGTAAACAAACTGCAAAGAGGAGGCCAGGGCAAGGAAGGCAGTCTTGGAGAGAGTGCCCAGATCCACAGTTTACTGCTCTGGGTATGAAGTCCAGGCACATAAAAGAAACCGAGGCGGGATAGGTGCCAGCTGGCCAGCAGCACTTCTGACAGCGGAGGCAGAGGCCACTGCACAGACCATCATCCCTAATCCCAGTGCTCATTATGCAGTCCCCTCACTTGGCCTTCCTCTGTTTTCCTCATTTCAGCACAGAGGAAACCAAAGATAAAAATGTCTGCATATCACATTAACTTGATTTCCTCCTGATTAAAACTTCACTCTCTGTCTCTCTCAAAGGAAAGTGGAATGTGGTTTGGTTCTCTGATTTGTTTCCATAATGTCTCTGCTCTGTCAGGTCATTTAATTCCAGGGAGGTTCATGATAGGTATGTGTAAAGTCTTTCATGCTATCCTGTACCTTGTCACCTTTGTTTCCTTTTTGAATCATGTTTTGCTGGTTCTCCTTCAAATTATGAAAATGAATTGGTCCCAAGAGCACATGGCACAATGCATATTTAATGACTATGACACGGAAATTAAATGCTTTTAAACCCTTCTGAAACAATAGCAGAGACGAATCTCTTACCAGATAAATTCCATTTCTAGTAGAACATTTCATTTAAAATTTATAGTTGCACCTCAGTAAATGGGAGACTTTTAGCTAGTGCTTGTCAAAAACTTCCATCTCCTTAAAAATAATTTAAAAAAAAACAATAATGAGTAGACTGTAGTGCAAGATACTCCTGTCAACCCAATCATTCTCTTGTTTATGACATACAATTATCCCTTGAGGATAGAAAAGTACTTGCCTATAGTTCTTGCTTCTGGTACAGGATATTGACTCTGGCATAGAAGAATAGCTAATAACCAAACTGGTAAAAAATATCATTTAATGATCAAACATATATACATAAGTACTGAATTATGAAGACATGATAAGAGATTCCCCCAATATATTCTCAAGGTGATCACTTTAAATTCACAAAGGATATTTTTTCAGAAAATTAGAATACAGAGTTGAATATTTTTCATCTCTTTGATTCTTTATTGCATAAAATGTACTTTGCTACCTCTCTGACCTATTTCCCTACTGTTATAATCCTTTACCCTAAATTAGTTTCAGGTTCCTAGCCTCTGCTGTTCTCTGCAAATCTGACAAGAACACAGATACTCCAATGGTTTTTTTTGTTTTCGTTTTTGTTTTTGTTTTTTAAGTTTTGTTCTCCTGTGTGAAACACCCTTCCTTCCAGTATCCACCTGGCATGCTTTCTTATTTCATTCAGGTCTCTTCTCAAGTGTAAAATCAGAAATGTCCCAAATTGCCTAATTAAAAAGCACTCTTTCCCCATCACTTTCTCTCCAGGACTCACTATATTACAATGTCATATTTATTTATTTGATTTATTTTTATTTCCCATCTAGGAATTCATAATAACCAGAATTTGTGTCTTTGGTTTACACTGAATCTTTAGTATCCAATTAATAATATTTAGTGGCTAAATAAATTTAAAACATAGTTTTGAAAATTTGGCACCACAAAGAGGGGGCTGGAAAACAAGTTTAGGATAAAAATAATTCATTTCTACCATTTACTAATTGATATTTTAGACAAATGATTTAAGCTCATTGAGTCTCAGCTTTTCTATCAATTGAAAATGCATGCATAGAATTTGTATAAAGAGTAGTTTCAGGAAGTTTCTACACCAAGTGAATAGATTTTCCTGAATATGAAGTCATCCCTAGCTAGAGGTGAGGAGTACTAAGTCAGTTAGGAAAAGAAGTATGCCTGTTTTATTTTTACACTGTATATTATCAATTATTTGAAATCTTATTCATGCCTTTCTTCAAAGCAATTTCATAATTACAATTAATATTTGCATTTACACTTAGAAAGTGTCAAAATTCTTTTGATGTCTTCTAGAAGAATAGCAGGACAATTGTTTTACTTTACTGCTTCCCCTTAAGGTTAAGGAAGCAATAAGAAAAGGGTTTTACTTTTTTCTTTGGGGCAAGAACCAGCAATCTCAGAGATTACTCCTGCTCTGCATTCAGGAACTACTCTACTCATGGTGCTCATGGTGGTGCAAGGGGGATTGAATCCAGTTGGCTGCATACAGGGCAAGCACCCTACATTTTCGGAAGAGCAAAGATCTCTCGTGCTTGTGGAAGGAGAGCAGACCCAAACAGATGCTGCTTCATATATTGATCTCTTTCTTTTCCATTTTGTGTGTGTGTGTGTGTGGTGCCGGGGATCAAATCCAAGTCTCATGCAGAGCATGCATTCTTCACTTGAGCCCATGGGCCTAGCTCTAAAATTTGAAAAATTATGATACAAATGGACTGGAGTGATGGCACAGCAGGTAGGGCATTTGCCTTGCATGTGGCCAACCCAGGTTTGATTTCTCCATCCCTCTCAGAGAACCCAGCAAGCTACCAAGAGTATCTCACCTGCACGGCAGAGCCTGGCAACTTCCCAGTGCATATTCGATATGCCAAAAACAGTAACAAGTCTCACAATAGAGATGTTACCGGTACCTGCTCGAGCAAATCGATGAAGAACAGGGTCGACAGTGCTACAGTGCTTCCCCTCTAGTCCTGTATCAACCTTTGCTTTCCAATCATTATGAATCTTGGTGACTTCAAGTCAGGAGTTCCTTTTTTCCACCAAAGGATAGTCATGTGACCTGGGCTGCCAGTTAACATCCTTTACCCTGGATAATTGTTGGTTTGGTATTGCAACAAAACAAATATCTTTTATTCACTTTCTTTTTAGGGAAAAATAATGATTATTCATCCTGGTTGTCAAATTTTGGTATAAACATGTGGAAAAGACCAGCATAAGAAGAAATGATGCCAACACAGAGAAATCTGAGCCGAGATTAGAGAGATAAAGTCCTGGTTATTTCTAAACATGATGGAAGGCTATGCTACCTTATGTCCAGACCTTTCAAGTTAAATCAGTCAACACATTATCATTTCTTTAGGGAATTTTGAGTTGCTAGAAATTTAACAAATGGACTGGGGAGCAGGGCAGGAGGAACACAGTGAGATTTGAGTTCTCAAAAGGAAAAAAAAAAGCTCTGACAATGCTTGATCCAAAGTCCCAAAACAGGGACTGGAGCAATAGCACAGCAGGTAGGGCATTTGCCTTGCATGCGGCCGACCCAGGTTCGACTCCCAGCATCCCATATGGTTCTCTGAGCACCGCCAAGAGTGATTCCTGAGTACAGAGCCAGGAGTAACCCCTGTGCATTGTCAGGTATGACCCAAAAAGCAAAAAAATAAAAAATAAAAAACCAAACCCCAAAGCAATAGGAAGAAAATGTTGAACTAATATCTCTATTTCAATAAGTCACTTTCACACCCTATCTCCCCAAGTATCTACTCTCATTGTTTTGGGGGTTTTTTTGATGATTTTTTAAAAATTTTATTGAATCACCATGAGATAGTTACAAGCTTTCATGTTTGGGTTACAATGTCACAATGATCAAACACCCATCCCTCCACCAGTGCACATTCCCCACCACCAATATCCCGGGTATACTCCCCATTTCCCACCCTCCCCCTGCTTCCATGACGGACAATATTCCCCATACTCTCTCTCTACTTTTGGGCATTATAACTTGCAACACAGACACTGAGAGGTCATCATGTTTGGTCCATTATCTACTCTCAGCATGCATCTCCCATCCCAACTGGTTCCTCCAGCCATCATTGTCTCTTCTCTATTCCATCTGCCTTCTCTCCTCCGCTCATGAATCAGTCTTCCAGCTATGGGACAATCCTCCTGGCCTTTGTATCTACTGTCCTTGGTTGTCAGCCTCATGTGATGTTATTCTATACTCCGCAAATGAGTGCAGTCCTTCTATGTCTGTCCCTCTCTTTCTGACTTATTTCATTTAGCATGATACTCTCCATGTCTATCCATTTATAAGCAAATTTTATGACTTCATCTCTCCTAATAGCTGCATAGTATTCTGTGTAGATGTACCAAATTTCTTTAACAAGTCATCTCTTTTAGGGCACTTGGGTTGTTTCCAGATTTTGGCTGTTGTGAACAGTGCTGCAATGAATATATAGGTATAGGTGTCATTTCTACTGTGTTTTTTTACATCCTCAGGATATATTCCCAGAAGTGGTATTGCGGGGTCATATGGAAGCTCAATTTCTAGTTTTTGAAGGACTGTCCATATTGTTTTCCAGGAAGTCTGGACCAGTAGACATTCCCACCAACAGTGAAATAGCGTCCCTTTTCCCCCACATCCATACCAGTAGTGGTTGCTTTTGTTCTTTTGAATGTGTGCCAGTCTCTGTGGTGTGAGATGATATCTCATTGTTGTTTTGATTTGCATCTCCCTGATAACTAGTGATGTGAAATATTTTTCATGTGCCTTTTGACCATTTGTATTTCTTTTTTGAGGATATTTCTGTACATTTCTTCTCCCCATTTTTTGATGGGGTTGGAGGTTTTTTCTTATACAATTCTACTAGCGTCTCGTGTATCCTGGACATTAATCCCTTATCAGATGGGTATTGGATAAATATTCTTTCCCATTCTGTGGGCTCTTTCTGTATTTTGGCCATTGTTTCTTTTGAACTGCAGAAACTTCTTAGTTTGATGTAGAATATCTACTTTCATTGTATTCTGGCTTTTGGTTAAGTCAAGACTACCCCACCCTCCCACCCCTAGGAGTAGTTGGGAGTTAAAGAAATTAAAGATCCCGCTGGCAGATGAGGAGAACTACAGACATGAAGATTCCAATAGCATTACCAGACAGCAAGAACAAAGTCCTGATTTTGTCCACTGGGCTTAGACTAAATGTATTTTCACACAAAATCTTTAAAAGTCCAAACAGATTGATTCTAAAACATTATTAATACAAGTCATCTAAGTTAAACAAGTAATTGGATTGTTAACAAGCTAGTGTTTGGAAATATTATATACCTAATTGGAGAAATGTCAGTAATTTTTAACATTATAATGTCACTGGAATTGTGGAATTGTGGAAATGTGGAATCACGGTGCACTCAGGATATTTGTATGAAACATTTTCATAGATGCTGCCAAGCTCTGCCTGTTCATACTCCTACAGTATCAGGACACTCTTGGCTTGGAGCCTTCCCCATGCTGCACATTGATTCGTTTTTATTGCAAAATCTGATAAGGGAAAAAGGTATTTCATTGATGTTTGAATTTACATTTGTAATATTTTCAGTGAGCTTAGTCTGTTTTCATATATTCAAAAACCACATATTATTTACTGGTAAGTAAATGCTTTATGCTTTATGGCTCTTGCCTCCTTATCTTTGAAGTTTATTTTTCTTGGTACTTGTAAGCAAGAACAAGAGCTCTTCACAGGGTTGGACAGCTAGTTTCTTGACTTCCAAGTGACAGTGTTTTCTTCCCAGTTTCTCATTTGTCTTTTGATACTTTTGGTTTTTTTCATCCTGTTGACTATTTTTAATGCCATCAGATGTGTCCTCTATTTTTATGGCATTTAGATTTTTCCTTTTGTCCAGCTGAGAAGACTTTTCCATTGCTTTATCCCCACTTGTTGATCCGTTGTTGATCCCCCCATTGTTGATCACTCTTTCCCCCAGGCTGAAGATAAGCTCTTTGGACTTGGGGGGGCAGGGGGGCTGGAGACAGCAGGCTGGGGAGCAATGGGGATAGCAGAGAAGTCACATAGGGAACAAGGTCCCTACTCCATAGTGAACAAAACCCATTAATCACACCAAATTCCCCCACATGCCTCAGTCATCTCAGACCGAAAGTAGATGATCGCATTCCACGTGGGAAGGGTGACCCCACTCAGAGCCCAGGAACCATGGAGGCCCTTCTCTTCACCTAGGATCAAGTAGCCTATCTGGGCACATGATGCCTGCGAACAGACAGCAGCCCATCCATCACATGCACAGTAACATCGGCCGTTCCTCTTGGCTGCCCGGGATGAGACCAGCTCCATAAATGCTGTTGGCTCCAGCCCACTAACCTGCCTCCCATCCAGCTGCAGACCCGTAGTCCAAGGAGACGCCCTTCCCTTTGTACAGAAGAGGGACTCTTTGGCAAACCCCAAGCCTGGTCTTGCTTTGTTGTGCAGAGTTCCCATGCCCACAGCCACCCAATGCAGGTCCTGTCAGAAGTGTAGCCAGCACTACATTTCTGGTGCAGATTTCCTTGTTGGAGGAGCCACACTAAGTGTCTGCCTCAAGTTTGAGAACCAACACTGCTTTGGTAGCCAGACTGACGGTGGAAGGAAGAAGCATCTAGATCTACCATATGCAAAAAGTGCTCATCTTTTCATTATTGTTTTCATCTGTAAGTGAGTATTGTTTTCATCTGCAATTGAGTATCTAGAGAGATTGTACAGGACTTAAAGCATATGCTTTGTGTGTGGCCAATCCTGGTTCAGTCCCCAGCACTGTGTCCTGAATATGCCATGGCACAGCCAAGAGTCCGGTAAGCACTGCCAGGTGTGGTCCTGGATACCTTGGAACTCTGCTGGGGAGGCCCAGGTAACCCCTGGCACCACAGTATCTGAGCAACTCTGCATCCTCGGGCTCTTGCATTGAACCATTGGTCAGGTTAGCCAAGAGTTGCCTAGAAGTGTCACCAGCCCTCCTGAGCATTCCTGAGCACTGTTTGGGGGATTTTTTTAAAAGTATCTATTACTCATAAGTAATGCTGGGTAACAAACCACCCCTAACTTAAGGTCCTCAAGCAACAAGCATTCATCTCAAGAGTTAAATGGGTTGACTGTATGGTTTCTTGGTCTGATGGTTATCAAGCTGATCCTGGCATATAACTGTTCACCAAAGTCACATAGCAGCCCAGATTCAGGGTGGAGAAATAAACTTTTTTTTTCTTTTGAGAGGGGAGGAGGGAAGGATTGTGGCTTATGTAGCCCCCATGCTGCCTTCCGTGAATAAATAGGAACTGTATGGAGTGGGACACTGTATCATTTTACCCCCGTGATCAGAAATATAAAAAAATATGTAAATATACAAGTATATATGCCGGAGAGACCGGCAAGCTACTAAGAGTATCTCGCTCACACGGCAGAGCCTGGCAAGCTCCCTGTGGCATATTCAGTATGCCAAAAACAGTAACAATAACAGGTTCTCATTTCCCTGACCCTGAAAAGAGCCTCCAATCGTTGGGAAAGACGAGTAAGGAGGGGCTGCTAAAATCTCAGGGCTGGGACAAATGGAGACAATTACTGGTGCCCGCTCAAATAAACCGATGAACAACAGGATGACAGTGACACAGTGATTATAATGTCAGATGATTAAGCATACATTCTTAGTTACAAGGACTAACATTTTTTTAAGTATAATGCAGAGGACATAAGAGGTGCTGAGACCCCTTCAGAGAGTTCATGCAATCAAATGTAAATTTATATTAATTTTAAGACAAATAACTTGAAATAACCATGAATAATGAAATTATGAATTCATTAATTAATTTAATGACTTTACCTTCATATGTAAGACACAAAAGGGAAGCAGAGGAAGCAGACCAAGACCTTAAAGGTCAGTTAAAATTAAAAAAAAAACTGACATCAATAATTAACAGAAGAAACTGGAGAAATAGTACAGTGGATAGGTCTTTTACCTTGTGAGTGATCAACCTGAGTTCACTCCATGGCACCATATATGGTCCCCTAACTACCATCAGAGCACAGAGCCAGGACTCAAGCTCTGAGTCCTGCCAGGTGGGATTCGAAAGCAAAACTGAACAACAACAACAACAACAACAACAAATGGAAATTTAAAAAAGCACAAAATAAAAAGCCCCAAATAACGTCTGATTTGGGTTTTCAAATATTTTCATTGATGAAAACCAACAGGATCACTGGTAGCAAACAAGATTAATTAGCAATAACAAAACACTTTGTGCCCTTTTTTCCTAACCATGTTTACATGCCCACTGAGAGGCCCATGGATATTATACAAAGTAAATGTACATAAAACAGAAAGCACTGGAAGATACTTAGTATTCATTGGAAGAACTCAGTTATATCCTATTTGTGTTCCAAATAAGAGTTGTAAGTGTGTGACTATTTATTGCCTTTTTGGAATGACAAAAATAGCATTCACCAACCTCAGGAAGGTGTATGTTAGCATTTTAATTTGTAGGTGGTAAAAGAGATTAAGAAGGGTTTTGTATTAGTAAATAAAAATATTCAGAAAGAAATTGGGGGCACTGTACTAAAACATTGGGAAGGTAAAAATAACTATTAATAACCATGCTGAAAGTTAGCAATGGAACCAAGAAAATTGAACTCTCTTAAGAAATAGTCACTATGGAGAGGGAAGAGAGCAGCATAAAAACCTTTAACTCAGAGCAGTCTTGCTTAGCAAAATGGTGCCTTATAGGACAGTTGAGCACTGTCTCCCTGGACACTGCATAAAGAGTCCTGCTACATATCCTTTGTTAGCAATCACAGTTTCCTAAATCACCCAACTGTTTTATTACTTCCCCCTGCCCTGGTGTAAAGCCTGGCTTCCTCCCTTCACTATATCCACATCACAATTACCTTTTTATCCTTAGCCTCTGGGCATGACCTTTCTCTTATGCTATAATCCCAGCCACTCATAACAGTAGTACTTCTTCACTTTTTCAGTGAACTCAGGACCTTCTCTGCATAACATCTCCTTTATTCCACCAGCTTCAGAACCTTTCTGCTAGTATCATCAGCTCTACCTTTGCTGACACGGTCAGCACTCTAGACGCATGAAAGCAGAGGACATCTAAACTATAGTCCTGAGAGAAGTCTGCACCATATGTGTATTTCATGAATTTCTCTCTCTTCTTATGTGGAAGGAAGATAATTTCTTATGTGGGGGAAATTCTTTTATTTCTTAATCTTTGAGAAATGTGTCACTTTTTACCACACATAGATGAAATCCCATTATTCATCAAAGAATTATGAAATGTTGAGGACTGAATTATTCTTAGAAAGCAAGGAATATATTTTGGATGACAACCAGATGACAGACTAAGAACAATTGCCTAACTTTGGATGATATAGTCTTGAAAGTGAGCAGGGATAATTCATTAATTATAAAACTGCATAAGTCCAAAACAGTATGTATATTTCTCACCATGATTAAAATTGGGCAGCTACCTAGCTGTAATTCAATAGAAGAGTTTTCTTTTGCAGTTCAGATGACAGACTTTATATCCATTTACTAATATAGGACAAAGTCACCATAAAATTATTTGCAATTTAGTTGAAGTACTATTAAATGTGCTTTATAAAATATAATTAAATTTTTCAAGGAAATTTGTAGTCTGCAGTTCTAAATAATTACCTTTTCTATATAAAACTGGATCATTTTAATACTGATTAAATTTTAAATTTTTCAGGGTCAAAATATTATATTTTTATTTTTAAAGTATAAAATTATACATATAAGATTTTCCTTTGCTATTCAATACATAATATAGCATACAAATCTCATAGAGCTAAAGTTTTTTAAGTTAGATAAGTTTTTTTTTGGTCACAACACAATTATATACTGCTATGTTTGCTTTTAATATGTGGATAAATGAAAACAGGTTATTAAGGAATATTGCTATGACAAAGTCATATTAAGCTGTTTCTGAAGTCTCTTACTTTTCTTTCTAATATTCAGTTTTAGTTAGATTTTTATAGCTTTGGAGGGAGGGACTGGGGACCAGCTGAAACTGTTGTATGGTTTTTGAAGCATTTGTTCTGGATTATACCCACTCCCATAATGTAAAACAATTTTCATGGTAAAAATTTCCCTCTTCTTCCCAACCCTGCTCTGTCTACATATTCTATTCTTCACGATAAAGATGAATAATCATAGGATTCTGGAGAAAATACTATAAAAAGTTCTCCTATATTTTAAGCATTTTTATTTGCAGATATATGCATTATTTTATTGAGCACACAACATAGCAAATTTGTGAAAGATTTTATCATATATACATATATAATTCATATATATATATATATATGAGACTCATTTCAGAGGTTAGCTGCTTAATCCACCAGAGAGTTAGTAGGTGACAAAACAAGTCTGGCTCACAGCCAGCTCACAATTGCAGGTACCTAATCACAAAAAGAACAACAGACAATATCTGAGTATGTGCTCCCATCTACTTCACTAAGCCTGCCCCCAGATTATCTCAATAATCAATCGTCACAGCAACATTTTAAATTTTAATTCGTGGAGGAGGGACTTAGATATAGTGATGCTAAATACCTTGTATAAATCTAAATTACTGGTGAGGGCTAGTATACAGATGTCTGAGTTAGACTGGACTAAATCTAGCACCTACTTGCTGAGTCATGATGGCTAGCACAGCTATTTTAAGAATGTATATCTATTATCTAGTCACCAGCACTATTATTGGTATCAATGAAGTGCATGAGTATATTTTAAAGTGAATGTTTACTTTTATTTTATTAAATTCCTTATGATGTATATTTGAAAGAATTTATATCTGTCATTTGGCTATAAGAACAGTGTTTTTCAAATCATCTCTATTCTTTAATGACAACTTTGCCTACATGCCTCATCTATTTCTGAGAAGTGGGCTAAAGAACAAGTATAAATCAGAGTCATCCAGGGAAATAAAATCACTGGATTTGTGTGTGTGGGTAGTGGGGGTGGGTTGGAGGAGGGGGGTGATGGTTAAGGACATGGCTCATATAATTGTAGAGATTGTTAAAACTGAATCATAGAAAAGGCCAGTAGACTGAAAATGCAGGCAGAAATTAATCCCTTTATCCTTTTCTAATTGAAATAGCATTGGTTTCCATCATTGTATATGTTTCAGAAGTGCTCTTTCATACCTCTTCAAAAAGTAAGCTGTCACACCACACCTACAATCACTGTGTTGATATTTTCCTTTGACGTCTTTTGGACCCTTTCCCGCCTTGAACCCATTGCATCGTTCCCTCTGGCAGTCTCAGTTTTGTGGTTCTACTCTAAAGGTTTGTTTTGGCTTGATTTTTTTCTGTCCCATTAATGTCTTTCTCATATCCCACATATGAGATTATTCAGTATTTGTATTTTCTTTCTTTTATGGAAGACTTCTGTTCTCTAGGCAAAAGCTCTAAAGGGCTTTATCCCTTTATTCATTGGAACTGGTCGTACCTTTATAAGAGTAATCTTTATTTAGTGTCAACTCATTGTCAATGTTAACTACATCTATAAATAACTTCCACAGCAACACCTAAAGTCATGTTTGACTTTACAACAGCTCATTACAATATCCGAGTTGACACATAAAACTGAAGATCATATCACCTATAGAGGGAAGTCTGCCTACTCCTCACCCTTTTCCTTTTGTCCTGACATTTTGCTTTATACACTCTGAAACTGGATTCAACTTCACACTTTTATCTAGATTCAATTTTGTTCATTTATTACTAGATGACTATATTATTATAGGTGATGATTGGTATGTCTTCTTGATTAATTGATCCATTTGTTATTATCAAGTGCTTTTCTTTACCTCTGACAGTATTTCCTATTTTGAAGTTTCCTTTGTCTGATGCTTATATAACCATCACGTATTTTTAAAGCTTAACTTTTTAAATAGTACTTTTCCTATGCTTTTGCTTTTAATCTCTACATTATCACTGTTACTGTCATCCCGTGGCTTATCGATTTGCTCAAGTGGGCACCCGTAACATCTCCATTGTGAGACTTGTTACTGTTTTTGGCATATCAAATATGCCACAGGGAACTTGCCAGGCTCTGCCGTGCAGCTGGAATACCCTCGGTAGCTTGCCGAGCTCTCCAAGTGGGACAGAGGAATCAAACCCAGGTTGGCCTCGGCAAGGCAAACGTCCTACCTGCTGTGCTATCGCTCCAGCCCTAATTTAAATACTTTGTTCTGCATAGTACATAGCTGGGTTTTTCCTTTTAATGCAGTATAATCATCCCTGCCTTTTGGTTGGGGTGTATCATCCTCATATTTAGTGTAGTTACTAACATATTTAGATTTTAATCTTCCTTCTTATTATTTTTTCTCTTTATACTATTTGCCTTTTATTCATTCATCTTTACTTGCCTCACTTCAGAGTAAAAATATATAGTTTTAGTGCTAGATTTATTCCAACCTATTTACTTAAAAATATTCTTAAGTTTTACAACTATGTATACCAATGTAAGTATTTACATTGTAGCTCAGTTTAACTTCAAATAATATTTTATTCTATTTTTAATATTTTATTTCTACATATGCAATAATATGAATGCATTGTAATTCATATTATTGTGTAAGGTAATTTTTTTTAGATATGGTACTCCAGTAATATTTTGGGTTTATTCCTGGGTCTCCACTCAGGGATCAATCCTGATGGTGCTCAGGAAACCATATTGGGAGATGGGCATTAAACCTGGTTTAGCAACATGGACAGCACCTTACTTGCACTACTTTCCCTAAGACCACAATTCAATGCATTGTTAAGGAAATAAAATGTATAGTTTCAGGACCAAAGAGATAGTTCAATGGGGCAGAGTCCACACTGATGCAGTAGATCTGGATTCAATCCCCCACACTACCACACATGGTTTCTCGTGTGCAAACAAAACAACCTGCAAGCACTGCAGCAATTTATTACAATCTGGTTGGAGCCGGGAGATTTTACAGTGAGTGAAGTAAGGCAAAAAAACAAACATAGGCTGATCTCATTCATCTGTGGTGTGCAGACTAGCAGGACAAGGAAATGTAGTAAAGGGCAGATCCTAGATCACTTTTAACCCCAGAATATTGGGAGAAAAAGGAAAGAGACTGAAAGAAAATGAGGGGAGAAGAAAGAATATAAAAGGAAGTTATGAGGGAACAGGGGTTAAGGGCCTCTGGTACACTAACGATGTAAGAGAATAGTATTGCTATATGTCCAAACCACTGACTCAATGACACTGAACACATGAGATTTAAATCATAACTACTGAACTTTATATGTTTTTGTCAAGGTGGCAGGCATAGGTGGGATGAGAGGGGAGAAAGGAAGCAAGGGGATGTTGGTAGAGGGAAGCTGACACTGATGGTGAGGAGATCTGTTGGAAAGACAACCATCAGTAATTTTGTAAACCATGGTTCTTTAATTAAATAAAAAATATAAATTTTTTAAAAGCCCTGAACACTACTAGATGTGGCCCTAAACCTCCTGTTTCCACCCCTTTCTATCCCCTTCTCTCTCTCTCACACTCTCTCTCTCTCTCTTTCTCTCTCTCTCTCTCTTTTTCTTTTTCTCTCCTTCTCTGTGTGTGAGTGTGTGTGTGTGTGTCCTGATACTTTTCATTTCTTTTTGCAGTTCCAGGGTAACATCTGTTATCATTATTTTCAGACTGAAACATTTTTCAGCATTTTGCATGAAAACACACTGAAAACTAATATTCTTGGCTTTTTTACTACTGGAAAGAAATTGATCCTACATTTTCAATTTGCTTTGTTGGACACAGATTTGTACACTTATTTATTTCATTACTTTCCAGGTTTGTTTCAGGGGTAAGGGACATGACTCAAGGGTCCAATACATGCCTAGTATGTGCAAAGCCCTGGGTTTGATACCCAGTTCTGATTGCCTGCCCCCCACTCCACCACGCTCCCAACAATCAACACCAGGTATTGTTTTGATGACTTTTGAAAACATCAAATTCTTGTAAAAATAGTCTCCTTGCCTTCAAATATAGATATCGTTCAATGTTTCACTCTGGATTGCGTCTTTTTCTCCAGTTTCTTTCAAAGTTTTTTCTTTATTTTGGTTTTCTGCAGTCCAAGTATGATGTAGCACTATAGCATTGTTGTTCTGCTGTTCATGGATTTGCTCGAATGGGCACCAGTAACGTCTCCATTGTGAGACTTGTTGTTACTGTTTTTGGCATATCGAATATGCCACAGGCAGCTTGCCAGGCTCTGCCTTGTGTGCAAGATACTCTTGGTAGCTTGCCGGGCTCTCCAAGAGGGACGGAGGAACTTAACCTGGGTTGGCCACGTGCAAGGCAAAACGCCCTACCGGCTGTGCTATCGCTGCAGTCCAAATATGATGGACCTAGAAATAATTTTCTTTATACAGATTCTGGAGGTTCCTTATCCAAATGGGGCTCACGGTCAGTGTAACTCCCAGGAAGTTCAGGAAATCCACCCAGTTCTACCCTCCTCTCAGATGGCCCCTGGGCTCTGCTTGCTGCTGCTTGTAGCCTGAACTGTGTGGCCATGTGTTCATCACACCTCACACTGCACACAGTTATACCTCCCACCAAGAACTAACAGACTTGGTATAGCTCTGGCTGCCCCCAGAGATTTTAAGCCTGCTAGGACCTCTTTCCTAGCTCCGTGCATCTGTGCCACATAAAAACTCTCACAAGGCTAGAAGTCATAGAGCCCCTAAATTGAAGCTGGAGGGGAGTATCAGCTGGGAGAAGTTAGCCAGAAAGATAGGATACAAGTACAGAATTATCTTGCACATAAAGAAAAATAATAAGGGAATAACAAATGGCAAAGGCAGCAGACCAAAAGCTTCCCACAGAGGCACTAAGTGTGGTGGAGGGAAGCAGACACTCTGGAGAGGGGCTGGTGCTGGAGTAGTGTATGTTTGAAACCCTGTCATTAGCAGTATTATGAAATATGGTGCCACAAATCATTTTTAACCTTAATAAAATGGGAACCGGAAGAACATCCCTCAATATAATTAGAACCATATACCACAAAATCCACAATTGACATTGTACCCAAGAGTGAAAAGCTAAACGTGGCTTCTCATTAAAATCAGTCACAGGAAAAGGTTGCCCACTTTCACTGATATTATCCAACATTGTATGGAAAATTCTTTCCACAGCAATTAGACAAGAAAGAGATATTACAGGGACCAACTTGGAAAAGAAGAATTCAAAACATCACAATTATTAGATGACAAGATTTTAAGAAAAACTTGAAGACACTTGAAAAAAAGTTTCTAGGAACAAACATGTGTAGAAAAGTGGCAGGCTACCAAAACTAAAATGCATAAATCTATGGCATTTTTATATAAACAATGAAGTAGAAGAGAACACACACACACACACACACACACACATACACACACATCCCATTCATGATTGACTCTGATAAAATAAAGTACTTTGGGATCACCTTAACAAAAATATGAAAGACTTATACAAAGAACATTAAAAGTCACCACTAAAAATTAAAAAAATAATACAAGGAAACGGAAGCACATCTCTATTGGTGGATCAGGAGGATTAATAGTATCCAAAACAACTATACTACTAAAAGCACTATACAAATTCAATACTATCCCTATAAAAATCCCCGTGACATGTAGAAAGACAGAGTAAAGATTGTTAAAATTTATATGGGGTAATAAGCCTCTCTTAATATGGCAAAGAAATCCTAGGAAATAGAAAAATGAGAGTTTCCCTTACCTCAACTTTAAGTAATACCATAAAGCTATAGTGATCAAGACACTGTAGCACTAGAGGTTTATTTATTTATTTTTTGTTTTGGTATCACATCAAGAGATATACAGAACTTATTACTGACTCTTCACTCAGGGATTACTCCTGACAGAGCTTTGGGAACTATATGGAATACTAAAGATTGAACTCAGGCTGCTCATATGCAAGGCGCGAACACACTGCTGTACTATATCTCTGCACCCCCAGTGTAGCACTAGAATGAAGACAAATTCATGACCATGGAATAAAATTGAGAGCTCAGAGATAGATTCTCAGGCATATGGTTGGAGCTGTGGTATTTGACAAGGTAAGTAAGAGTATAAAAGGGAGCAAGGAAAAACCTCTTCAACAATAGGTTCTGGGAAAATATGTCAGTCACATGTAAAAATGTAAACTCAGACTCCTATCTCACAGCATGAACAAGTAAATTTAAAACACATTAAGTAACTTGATATCACACCTGAATCTATAACTTATAATGAGAAAAACATGGGCAGAATCCTTCATGACTCTGAATCTAGACGGCTTAATGGCTTAGTGCTATTGGCCAAGCAAACAAAACAAAAGATAAAACTATAAATAAAACATAAATAAAACTACCTGAATTCAGAAGCTTCTACAATGCAAAAGAAATGATGTCTAGAGAAAAAAGACACCCCATGCAATGGGAGGAAATATTTGTATACCACTCATCTAACAACAGATTAATATATAACAACAAAAATTATAAATTGGGGAGGAGAGCTGAAACTTCCATAAAGAAGGTATACAGATGCCACAGGTATACAAAAAAATGTTTTCTTCATCTTATATCATCAGGGGAGTGGAAATCAAAGCAAGAATAAGATATTGCCTCATACCAGTGAATCTAGAATATATCAAAAGGGATTAAAATGGGGCCAAAGAGAGAGTATAGGGGTATATACAGAATTTCCTATTTTATGTGTCGGATATAAAGAAGCAAATAATGAAATCAACAGAATCTGAGAACTGGCCTACAGTACTGTGCTAATCAAGGACATGGAGAGAAGAGGAAAGTTTGTTTTGAGTGGTCCCTGAGACAATGGTGGAGGGAAGCAAACACGCTGGTGGAGGTTAGATCTGAAACCATATCATGGTCACTGTCACTGTCACTGTCATCCCGTTGCTCATCAATTTGTTCGAGAGGGCACCAGTAGCGTCTCTCATTGTGAGACTTATTGTTACTGTTTTTGGCATATCAAATACTCCACGGGTAGCTTTCCAGGCTCTGCCGTAGGGGTGCGATACTCTTGGTAGCTTGCCGGGCTCCCCGAGAGGGGCAGAGGAATCGAACACCGGTTGGCAGTGTGAAAGGCGAACACCCTACCACTGTGCTATCGCTCCAGCCATATCATGGTACTCAAGTAAAAATGGATATGTAAAATACTTTGATTTTTTTATTATTTTGAGGAAATAATGAATTCAGATAGTAATTTAAACAAATATTGCACAGTTTTCTTTGGGAGATTTAGTTCGTTTTGGTTGTCACCTTTTCATCTATAGATGTGGTAAGAAAGAAAGCGTTACACTTTCTATAACCATAACAGTTTAATCTTGTCAAAATAGCCGATACCCGAGTCAGAGAGAGTACAGTAGTTAGAGTGCATCATTAACATTGGCTTGATTCCTGCCACCACTGTCCAGGTGTTTTCAGGTATAACCCTGGATACTATGAGCATTGCTAGGTGTGATCATTTGCCCTGTGAGCCTCCACTGTCAAATTGGTTGAGAATTTCAGGTGGGGACCCCTGATCTCTTAAACACCAGTTGAGAGCCCTGTTACCCCAAACCAAAATCCAGCACCTGGATTCCCAGGGCATCCTCAGTGGCAACCCTCCTGGTGCAGGAGTCTTGATACGTGGTATGTAGAAAGAAATGGAGATTAAATAAGGATAGACAGTCTTTCCTACCCCTGACTTTGGAGCTCCTTTGAGAAATTAGCTATCTGTTTTTTTTTTGTTTACTTGTTTGTTTTAAACAGTAGGGTATGAAAAGCTTAGGGAACACATCAGGAGCTTAATTTTTAATCTCCATACTTTATGAAATTATTGATCATATCTTAACAACTTTCTTTTGAGATCATTAGTCAAGCTCAGGAATTTCAAGCTGAAATAACAATATTGTTTAATTTTGCCAGAACTGCTAATTAATTTATACCAAAAAAATCTTGATATGATTCCAGTCTGGAAGGCCTAAAGCCAATGTGAACATCCTGTGAACTCTGGATGAACAGTTTATTTACATCTGGATGCTCCGAATGAATCTGAATAGTGTACTCTGGAATCCCAGGAGAAATGATCTATGTTAAAGTCTCTGGTTGGGGTGAATCCAAGCAAAAGAGAAAATAAGCAAAACTTCAATATATACATTTATTAATATTATATATTTAGGCATTTTAGTAGAAAATACTGATTTCAAAATATCATTTTCAATAGTAAAAAAAGTATAATATAGAATATTTTTTCTTGTATATTTTAAAACCAGATTCTCCAGTAATTAGTGGATACTGAAATACTAAGCAGCTGCAATGCTAATCTCAAATCAATATTTATATTTGCTCTTACAAATAAATGAGACTAGTTTTCATGCCAATAAATCCCATCCACAGATAATTACTTTTTATAACTTTCAATCCCCAAATGAATATTAGGTACTGCACAGTATTTTTACAACTTTCAATTCATACCTTTCAAAGCACAATACTTCTCTGTATATTGAAACTTTTATCACATAAAATTTACAGTAGACAAGAGACACTAGGGTATGCATCATTTTTAATGTTTCAAATGTTAAGCATTTTATAACTAGAAAATATCTAATCAATTAATAAGTCTTCTCTCATGTCATTAAGAAATGTATTTCCTAAAATCTGAAGACTGCAACTAGAACAAATTAAAATAGTGAATTTAGAATCTACTCATTTAATCATTATCACTGTATCACTGTATCACTGTCATCCCATTGCTCATTGATTTGCTTGAGCAGTCATCAGTAACATCTCCATTTGTCCCTGTCGCATGCTAGTGTAGCCCAATGGCGTCTACTCTCTCCAGGAACATGAAGAGCCTGAGATTTTAGCAGCCTCTCCTTGCTCATCCTTCCCAATGCTGTCGTATTGGGGATTCTTTGAGGGTCAGGGGAATGAGGCCTGTTATTGTTACTGTTTGGGGCATATTGAATACATCATGGGTAGCTTGCCAGGCTCTGCCATGATAATCATTATCACACCAATTATTTTTACAATATGTTAATGCATGAGTTTAGGGTGACAAACACAACAAATTATGTTCTCTGTCATCCAGAAGCAATCATAGTTGCTTCAAAATAGATAACAACTAACAAATTGTGCAATTAATGGCATAATTAGAGTTGTTGTAAGTGAACTTAGAAGTACGAAGTACCAAGGAACTTCCAGCTTCTGTGGGTAAATAACACTCCAACTGAAATTTAATGATTCTATTTTCACTTGGTTTTCTTGTATAGCTTGCAACAATGATATATTTTTATTCTCCTATAAAAAAGAGAGATTTGGGATGAGAATTAGATTAAAAATTCTGGAAAGTGCATAGGCAGAGAGAAAATGATACGAACAACAGTACGCACTAGAGGTAGTCTTTTCCTACCTCCAGACTAGAAGTGGGAAAGTAGTAGGTTTATTTGAATAGAATGTCACAAGGAAAGGACAGATGTCAAAAGGAATCTTGTTAAGATTGTGTGATAACACAGGTGGTCTGTGTGTGTGATTCATTAGGGATCTTTGTTTCCTTATTTAAAAGTAATTCACTGGTTTTTCTCCGCGCCTGCACCCCCAGAATGACTGACGAAGAGGAAGGAGCTGCTTGGGACACCAGCAGCCCACCAGCAACCTGCAGTATGTGACTTGAGAGTTTCCGCCAGGTCCCCCGAGCGGGGGACCGGCGTTTCTCTTTTTTTTTTTTTCTTTAATCTCTCTCTCTCTTTCCCTCAACTTTTCCTGGGCACAGCACAGCATCTACCCCACTTCTCTGAGCACAAAATGGAGAGACGCACCCAAATGCGCGGCGCAGCTGGCGGGGGATCGAGGGCGGGGAAGTACTGGTCTCCGCCCACATCGGACACTTAAAGAGAGTGCAGCCACGTGGGCTTTCCCATTTCTCCGCGCCCGCACCCCCAGAATGACTGACGAAGAGGAAGGAGCTGCTTGGGACACCAGCAGCCCACCAGTAACCTGCAGTATGTGACTTGAGAGTTTCCGCCAGGTCCCCCGTGCGGAAATCTCTCTCTCTCTCCTTCAACTTTATCCCTGGACTTTAGACAGAAACCCAAAACCTAATGTCATATTAGTATCAGCAATATGTAATGGTTCCTTCTTAATGGGTCGGACTTTTGTGGGTGATCCTAACAAGAATAGTAAGTATTTTGTTGAAATATTGAAGGCAATCAAAATGGTAGCCATCTCTCTAGACTGAACTAAGCTATATCCCCACGCCGGCTGAGAAGAAATATCCTTCTTTCTCGGGAAGAAATGTGGTGTGGTGTCAAACATAGTGTGATGTCCATTAAGCAAACAGACCTGGTGGCGTGGGAATGGGAAATAAGGGGGAAAATTAGGTACATGGACCAGCGGGACGCTGGTGGTATCTCGAGCCGGAGCCGATATCAGCGCAAGACCTTTGGTTCCAGAAACTGCTTGCAGACACTCTACTAGACTATCAACTAAGCCAGAGCCCCACGCCGGCTGATTACGGGAAATAATCATCCTCTTCGGTTTTTTTCCCTTTGTCAGACAGCGTGGCGATTACTAAACAGGCGTGAACTCGGTGGCGCGGGGCAAGGGGGAAAAAGAAAAGTTATGTAACAAACAGCAGGACTTAATATCTCTATATTCTTAGCAATGGAGAACTATCAAATGCCTCATTGGCAATAGGACTGTCTTTTTCTTTTTTGGGGGAAACCCCAGCAACGGTAGTGAGTTGTGTGTTGAAACATGGAATGTAATCGAGATAAGCGTAAATGAAGTGAAACTTATCATGTACAAGGGTGGGGACTAGGGAGGTGGGAGGGGGCGGCAGATATACTGGGGGGGTTGGTGATGGAAGATGGGCACTGGTGAAGGGAAGGGTGTTTGAATATTGTATAACTGACATAATCCTGAGAACTTTGTAACCCTCCACTTGGTGATTCAATTAAAATAAATAAATAAATAAATAAAAATAATAAAATCTCAAAAAAAAATAAAAAATAAAAGTAATTCACTGGTGACTATGAGAAATTTTAAACAGAGAGGCATAGTACCATTTTATAAGTCAGAAAAAGGTAATACAAAATTATTTCACTTGCACGGGATACAAAGAAAAAATACCCTAAAGCCAAATTTTTTAAAGAGCCAATTCCATAGGACCAGAGATAAACCATAGTAAAACATATAGGACACTTGCCGTTCATGCATCTGAACAGGGTTTGATTCACTGCACCTCATATGGTACCACCTCCCCTCAAACAAAGCTTTGTATTATTATTGCAGAACTGCTATTTCCAGAGGAGGTGATGGAAACAAAGGGTAGAGAGAGCCCAGTGGACTAAATTGGAGGGTTATCAGTACCTTTGTGGTAAGTGTAATATGATTTAAAAATGTATTTGAAAGGGTGTGAATCTTTACTTCGCAAGCATATAAAATGTTGCAAACCAAGATTATCTCAGTTTAAAATATATATTTGGCATTTTAGGGGATAGAGAGAGAGTACAGGAAGTGAGGTGCTTGCCTTGCATGTAGCTGACCACAATTAGAATCCTTCATGCCTAATATAGTCCCCCATGCCCCACTAGAAGAGATGCTTGAGCACAAAGACAGAAGCCCTTAGTACCACAAGGCATGGCCTAAAACTAATAAACATGTATCCTATGCATATTTTAGCACTTAAAAATCATATAGTGCCAAATAAATTAAAAATTCATGTAGTAGAGAATATAGTGGATAGGGTAATAATAGATGAACTGGACCACTTAAAAATATCTCGAAAATTCAATCCCCAAAAGTAGTTGCTTGACAAGGGTTGGTAAAAATGGAGAATAAAAGCCTAACTGGTGACATTTAGGAAGCAGAACCAACAGTAACTAGATATTGACTGAATGGGGGCAAGACAGGGATTATAACTTCAAGTAAAGAATGAAGTCCAGGGTTCCAGGGAAATAGCTTAACATGTTGAGTTTCTGTTTTATGTGTAGGAGCTCTGGGTTTCATTCTTGGCACAACCTCCAGGAACAGCTCTTTACCCTTTTGTGAAACCCACTGGTACTTCCAAATATGACCCAAAATTTAAAGAAAAAGATGTCCAGTTTATGGATGCATATAAATGGATGCATATAAGCATATGAGATAGGCAACACTAGAAATAGCTCACAATTTCCTTTGGAGTGGTGTGAAAGGTAGACAAAACATAATCCAGAACTTGGATGTGCATAAATGGAATTTGATGTGACCATGAAGCAGTCAGGAAAGACAGTGAGTAAGCAATTTTATATTGCCAGAACAAAGAGGAGACAGCAATTTGTGCATTAGTGAAGCCATGAGAGAAGGCTGAGATAGTTTCTCATTGAAGTCTGCAAAGACCTAAAAAGTACTTATGAGAGGATCCAAGGGACTTTTTGATCTTGTAAAAAGAATAAAAACTTAAATAGTCTTTGACTTCTTGTGCTACACAATGTGATGGACTTTGAGTGTTCCTCTTGGCAATTTTGTTGGAAAATTTTTGACCTCTTTCAGCTGTAGACAGCAGGATAGTGTTCAAGGACACGAATCTGTTCTCAGGTTTTGGCTTGAGGTAAAGGAGGCCTCTGAGGTAAAGAAGTCTGAAGTCTGTTGCAGGAAGGAGAAGGAAGTAAGCAAATAAAGTCAACATCTCACTCTCAGATTAGCTTTTCACTACCCTCTGCCCTTATATACAACTGACTGGAGGAAACATCAAATTTTGAATTTTTCATTGAGATGATACATTCTCTAGATACTGTAGTACTCTTCATCCTATCATGTTCTTATTATATTATAATCCAATATTATGTTACATATTGGATTATATATTATATAATTGGATTATATATTATAATATATAATAATTATAATATAAGTGTTGCAAAATATAAGTTGCATAGAAAAAACTCAGTGTCATTTACGCATTTCTTGATATTTTTATTAGTTACTGTGCCTTTCCATGGTGATTTTTGAGGATGAGGAATGAAATGGAAGAGGGGAGTAAACTGGAGAGGGGAAAGATTAAGGATGGGAGTTACAATCTTTTATTTCAATTCACTGCACGGAGTCAATTCACAGCAAAGAACTTAAAGAGAAGTTCGTCTTTACAATGAAAGCTTCTTAATGAGCTTTCCAGTCAGGTGTCCTATGCATTGTGCACAGTCTATGGCAAACTAAAAATGCAGCCAAAACCTTTGCAAAACTGAAAAGACACCTAAAATCAGCCGTTTGACAAGTTAAGATGATGATTCATTTAAAAAAGCAATTTGAATCTCAAACATGATGAAAAGAGTTTGGTTTAAAAGAAACATTCAATATAGAGACTTTTCATTCAGTAAAGAGACTCAGAAAACAAGTTATTGAGGAGCTATTAGGAACACAATTTATAACTAGAAAAAGAAAAGTTGCATAGCTAGTGAGAGCTTCGTAGTGATAATGGCTAAAATTATAGTCAGTGAAATGCAAGGGTGAGATTCCATATGAGAAATTGAAAAAGTTTTGCTCTTAATTGTATGATGCGTTGACATACTGATGGTATACCACAGAAATGGAAGGTATTTTGTAGAATAAATGGGAAAATTGCTTCTCTAACCAGCTTGATGAATAAAAATTTTACCCATGACTGTCATGATGTAGAAATGTCAAGATTTATAAATGACAGTAAAATATAAAAAAAAAATGTTTCCACTGCAAAACTCTGTCCAAAACAGGATACATTTGATGTTTACCTTTCTATTTGAAAAAAGTTTTACATTATTTTGCAAGAACTGCATTGACATTTATGTTGCTGCCTCAAGAAAATTCATATTCATACTACTGTTATGATATTCTTATTTTTCCCCAGAGCACTACTAGAGTATTTTCAGTAGGAAATAATTTTCAGTAGGAAATAATTTTTGGATGATTTAAAAAAATGATTTTATGGAAATGATTAAACTATGGCCAATTCATTGAAGGTATCTTTAAAACATGAAGGAAATCTGAAAAGTGAATATATATATCTTCTACATATAGAAATTTAGATATGGATCTCAAGAGGGTGATTCATCTGAAAGGAAATAATAAGATCAATTCCTAGATCTTTCTCTTTTATTAAGTGCTTTGAAGACGAAGAACCACTGCTAAACCTAGCCTACAATACTGACTTTGTTTTGCTTTCTGTTGAGGCCACATACAACAGTGCTCATGGCTCACTCCAGGCTCTACTTTTAGGGGTCACTTTTGGTGGGTCTTGAGCAACCACATACAGTGAGAGCATGAAAACTGAGTTGGAGGCATGCAAGGCAAGTGCCCTACTGCTGTACTATCTCTCCAGCCCCAAATTAGACATTTTACGACATTACTTGAACAACTGCTTGTAAGGTACAGGATTTGTTTTTCCTTTCTATTTTCTTTTTCCTTTCTTTCTTTTTACTTCAAATTAAAAGATTCTCTATATTTTTTTAAAAGAAAAATCTTTAGGGTGAGAGAGACAGTACAGTGGGCAGGGTGCTTCCTTTGCATGAACCTGACAGGTTTGATCCCTGGCACCCTATATGATCGCTGAGCTCACTAGGAGTGATCCTTGAGAACAGAATCAGAAGTAAAACCTAAGCACTGCTGGATGTGGTCCCCCCACCCAAAAATAAAAGAAGAGAAAAGAAAAGGAAAATCTTGAGAAAAAATATATTGCAAAAGAACTTTTGTTAAAGTTTCAAACATTACTTGGGTTCAAGATGGAGAGAGGAGATGGATAAGTCTACACCACATTGAAAATTATTAAAAGAGCTTTAAAAAAACACTCAAAATGTCTTCTGCTTAAATCTGAGTGCACAATTGTGTGAGGGACCCTTTCTCTAGACGTCCATCTCAGGATGAGACCTTGACTTTGATCTGAAGTTTGCTAATATACTCCAGATGACAAGCAGAACTCTCTCCTAAATGAGCTCTGAATTTTTCTGTAAATTCTATCCTGTCACTTTAGAAGCACTGGATGTTTTGTCGTGTTTTCCACTTCTTTCATTTATGAGCAAGTGTTTGCTTATTTAACAAATATGAAAAACAAGAACAGAAATTGACCAATTACAGATAAAACAGGAACTACATGTGTGATATTTCATATATTTGACCCAAAATATTCTTGAAACCAGAAATAGTCACATTTCACACTTCATATGCAAGTTTTTCACTCTTTTATCCATATACAAAACCAATAAAAACATTAAAGAAATAAAGACATATTTACCTGGCAGGGGAGATACCAGGATCTTGAAGGTGGATTTCCCAGGGTGCAGCTTATACATTGCACCCCTTCGATTTCTTCAAATCTAAGAAACTCAACTGCATGATATGTTGTAGTGGGGGAGGGAGACTATGTTAACACTTTCCCCTAAAAAAAAAGAAAAGAAAAGAAACAAACACTTAACATAATAATACTGTTACTTCTAGGCCTGTACTAATCATATTCACTTGTATCACTTGTCATCCCATTGATCTTTGATTTGCTCGAACTGGTGCCAGTAATGTCTCCATTTTTCCCTGCCATGTACTAATGTAGTCCAATGGTATCTGCTTGCTCCAGGAACAGGAAAAGCCTCAAACTGTTTGTTCAGGATTTTAACGAAGAAGTCTGACCATCTAGTAGGTGTGTGTGGGGGGGGGGGGGGCACACGGTTGGTAACAGCTCTAGTCCAATGGTCATCTCTAAATTACATTACATGTCCATCCCATCTGGTTTTTGACGCCTTGGCAAATGAGACAGCGTCCATGATTCTTGATTGTCAATGGAGGTCAACTCTGGATTCCTTCTCTCACTTGAGTGAAACATGATACTTGAAGCATAGCTCTTTCGATTCCTCTTTGGGATACCCGAATAGCTTTCTCATCCTATTTTCGTAGGACCCAGGTCTGTGAGGCTTATGTTAGTGCAAAAAGAACAGTGGAGTCGAAAAGATGTGCTCAGAGCAGAGGTTCTTCGTCCTTTTAGCCACTTCTTTAATGCTCTTGAAGGTGTTCCACGCTGCTCTCTTCTTCCTGCGCAGTTCTGGTGCCAAGTTGTTCTTCATTTGAGTTCTCCACCCAGATACACATAGCTGCTGCATTCTGAGATGTTCATTCCACTGGGAGCAAATGGAGCGTCAGGGACTAGTTTGTTTTTCATGAACATTGTTTTGGTGAGATTCAGCTGCAGTCCAACCTGGAGGTCACACTGGAGGTCACACTGGAGGTCAAAGTTGGCCAGCATTAGTGCTGCTTGGCTAATGTTTGGTGTTATGAGAACGATGTTATCAGCGAAGCAGACATAGTGTAGTTGCCTACCATCTAACTTCACTCCCATTCCTTCCCATTCCAGTCATCGCACGATGTTCTCAAGGATGGCACAGAAGAGCTTTGGTGAAATGGTATCCTGCCGAAGCCCTCTCTTTACATCGATGATCACTTCCTTGTAGTTGGTGAGATCCTGGTGGTGAAGCTGTAATACAGCTTGTGGAGGATCTTGATGTACTGTTTGAATGCCCTGTTTGGCTAGGGCTTCAATGACCACTTCAGTCTCAACAGAATCAGAGGCCTTTTTTAAATCTATAAACGTTAGACAGAGTGGCATCTTGAACTCTCGTGAAACTTCAATGAGCTTGGTTACTGTGTGGATATGGTTGATCGTGCTGAATCCTTTTTAGAACCCAGCTTGCTTGCATGGTTGTCCTTCCTTTAGTGTTCTGCCTATTCTATTCAGGATGACTCAAGTGAACAATTTGTAAACGCTGGACAACAAGAAAATTGGGCAATAGTTGACGGTGTCATGGATGTCTCCCTTCTTGTACAACAGAACAGTCCTGCTGGTTTTCCATTGGGACGGAACCATGCATACAGACATGTAGCTTGTGAAGAACCGAACCAGTGTATTGAGGAGTACTGGTGGCAGATTGTTCAGGTGTTTGGGCCTGACCTTGTCTGGACCAGTTGCTATACGCATCTTTACCAATGAAATGGCGTGTGAGATTTCGGAAGGAAGGATGTTGGGAATGACATATCCATCCTTCGGAATTTGATATGTGGGCAAGTGGACATGGCTGTCAAAGAGATCCAAGTGATTGCCTGAGGCTGTGCCAAACCACATTGAGCTCAAGAGTTTCTGAAGACAGGCGTCTGCTTTTGGCTTTCCCACTCTCGGCATTCTTCGCTCATTTCATGGAGGTGCTGAACCAGTCCTTCGTATTCTTTGTCGATGTTGTCAATGACATCTTCCCACATTGCTGCAATAGTGCCAAAGAGTTTCACTATTTGGTGGTCATTCTGGGAGTTTTCTTCTTAAAGTTAAACTCTGCAGACCTTTCTCCCCGCTCTGTGAAGTAGAATTTTGCACAAAGGAGACAGTGTTCCGATCTTATTTGGAATTTTGGGACAACAGTGACATTGGTCAGGCAAAACCTTTGATTAAATATGATGTGGTTAATTTCGTTGTGGAACTGTCCATCGGGAGACTCCCATGTCCAATGTTTCGATTTGGCCTTCTGCAACTGTGAGTTACCATATCTTGGTCGACATGATGAACTCAGACAGTATCTCACCCTGCTCATTCTATTCTAGGCCATGGGTCCTAATGTGGAGTTCTTCAGGTGACCTTCTCTGTCCTATCTTGGCATTAAAATTATCCACAATGACCTTGTAAAAGGTGTGGTCTTCTTTATCGAACTTCTCCAACTCCATGTAAAACTTCTCAGTTTCTTCATAGTTGATGGATGTTGGTGCATAGATGACGAAGATAGAAACTGCTGGCAGTGAGCCACATCTATTCAAGTGTAATCGTCTTATTTGGGTTGTTAGGCATTCTATTCGAATTTATTTATCCAATCAATGCTCATGTCCATGTTCATGTAGACAAGGACACCAACACCACGGACACCTCTGTTGTCACACGTTCCGAGAAACAGTTCTTCTCCAGTGTTGAAAATGGTGTGATGTGATTGATGCATTCTCGTTTCAGTCAGACTAATGATGTCGTACTTGATCTTCTGCGCTTGCACTATCAGGTCCTCAATGGATGCTTTCGATGCCAACATAGGCGCGTTGAAAGTACAGACAGTCATTTTAGTCCTTCTTCATTTTGGCAGTCTAGTTTGCCCTGAGATTTTTTAAATTTTATTGAATACCATGAGATAGTTACAAGATTTCATGTTTGGGTTACAATCTCACAATGATCAAACACCCATCCCTGCACCAGTGCACATTCCCCACCACTTATACCCTGGGTATACTCCCCCTTTCTCACCCTCCCCTGCCTCTATGGCAGACAATATTCCCCATACTCTCTCTCTCTACTTTTTGCCCTGAGATTTTAACAGCCTCTCCTTGCTCATCCTTCTTAAGACTGCTGTATTTGGGGGCTTTTTTGGTGCCAGGTGAATGAGACCCATTATTGCTACTGTTTTTGGCTATTGAATACTACACGGGTACCTTGCCAGGCTCTGCTGTGTGGGTGGGGTACTCTCAGTAGGTTGCAGGGCTCTCCGAGAGGGATGGAGGCTTTCAGGGCGGCCTCCAATTGCCCTTACAGGTGTTCCCATGGTTCACACCACATTTGAACCCATCAAATATGGTGCAGAAATTATGGAAAATGGGTATTCAGTGTCTTATATTTTGTCCAGAAAGTGGCCTGGAGCGTGGCGGTGGTTGGGTAATGGAGGTCGGTGGTGAGGTATTTACCTGGCTCCGGTATGGTGGGGTGTCTGGATTTGATCCCTGGGGTGCCAGCTATTGGAGGAGGCAGACAGAAGATCTTATTTCTGAGTCTCGTTGAGCCTGGAGTCCAAGGTCGCAAGCCTCCACTACCCAGCCACTGCCATGCTCCAGCCACTTTCTGGACTCTCGGGCTCAACCTCACACATGAGTGAAACCCCACAGAACCATGTAAAGCAGAACTTTGCAACTAATCATATTACTCAGCAAAAACTTTGCCAAGGTTTATATAAAATAATTGTTGCTTTCAATATATACTAAACTATTTTCATTCTTATTGCTTGGCTTATGACTTCAGTGATCAATTTTTATTATTAAAAGTATGTGTATTTGATAGGAGACTAACACCTAAGGACAGTATAGATAAAGGCCAGGAGGATTACTCCATGGCTTGGAAGCTGGCCTTGCATGCTGGGGGAAAAGGCAGCTGGGCTAGAGATGGGGCCACTAAGTAAATGATGGTTGGAGGGATAGTTCAGGATGGGAAATGTGTGCTGAAACTAGACTATGGACCAAACATGGTGGTCTCTTAGTACCTGATTGCAAAGCATAACACCCAAAAGGAGAGAGAGAGTAAGAGGTAATATGCCTGCCACAGAGCCAGGGGGTGGGATGGGGTAGGGGTGGCGGGAAGGATACTAGGAACATTGGTGGTGAAGAATGGGCACTGGTGGAAGGAAATTTGTATTATAAATTACAATAATCTAAAAGCCACAAAGAAAGAACAGCAAGTAAGCACTTGCTCTGCATACAGCTCTCTCAGACTCAGTCACAGGCACTGCATATGGTTCAATTAGCACAACTGGAAGTGATCCCTGAAAACAGAGACAAAGGTAAAACTTGCTCAGCCTAGTGTGGTCCCAAAATCCTCCTAAAAAGTAATAATCTAAAATCAATTCATAAATTAAAGTTAACATGATCAAATTTATCTTTAAAAAGAAAATTTTCTTGTGCCATAAACAAGCTATTGATAGAAATGTATTAAGTTTGCCCTATGTACTATGAGCTAAGCAAAAGCCCCACGCTGGCCAACGTGGCGTGGAGTACACCATACTATGAGGCGCAGGAAGGGGGATGAGGGGGAAAAATTAAAAAAAAAAATGGAAAAGGAAAAAGAGAAAAAAAAAGAGAGAGAGAGAGTTATGTCAACTATAGTGAGTTTTGTGTTGAATTATGGAATGTAATCAAGGTAAAGAAAAAATGAAGTGAAATTCATTAGTTATACAGTAGGGGGTAGGGGGTGGGGGCGGGGGGTAAACTGGGGTTTCTGGTGGTGGAATTTGGGCACTGGTGAAGGGATGGGTGTTTGAATATTGTATAACTGACATATAAACCTGAGAACTTTGTAACTTTCCACATGGTGATTTAATAAAAATTAAAAAAAAAAAAGTTTGCCCTATGAGCTTTAAAATTTTATAAAAATTAAACTGCACTAAGAAATTAAGTTTTAAAAGATACACTAAGCTAACTGTCCTTCTATTTTTCAAAAAAGAAACTAAAGGTATGACAAAACATTTGTTTTAATAAAAAATAGCAGCAAAATGCTCTTGATATTCAATATGTATCCTATAAACATTAAATAAGCATTCTTTCTAGTACAAATTCATGTCAAAGCTTTCAGTTCTTAGATGAGTTTTTTTAAAGCAAGTAGAAATTTTAAAAAGAGAAAAATCAAGTTTTTTATACCATGAATGTGAATATTTTCTCTACCATCAATATCACCAGTGTCATATAGAATTGATATTCTAAGTGAGAGGGTAAGCACACAAAATGAATAAGCTGATGATATGTTATCCCCATCAGTTTTACCAATCCAAAGAAACACTATTATTCTCTGCTCAGAAGAGAATCCATGGAGTTAGTGAGATGGAGGAAAGGACCAGAATACGTGCTTTGTAAACAAGATCCCTGGGTTACATCCTTAGAACTATATGGTACTCCAGTAATCACTGGAGTGATCCCATATTTCAAGCTAGAAATAGTTTCTGAGCACCATCAGATGTGACCCCAAAACAAAAAATAATAGAGAAAATGGTTGTTGCTATTTGTTTATTTCATTCACAATTCACTGATTCTGTTCAAATCAAGGAACTATAGAGTCATTTTTTTTTTTTTTGCTTTTTAGGTCACACCTGGCAATGCACAGGGGTTACTCCTGGCTCTGCACTCAGGAATTACTTCTGGCGCTACTCAGGGGACCATATGGGATGCTGGGAATCGAACCCGGGTTCGCCGCGTGCAAGGCAAACGCCCTACCTGCTGTGCTATTGCTCCAGCCCCGGAAAGAGTCATTTTTCATTTTTTAATTTAAGGATTTACTTAGATAAGAAAGCTTTTTAATGGGTTTAGCTTAAAAAGGGGAAACATGTAGAACTGACCATTGGAGATGTTCAATGTTTACACATCAAACTGAGGCAGATTTCTGGTAAAGGAGAAAGAGAAAGAGCAATTGGATTGTTAACAAAATTTTGAGTATTTGGTATCATAACCCAAGACAACAGAAATTTCCACCAGGATAGAATTATCAGCTTTATTGTACTTTGATGATGAAAAGTGATATGACATCTTAATAATATCACTGTCGCTGTCATCCTGTTGCTCATCGATTTGTTCGAGCGGGCACCAGTAACATTGAGACTTATTGTTACTATTTTTGGCATATCCTGTATGCATGGGTAGCTTGCCAAGCTCTGCCGCGAGGGCTCCATACTCTCCGTAGCTTGCCGGGCTCTCCAAGAGGGGCGGAGGAATTGAACTCGGGTCAGCCTCGTGAAAGGCGAATGCCTAACCACTGTGCTATTGCTCCAGCCCCTTAATAATATATTAGCATATAATATATTGTGCTTCTCAGCAATCAGAAAAGCAATTGATGACTTCTCTATACCCTTTATAAAGGTAAATTAATAAATGTGAGCCAATTTGACTTGCATGTGGTTTGATCCCTAGCACAAAATAGGGCCGATGAGTACTGTCAGAAGTGATTCCTAAGCACAGAGTCAGGAGCAACCCTGAGCACCAAAAACCAGAGAAAAGAAGTTACAGAATTTAAGTAGAATGTAAAGTATCAGCTATTCTATAAACCTATCAGGTAGAATTATTGAAGGAATTTCCCCTAGCTTCAAATAATTTATTTCCATGTTAAAACTCTTAACTTATCTTTTACAGGTCTTTTAAAAAAAATCCTGATGAAATAGAGCCATGGAGTAAAGTATTGGGAGTAGAGTAGGTAACTGCTACCTTCCTATGCTAAGTGCAGAAGATGGAAATTGCACTGATGATGCCTGGAGAAAATGAAGAAACTTTTTTAGTGAAAATACTTGCACGTGCTAAGTGCTGTTGGGAAGGTTGCTGTAGAAAGAGAAGAGATCTGAAGATTCAAAAGAGGAGAATAATAATAAGAGACAGTGAGAAGAGGATATAATTCTGAATGGGAGGAGGATTAGCCTAGTGACCAAAGAGTCCCTTCCTCTACCACAAAGGGAGAAAGAGAATAATGAGAGCAGAAGCAAGTACTCTAGAACTATTGGTAGGGGAAAAATGGTAGGGAAAGTTGGGAACAAAATTGGGTTTACCCCTACTGGAATCCCATTTTAAATGTCTTAATTTGGGGGCTGGAGCGATAGCACAGCAGGTAGGGCAATTTGCCTTGCATGTGGCCGACCTGGGTTCGATTCCCATCATCCCATATGGTCCCCTGAGCACCACAGGAGTAATTCCTGAGTGCATCGCCGGGTGTGACCTAAAAAGCAATATATATATATATATATATATATATATATACATATATATATATAATTTTAAAAATAAAATAAAATTTCTTTATTCTGTGATCTGTCCATTACATTATAATGCCTAAAACAAAACCTCCAAATTTAAAATAACAGCATTTTATGGTAGATTTACCCTTTGGAGCTTTCCCTCTTTGTCCCCTCCCACTAGCTTACCCACTCCTTTGTCTCTGAGGGATCAAGAACAATGAGCTCTTTTAAGGCTGTTAAATAGGGTCAACATATTCAAAACCCTTTGTGGACTGCAAAGCGGTGAATTTATTTGCCAGGAAACATAAGCACAATCACCGCTTTGAACAAGAACAGACTCTGTTAACCTTATCAAGCATTAAGTCAAAAAATAAAAACAAAAAACCCTCCACACGTCTTCCCTGAAAGCAATTTCCTGCACCATTTAGTTCATATTGTAGATGCCTTAGGATTTATAGGTTTCTGGATAGAGAGATGATTTGTCCTTTTGAAAAAGTGTAGATAAGAATATGAAAATTTAAGGATCAATTACTTCTTCCAAGTTAGGCAAAACTTAGGTAACTATTAAACATTGCTCTTTGATTTCAAATTAGCTTTAAAAATCACAACAAATTAAACAAACAAATAATTTTCTATGATTTAGCATGTGAATTAAGAGAACATTGATTACTCTGGGATGCTTAATAGAAAATAATTCCTCTAAGTGAAGTTGTATATCATGAAAACAATTTCATTATACAGGAATATTTATGAAATGTAGAATTTTATATTTCCGTGGCCAGAAAATGACTAATTAAGGGTGAATAAACTTTTTAATTGTAATATCATATTTAGAAAGTTGCTCATAATAAAATTGTTTCAGGCATTCAATGGTCCAATACCAGTCCTACCACCAGTGTGACCTTCCCTCCACCTTGTCCCTAGTTTCCCACCCACCCCAACCAAGCCTGCCTTCCTTAGCAGGCATAAACAAAATCATTTCATTTTGCTTGTTACAAAATTAAGGAAAATAAAATCGTCAAAGAATAGATCAATAAACGTCAATTTGTGATCATTGTTAAATCTCACAATGGCGACTCTAAAGTCATTATCTGAGTATTTACTGAACTGGTTGGTGCTAGTTGAGCCTTCTATTTTGAAAACTCTGGGGCCTTCTGAAAATGGGAGTGGGCAGACTCCCTAAATCCCCTTTTTGCCAGAGGGCCAGCAGCCCTAGACCACAGCCAACATCCTCCAACATAGAAATGGCCCAGCTCCACAACAGAACCTCGTGAATAAAACTTCCAAAGATTTTCGTTTGCTTATACACTTAAAACTTTATATCTAGCTGAAAACTCTTTAAAATTTTTTTAATTAATTGAACCATATAAAAATTTCAAGTTTAAAGAGTTATTTTATAACATTTAACCATTATTATAATCACTTAGCATACTATGGGAACATGAAATATTTTTTTCTTTTTAAGAAAATGCTTTTTCTTTTTAAGGAAAGGATGAGTCTGAAAATTCAGGCATGAACTTTATTATGTCTGGGGAATCCATTAGAAACGTCATAAGCAGTTAAACAAAATATTCAATAAAGTGTTGTATGATTTCAAATTAACTGCTAAAATATATGCCAAAACTTATAATCAAAAAAGTTATAGTTTCTGACAGTGCTAGTAAAAATCACCCAGGAAGAGTTCAGAATAATCACTTAGGAGGCATTCCAGAAACTCCAGCCTTAGAGAGCTCAGTGAAACATTAGCCTAATGGAGAGAAATCATGCTCAAGAATTCAGCTACTATTACTGAAGTTTTATTTTTTTCCCAGTCTCACATTCAAAGGAAAGGAAAATAAACTCTAGGAAAATTCCTTAAAATCTAAAGTAAATAAACCACACACATGTGTGCACACACGCACACACACACACACACACACACACTCACACACATCCCTACTGAATTAAAAAAATTTAATACTGTCCTACAACTCTGGCAAGTTTTAAGTTAGACATAGTCAATAGAAGGGGCAGTTTTCCAGCAATTTTGGAACTGGAACTGTAGATCTACCTCCCAACTGAAATTGCATAGCACCATCCCTCCTATCCACATAGTACATTCACTATCACATCGCATTATTATTATTATTATTAATTATTATTATTATTAAATTATTCTTAATATGTGATGATTTAAAATAAATTTCTATAAGATCAATGGTTTGGTGTATTTCCTTGTAAATACTTACTAAACCCATAGGATAGACTTCCTGGAAATGTTTAGTATGAACTTCTCTCAACACATGTCACTTTGGCCTAGGTAGTTAAGGTCAATAGAGACTTTGTGGCTTCATGGGAAACTATTACCACTACATTAAAGAGTGAAGATTGTCCAGCTTTAGATCATTTTTCAACAAGTAGAGGAACTTAACTTATAGGAGGAAAAACATTCTGTTTTGTCATATCAGTCATCTGCTCCTTTACTATTGGGTTTTTCCTCCTCTCTCTTTGACACCTGTTTCCTACCTCCCTGCTCAGCTCATGAATATATATGCTCTGCTTCTAACTAAAATTTGCATCCAAGAAAGTTATTTTCATCTGTGAATTTTAATTTGCCTCTCTTTCTCCTACTAATTATACTGGTGTAAATTTCTTTGCCCAACTAGCTCCAGAAACACCTATAATGGTAGAGACTTTTCATCCTGTGCCCCAACAAGTCCTTATCATTTTAAAACAGTTATCTTTGGCTCATCTATGCTTCATAATCATAAAACATTTTTAGAAAATGACAACACCAGCGAAGGACGCAGAAAATGTTTTTAACCTCACTGTTGAAAATGTTGGAACACTTTTAGCACTTGGAATATGTTATAGAGGCAGATAAGAACAGTAATGCATTTTGATTAGTCATTGTAACCAACTAATTTAATGGGATTTTTAAAAAAAGTCATGTATGCCCATTTTTGTAAGTTATATTATTACCCTGAGAAGACTCAACAGCAACTCTAGTCACTATTGACTCTAGACAACCTGTGAGTACTAAATACTATGCATGTCAGGTCCCATTTAATCCACACAAAAATTATTTGTAATGTTACTACTATTTGTCCAATTTAACTCATGAGGAAATTGAATCTCAGAAACATGAACGTTTGTGTGTCTATCATATTTTAATCTTTCCATTTATCTTAATTTGTTTCATTTAGGTAATATGGTTTTATGTTTTCAGTGCACTTCACCACCCCACCATCAGATTTTTTTAATTTTATTGAATAACCATCAGATTGTTAATAAGACAAAGTCCCTTCTCCCTACCCTTGTAGTAACTAGTCTGTTGACAATATCTCAGGCTTTGCTTCCATTGAGAATTATATATTTTTTACTTACTTCACTTAAGAAGATGTCCCTTAATTCCATCTAGGTTGCAACATAGAGATTTCATATTTTATCATAGCTTAGTAATCTTGTGTATGTATACCATAACTTCTTTATTTACTTACGTGTTGGTGAGAATTTGGATTATTTCCAGATCCTATCTGTTGTAAATAATGCTGCAATAAATTTTAATTTATTGCACATATCTTTGCAGATTACTGTTTTGCAGTGTTTGTCTTATTCAAACTCTATGGAAAACAGCACAAAGATTTACCATAAAATTCTCCTGGGGACCTCAGAAATACAAAGCCATTAACTTTTTAAGGTGATATAATTAGCAGGTGATGGAAATGTCCTAGTTACTCGTCTTTAATTTTTATTTTATATATCCTCTCACTCAAGAGTAAAAGTTTCTTCCTTTCTGAAAAACTGCAAGAAGCTTCTTTATCAACCGATGTGGCAGGCCACTTCATAGAGTCACAGATATCAAGCACATTTTCCTTGCACTAAGTAAAACATCTTTAAATAATTTCTAAAATAGATTTTCTGTACAACTTAGATCAACTTTCTAAAATGTGGAGTTTTTAACTATGTTTAAGACCTCAAAAGTTTCCCAAGTTTGTCATTCCCATTCACAAATCATTCTCTAGGCCTCAGAGCAAGAGTCTAAAGAAGTTCTCTTGGACTAGACTTGGTGTAACTTTCTCCCCATCTCAGACATAACTTTATGTCTTTCCCCCTCAATTCTATTCTAAGTGTCTTCTCAGCAAAGTAACTTCTAAATAATTTTACTTGGGCAAAGAAATATTTCACTATTGAGGGCACTGACACAGTTCAAGTTTGCAAAAATTATCTAAATTTCATCCCCTAAATGAATTCAAACTTGTCCTCTCTACCTAATGAAAAAGAGATGCCTTAAAACAAAGGTTCTACAAGAAACATGTGCCTAGTAGCTACTGACTCAGCACTGAAATTTGAAAAATTATTGTGTCATTCTGCTGAATATCAAAACTCTGTTGACAGGCCACCAAATCCTTTCCCACTTTGGTTATTTGCTTTTATTGGCTGCCCTACAGTCCTGTGCCACCTCCCAAACCAGGAAGCACATGGTGTTTCCTGTCCCTTCTGCTACCTTGCAGGAAATGCCTGATTTGGGTCATTGGAGATGCACTAGCTGGAACTTTTAGCAAAAGAGAAAAGAGAAGAAGGTGTCCAGGTTTTTGCCTGGTCAGTTGTTTGACTTTCTTTTCTTCCCCACCTAAGTTCTGTCTGTACAGAGACCTTGTACATACAAGACATTTCCCAGTTCATTTAAAAATGAAGTTTAAATATTTCTACTTAAAGTCATTTGTTCTTAACATTCTTGAACTCCTAAACACTACTATCTACCTAAAATGAATAATAAAAATATTTTATAACAGGAAGATCATCTAAATTTTCTTCATTAAAAGATGAGCACAAAATTACAACTCACTTTAACTCTCTATCAATCAACAATCACAACAAAAAGTCTAAAAACATGTCAAATAGGAGCAATAATATAGTGGATAAAGCACTTGTCTTGCACTTGACTGTCATGGTTGGATCTCCAGCACCACATATGGTCTGTTGAATGCAAAGCCTTCTGGAACCACCAAGTGTGGGAAACCCTTGAATTGTGAAGTGTGAATCGAACATATTTTTCTTAAAACACACACACACACACACACACACACACACACAAAGAACCAATTTGGAGCTACCGATGAAGAGTAACATTTAGAAGTAAATGAAATGACTTTTGTTTATAATATGTGCAAGTCAGTTCAGATCCACGAGGGACAAATGCAAGACAGGGTAAGGTGGGAACATGATATTCTGAGGGAAACACCATGAAGAGCTTAGTGGAGAGGCACTGGTGAGTACCCTAAATTATATTGTAGCTTCTTAAACTTCTTTTATTTAACTTGGATAAAATTGTCTGATTTTTAATAACTATGATTTTTATTTCTGATCAATCAGAAAAATCCAGTTAATTTATCACAAGACATTCATTTCTGAACTAACACATTAATTTGTTTTTATTGAAATGTCATAACACATCAGCATTCAAGAAATTCACAAGAAAGAAACCAGTTTTAGTGTCTGAGACCTTCAAGACCATCAAATCTAGGGGGCTGGAGTGATAGCACAGCGAGTAGGGTGTTTGCCTTGCACGTGACCGACCCGGGTTCGAATCCCAGCATCCCATATGGTCCCCTGAGCACCGCCAGGGGTAATTCCTGAGTGCATGAGCCAGGAATGACCCCTGTGCATTGCCGGGTGTGACCCAAAAAGCAAAAAAAAAAAAAAAAGACCATCAAATCTAACTTTCCACCAATTCAAATTTTTCTTGAATATTATCCTGTGAATGAAATCACTTTGTTATAAAGAAATCCTGTTTATGAAAGAAATTTTGTTGCATTCATTTTAATAAACTTAAAAAAAAGATTCTTACAGTCTTTTCATTCAAGACATATAGCTCATTCAAGAACAGAGATTAGGTAACACCCCTCCATCCCATGATCTCTTGCGCACCACGTCACTACAAGGTCGTACCTCCGGGTTGTGAGTCCTAGAAAATGGCAGACACCACATGGGCACTGCTGCTGCTGCCGCTGCTATCTTCCCCGTAGAAAGAAAGCATTGGGAGAGAAAATCCTACCCCCTCCCCAGGTGGCATGGGGTCGTAGCTCAGCTCACAGTCTAGATGCATTTCTGTAAGTCTCTGGGTGCCAGAATGGGTTAGTAGACCTCCCAGATCATAGTCTTTAAGGAGCAGAGGGGCCGTGTCGTGCATGGCTGCTCCGGATCTCATCTGGGCAGAGGGCATGCCGGTAACACCCCCATCCCATGATCTCTTGCGCGCCACATCACTACAAGCTCGTACCTCTGGGTTGTGAGTCCTAGAAAATGCCAAACTCCATGTGGGCGCTGCTGCTGCTGCTGCTATCTTCCCCATAGAAAGAAAGTAAAAATTTTGCAAATCCCTAAAAAATAATTTTAAATGACATTAAATCCTGATATATATATTTATATAAAAATATCTATAAATAACTGTTTCACAACAAATTTTGAGGTTGAAAATTTTAAAAATAGATTAAAAGATTAAAATTTACTGGGATCTTTTCTGTTTTAGGACAGTGAACCCTATTTATTTTACCATTTCTTTTAAATATTGTTTCAAGAGTTATAATCACCTTAGTTACCTATCACCAGGTGTGTTATTAATTTTTCAATATTCTTACAAATATATGTAAGCCAGAATTTGATTCATCAGTCAGGTGATGTAATTAACTGATATTCAATTCCATGAGATAACCTAGTCTTTATTTCTCCTTCAGAACAGTTTTTGACCATCATATGCTCAGCATTGCTTCATGTTAATTATTCACTGTATCACTGTCATCTCATTGTTCATTGATTTACTCCATTAGTCCCAGCCCTGAGATTTTAGCAGCTTCTATTTACTCATATTTCCCAACGATTGGAGTCTCTTTTCAGAGTCAGGGGAATGAGACCTGTTATTGTTACCGTATTTGGTATATCAAATATGCCACAAGGAGCTTGCCAGGCTTTTCATGTGGGAGGGATACTCTCGGTAGTTTGCTGGGCTTTCTGAGAGGCATATATATATATATATGTATATATATATATATATATTTCCCTTTATTATGATGTGTCATGTGGCTGCTTTGTGGCCACGCAGTCCAGAAATATGTTCAGTCATGTGTGAGGCTCAGCTGGAGTGTATGGAAAGCAACCTGGCACATGGCGACAGTTGAGTAGTGGAGGTCAGTTGCCAGGGCTGGGTCCCTTGGGGCATGTAGGGCTCTCACCCGCCCCCTCTGGGGCACCCATAGTGTGGAGTCTGGTGGCATGGTTATGGAAGCCTTATTTTATGCTCCCATCCAGGAGGAGAAGCAGCCGTGAGTTCTGGAGAGTGGCTGATGAGGAGATGTTAAAGTTAAAGCCAGATAGAACCTCTTGATGCTCTTATTCCCTCCTATTCCAATATTATATTTACTTACTTTATTTTCTCCCATCCCATTACTTTGTTGTTGTTTTTGCAATGACAAGTGTTTGCACACACTCCATTGTGGTGCTGACAAACTTCTAGTTGTGCTACTCATTATGTGCTCCATTCTTTGTTATAGCTCTGGCAAGCTTGAGGTGTTCAATGAGGGGTGGTACACTTTAGTGATGCTCTCATAGAGTTGGTTGCAGTTGCAGAGTACTGGAGACCAATACTTTTGTCATAGCCAATACTTTTGTCATACTTTTGTTGATTCTGTCAACAAACACATCACTTGGGCCTGTGGGCTTGAGGTATGGCTTTATCTTTTCAGCTCATTGGTCTCACGCTTGCAAGGAAAGTGCTTTATTTTTGAGCTATTCCCAGGCTCACAAATATTTTTTCCTCACACAATAAAATTAAGATTTCTAGAAATATCTCATACTAAAAGTCACATAGCTCATTTGTTGCATAGCTTATATTAAATATTTTAAGTTCAATGCATTTAATACATTTTAAAATTTTAATTTTTATATAAAGTGTTGTTGAGCTATTCTCTCTCCCCAATCTTCCCTAAATAATCAATTTCTGAAGTTAACTATAAGATTTCTACACACATGTAGCATGTGACATTGTAGCTTCAATTAATCTTCAGTAAACTAGAAATTCTTTTTTTTTTTTTTTTGCTTTTTTGGGTCACACCCAGCATTGCTCAGGGGTTACTACTGGCTCTGTACTCAGGAATTACTTCTTGTGGTGCTCGGGGGACCATATGGGATGCTGGGAATCGAACCCAGGTCGGCCGTGTGCAAGGCAAACGCCCTACCCACTATGCTATCACTCCAGCACCTAGAAATTCTTTAAAGATTAAATAAAAAAAAAAATTGAAGTGCTCTGGTGAAAAAGCACAGATCACTGGATATGGCTTTCTGGTTCAAGATGCTATTTAGTCCCTCTAGCCCCATGCAGGAAGTCCTTGCATACTACTTTTCTGCACCAGATCTTATGTCTGAACTAAGATATTGATCCAATACCAAAATACCTGATGTCTTAGACAACATTTCTCATCACGTCTTAATCACAACTATTCAAGCCTCAATACAAGCCTATTTGCCTAAAAATGAATTTATTTCTGCTTACCTGTGATTCCTTAAATATTATTCTCAGCTCAACTTCACCTGGAGTGGAGCTTCAACTGGTTCTCAGTTTATGTTCTGACCAGATACTTCCCTTAACAATGACTGGTCATAACAGCATTTCACTCATTCACTTGGTCATCTCAGTAGAATCTTATATTTGTACACTGTGATTCATCACTTCAGCTCTACCAATTCATGTGTGTCTACTTTTTCTCAATATTTGCTAGCTTATTTATATTATGTAAAGTCACATATTACCTTATGTGTTATCTTATTTACATACTTATCTTAATCACAAGAACCTTCTGTTGACCACATGTTTATATGATTATAGTTTATCAGCTTCTTCCATTACTATACAAGCATATGTAGTAAGTTCAAAGAAATCAGTGTTCTGAAAACAAATGACTAATTCCAAATATGTAAATTATAGATACATTATATTAAACAGGCCAATACTGATTTGCTACATACTTAAAAAGTTCTCTCAGTATAGTTTCTGTGATATTGATTAGTACCATACAAGAATTAAATAGCCTGTATAGTATGTTACAGTTAGATTGCTCTTAGTCATTAACTCAGTAACTTCATTTTACCTTTTATGTGATTTTGTTCCAGCTTCTGTTTCTCTTTATATTCCAGTGCCCTAATAATACTGTAATTAAGTTAATCTATATTTTATGACAACTATACTTATGAAAAAAAAAATAAAAATGCCTCTCTACAGATCTTCTTTCCTACCCATACATCAAAAATTAGGATGGGAGAGCAGTATTTTGAAAGAAAGGAAAATAATTTAAATATTTCAATTATTCCTTGATAACTATAATAAACCATGTCAAACTGAAATTTTATTTACTCTATTTCTCTTCTCTTGCTTATGAACTCCTTTATCTACATGGAAGAAATAACAAAAATGTACTTAAGGGGCTTCTACTATGGGCTCAGCAGTTTGAGGGATGAAGGAATCGAACTCTGGTTGGCCGCGTGCAAGGCAAATGCCCTACCCGCTGTACTATCACTCCAGCCCATGCCCTTCATAATCAGTTAAAATTTACTGATATAACCTGAAATGCCTAACCTACCCTGAAAGCCCTGGTATGGTTGTTCATGTTTACTTGGGTGAAAATCCACACAGAAACATTGATAGTTCGTTAGAGTTCTCTAGGAACTGTCACTGTCACTGTCATCCCGTTGTTCATCAATTTGTTCAAGCGGGCACCAGTAACATCTTTCATTGAGAGACTTATTGTTACTGTTTTTGGCATATCCAATATACACGGGTAGCCTGCCAGGCTCTGCCACGTGAGCTCGATACTCTCGGTAGCTTGCTGGGCTCTCCAAGAGGGGTGGAGGAATTGAACTTGGGTCGGCCACGTTAAAGGCGAACGTCCAACCGCTGTGCTATTGCTCCAGCCTCTCTAGGAACTATGAAAAAGAAATTTAGTCAATCAAATCAACCACATAAATGAATTTATAGATGCACTTTCCACTAGACTCATTATAAAATCATTAACTTATCAAATTATTTACTCCTGCAACAGTTCAAGACACTCTCGTACAAAACAAAAAATGAAGTTCCCTAGACTGAAATCCTGCTTCTATCACAGGCAAGTTGCACAACAATGTAATGTTTCTGAACATTTCTCTCAATTTCTCTCTTTAGAAGCAAATATGATATAATTCATACTTGTCAAGAAAATTAATTAATACTTACAGAATAATTAATTAATATATGATCAATATTTGAAATATTAGATATTTTAATTTAACTTAAACTTCCAATCATAGAAATAATCACATAATCATACAATACTTAGTGATTTTGTTTCAATTTGGAGGCCAGACTTGGCAGTGCTCAGCGCTTACTTTTGGGCTCTGCACTCAGGGATCACTCCTAGAAGGGCTTGAGGAAGCTTGTGGGCTTCCAGGAATTAAATCCAGGTAGACTGTACTATCTCTCTGACCACTATTTTAATTGTTTAATTCCATGAATTGTGAATTCTGGATAGTAATACTTGTATACTTTCCACATGCTTTTGGTATACAATTTTTTTTGGTATATTGTAGCCCAGATTATTTTCCACGTGACAAATTGAAACGATTTTCTCCTGGAGTGACAATGTCTGATTTCTAAGTCAAAAAATCATATTAATTCAAAGTAAAAAAATGCAAAGAATATGGTAAAAGAATGTTTGACTCAAGGAAACCCAAAGAATGCATGTTAATTATAACTTCTATTTACATAGCACTTAACTTAGTAGGCGTTCAAAGCAAATACATGTGTGGAAACAGTCAAACTTCCAGCCAAACAGGAAAGCTGTAGAGCTTCTTTTCCTTTCCAAGTTATCCATATAAGGTGGGGTTTCCTTTTATAATTAAATTTTAAAATCATCAAAAAAGATAAACCAGAAGAGAATAATGAAGTTGTGCAAAAATACAGTTGTTTATGTCTTCTGTGTCCAAGATAAGCTATTGGTGGAAAGTTTGAATCACATCGCTGAAAACCTTATGCTCCATATTTTATTATGCTACATATCTTTCCAGGTTTTATTTCTGCTGGAACAAAGGAAATTATCCAGGTCAGAGAAATAGTACAGAGGTTAAAGTCCTTGTTTTGCATGTTGGTGACCCTTGTTTGATTCCTGACATCCATTATGTTCCTCTTGCACCACCAGGAGAAATCCCTGAATACAGAATCAGGAGTAAGCACTGAAAACCTCAGGGTGTGGCACAAATTTATACTCCTACTAAAAATAGCTTTTCTCTAAAGTTCCATTTGACAATGAATTGTCAAATAAATCGTTGATTTGGTTTTTAAAAACAGAATACTTAGGGCAGAGGAAAAGTGCAGTGTAAGGCACTTGGCTTGCATCTGTCATTCTCGTGCAATTCCCAGCACCACATACAGTCCCTGAGCACCAGCAGGAATGATCCTAAGCACAGAAGCAAGAACAAGCTCCAGATACTTCCAGGTATATACTAATGAAACAAACAAACAAACAAAAACCCACAACTACAAATAAATTTCAAAGTTCTAAAGTTTCCAGTAGAATAAATTATAACCTAGAATTTATTCTTGTCTCCTTTTGATAAAAAAAAAAGGACAGTGGTTTGATTTCTGCAAAGAAAGGCATAGGGTTAGAGAGATATAATAAGTAGTAAGTTATTTAACTTGCATGTGGCTTGATCCCTAGCACAGCATACGGTCCTTTGAGCACCATCAGGGGTTATTCCCTAGCACAGACCCAGAAATACCCCTGAGCACAGTGTGTAATCAAAACCTCCTTCCCCCACCAATAAAAAGATAGACTTTATCACCAATTTCCATAATGTGTTTTGAGAAATATAAAAGCAAACAGCTGAACTCTAGCATCTCTTAATTATAACAGTGATAAGTTGAATAATTATAATGTAAAAACATATAGCAGTGCTGTGTGAATTGCAAAAAAAGAAATCTTGGTTTTTTATCTATACCAATAAATATGGATCATTAGTCCAAGATATAGAGAGGGAAAAATTTGAGAAAAAGACAGAAAAAGAATGGAATGATAAGAACCAGAAACTAAAAATAGTGTTCCATATAAAGGGAATAACTTGTCACTTGTATCACTTGTCATCCCGTTGCTCATCGATTTGCTGGAGTGGTCGCCAGTAATATCTCCATTTGTCCCCGTTGCATGCTAGTGTAGCCCAACAGTATCTGCTCGCTCCAGGAACAAGAAGAGCCTCAAACTGTTCATTCAGGGTTTTGACAAAGGAGTCTGACCATCTCGTAGGTGGGCGGCCATGCGTTCTTGTAACAGCTCTAGTCCAGCGGTAGTCTCTAAATCGCATTACATGTCTGACCCATCTGATTTTCGACACCTTGGCAAATGAGACAGTGTCCGTGATTCTTGGTTGTCGATGGAGGTCAGAACTCCAGATTCCTTATGAAGGGAATATTGTTACAGAATATCATTTGTTAAATATATATCAGAAAATCTGGGTAAGAAAATAGAGCTCTGATTGACCTAGTATAGTAAAGACATATTAGGGTTAAAAAATTATAACTGTGAGAAAATATTGAACTTGAAAATGAGGATGTGAATCCAAACTCTGTCAATTAAAAATCTTGATACATTTAGTAAATTGCATCAAGCTTCAGTTTCCTTCCTATTCAGTAAGATGGAGTTAAAATAATTCATTCTTATACAATTTCCACAAAGTGAATTGACACCTGTAATTCTTCCTGATGTATTATCTTTATGCATCTCAACCTGAAGCAAATACAGTACTTGACATTAAGTACTCAATAAATGTTCACTTACATTATCATAAACTTTTAAGTTAGGTTGGAAAGGTAATTTAAGGTAGCTAGGTAATTAATAAAGGTCTTGTCTACCTGATAAAGGAGTTATATTGTTTATAGTGAGGAAAAGATTTTGGTAGCTTTATTATAAGAACATTGCATAAATAACCTGGAAAATAAATTGTAAGAAAATTAGAGTTAAGACAATGATGAACTAAAGAGAGTATAACCTAGGCTAGAGTTGGTATGGAGAAAAACAAAGAGGTAAAAAAATATATCCTAGGGGCCAGAGCGATAGCACAGCGGGTAGGGCGTTTGCCTTGCACGCGGCCGACCCGGGTTCGATCCCCAGCATCCCATATGGTCCCCCAAGCACCGCCAGGAGTAATTCCTGAGTGCAAAGCCAGGAGTAACCCCTGAGCATCGCTGGGTGTGACGCAAAAAATATATATATATATATATATATATATATATATATATCCTAGAGGATTCAGGAACAAACCATTAAATAAACTTAGAATATTCTCTAGTTCCCTATAAAAGCAAGAAAAAGGGTTGGATTTAGAAATTACTCTCAACATTAGAGTAACCACTAGAATGAAAATAAAATATAGGGTATGATGATACCAAGACTCAAATAAAACAGATAGCTCTCTACTTCTCCTTACTTGCCATATACCAATGGCAATCACTGTATCACTGTAATTCCATTGTTCATCGATTTGCTTGAGCAGGCTCCAGTAACGTCTTCATTTGTCACTGTCATGTGCTAGTGTAGCCCAATGACATCTGCTTGCTCCAGGAACACAAAGAGTAGGTTGTTGCTACTGTTTTTGGCATATCAAATATGTCACGGGTAGGTTTCCAGGCTCTGCCATGCAGAGAAAAAAATTTTAAAATAAAAATAAAGAGGTTGCACAGCCAAAAATGCGCGCTCCAGGAAAAATTGTGTCACTCTCTTTCAGGAGCTTTGTTTCATAGTCTCTGGATCTTGACCGTTGATGAGATTACATGGGTTGTGGTTGTAACTGCCAAGCTACTGGAAAACTGGGGATCTGGGTGGAGGAGGCCCAGTCCCAATCTGAGCAGGCTTAGAGATCTCGACATCGTCCTGCATACCTGGGTTCCTCTGGCAAAAGGTATAGAAATTTTTATTTACAATTTGAAATAGTACTCCTCTTATATATATCATGCACATCATATAATGCAATGGAAGGGTTAAAGAAACCAAGCATTATGACTGCAGATGACTGATAATAAACTTATTAAAACAGTTTTTATTTGATTTTTAAAATCTCATTTAGTTTCAATACTTCTAAAAGTTAAAAACCTCACATTTTCACTAAATACCATTCTCCAAGATTCCTACCCACTGACCAATTTCTTCCAATCATAGCCTCCACACTAAGATAAACCCACCCACACAGCAATCCAACCTACAACATGCGAAATCTACGAGTACCTGGTATGTCCCTTCCTGCAAGTGCCCCTCCAAAGTCCGGAGGAAATCTCTCAAATCTTTCACCTGAGGATTTTAAAGAAACAATTATTAGGCTGCACACTGAATTGAAGAGGTTAGTAGAGGAAAATTAATAAATAATAAAAATACTATTTTACAGCAAGTAATTACTGTAGAAGTAATTGATATTAATTTTTGTGTATTGTATATTATCATTATAGTATAGAAATTTGTTGTTTGTTACGGATTTTACAAGACTCCCATGTGAGTAACGATTAAATGATAAACTAGCAATTTAGAATTTCACTAAATTGAAACTGTTTTCCCAATCAATTGAGTATTTACTGGAATTTTAACCATTCTGAATTATTAATTTAGTGTCACCATATTCATTTTAATTGAATTAAATCCTTTTACCATCAGACATAAACTAAATATATTAATACATTACTTTTGATATTTGAAAATTTTAAAAGCTACATATTTTTTAAGCAGAAGTCAGTTCAATAATAAACTATTGTAAGTAACTACGATTCTAATTTCTAGGCAACTTTTTATTTGTTTGTTCTGGTTCAGGGCTGTACCTGGCAATGTTACTCCTTGCTCTGCACTCAGGAATTACTCTGGAGTTCACAAGAGACCATATAGGATGCTCAGGATCAAATGAGGTGGACTGTATGCAAAACAAGCATTCTATCCTCTGCACTACCACTCCAGCCCCATCTAGGCAACTTTTCTAATCAGCATTAAGCATTCTCATTTAACTATATCCTAGGAATTAAATATATCTTAGCTGATAGCAAGCTCAAAAAGCAATAATTGTAAACATCTAAAGAAAGACATTAGAGAGTAAATTGAACTTCTATGAGTAAACTCAAATTTTCTGAATAATATTCAGGAAGTCAAACAAAAAGATCCTCAAGATTATTTTACAAACCTACATTTATTAGCAGCCTAGTCTAGAAAAAAACTCAAAGTTGCACATGCTGTCACTAGTCTGTCCAGGATAGTTGAAGTCAGAGGTTCACAAAGGAGAATGTCAGCTGAAAAGGCAGCCATGCTCCTGAGTCTGCTAATAGACCCAAGGACTTCCAAGTGAAGATCTAAGCCGGTTCTAAGTATGATTCTTAGTTATATGTACACAAACACTTATTTGGACAGAACAAGGATTTTTAATAGCTAAAATAGTCCAAAACATTGGTGAAGAAACAACTCCTTTTTATTTTTTAATAATCTAGCAATAAGTGTGGTACTATGTTGCTTCAGGTTTTGTTATTTTTATTTATTTATTTATTTATTTGTTTATTTTTAATTTTATTGATTCACTGTGAGATATAGTGACAAGCTTTCATGTCTGAGTTACAGTCACACAATGGTCAAACACCCATCCCTCCACCAGTGCACGTTTTCTAAAACAGCAAACCACTCTGCACTTAATAGATCAGAGAGGACCTTTTACTCTTTTAGGGTCTAATCATTTTAAAGTGGCATTCTTCTGCCTAATTGATCTGATATTTTTCCTTCAGATGTTGATAACTTTAGAAACCCAACCAATTCATTGCCTGGGACCCATTAAAACTAAGGTAACATTAGATTTTACCCCTTCTGTAGTCAGGTTTACAATCCCTTGGTCAGCATGAAGAAACTCCAGAAGACAGACTTTTGACCATTTTCCCCTTAAAGATTTAAGGCGCTGAAATCTCTGGCAGGAATAGGGGAGGGATATGACGTAGGCAGGTGGATAATAAAAGGGTCCATGGCAATTAAATTCCTGGAATGCAATAAAAATCAATAGCCCAAGGTTGCAAAAAGCCCACCTTGCAGACACAGGAACTAAGGACTGATAAGATTTCACCTGGCACCAACAGACACAGAGAAAGCTGGTCCCCCTTCTAAGAGAAGCTCCAACAGGAACAAAGGCCAGGAAAGGAACTTCAAAGAGAACCGTTGACCACTCCCAGCTTCCCCCTTAACAACCACCCTGGCAATAGACTCTTATCTTGGTAGAAACACCATGTGAGGCACTTGATAAAACACTATAAAAGCCACCATAACCCAATTCTACCAGCATAATCAATGGCTGAATAAATATCAGTACTCCTACATTGAATAAAGAAAAAGCCACCATGAACAAAGTTGAGGGCATGCATATGCTGTCCGAGACCATGTGCTGCTTCTGAACACATGTCCAAGCACATGTGGTGCTTGAGAACATGTGTCTTCTGCATCTCCACTCTTGAAATGTGTATGGGGGGTTCTCTCTGTCTTTTAGAGAAGCCTACACTTCTCTCTAGTGTGTTACTCCCTCTCTCCCTTTTCTCTCCCTCCTTCCCTTCCTCAAAAGCCTCAGAATAAAATCTGGTTTTACATATTGTCAAAGCAAAGTTCATTTCAGGTAGCTAATATGCTGAAAAGATCATCAGCATCACCATCATCATGATGATGATCTTTTCATCGTCATCATCATCATCATCATCATCATCATCATCATCATCACCATCATCCCATTGATCATCAAATTTCTGGAGCAGTCTCAGTCATGTCTCCATTTTTCCTAGTCCTGAGATTTTAGAAGTCTCTCTTTACTTGTCCTTCCCAGCAATGCCACATTGGAGGCTCTTTCAGAGTCAGGGGAATGAGACCCAGCATTGTTACTAGTTTTTGGCATATGAATACACCATGCGGAGTTTGCAAGGCTCAGGAAACTCTCAGTAGCTTGCCAGGTTCTCCCAGAGGGAGAAGTAGGCTATAAGATGTCGCTTCTGGGAGCTTGGTTTTAAGCTTGAATGTGGGCTGTTGGTGGGATTACACAGTGCAGGGGTCAGTCCCTGGGTCTAACCGCCTAGCTACTGGAAAATGGGAATTCTGGGCGGAAGAGGCCCAGTCCCTATCTGAGCAGGCTTGGAGGTCTCAGCCCTGGGTCCCACACACCTGGGTTCCTCTGCCGGTTCCTTCAATTATGAGGCTCATCCGAACATGTGGAGAGGGGCCTTGAGCATGGCTGTGGCTAGGCTCTGGAGGTCTTTGGCCTTGGAAGCGCTGCTCGGGGCAGGGAGGGAAGCTGAAGCCCACCCTTCTGAGGAACACCAGGTGGAGAACAGACAGGTGCACGGGAAAGAGCTGAAAAGATAAATTAATTTGTAAATTATTTTTACCAATGTTTAATAATTAACAGTTTAATATAACATTCTTGTTATATTTAAAAAGAATAAAATAATAAAATGGTACATTTGTTATAAATTCTGTAAGATGAGAACAATTAATGGCGTTTGTCATCATGTTTAAAAATTAAATAAAGTAAATGGCATATATAAAATATAAATGTTTGGCATGAACTAGTTTTAGTTGTCAATAACAGCTGTAATAGCATTGTTGTTTAGAATATTAAAGATCAGATAATTCCACATCTAAACTAAGACAAAACTCATCAAGATACCAGACTTATTTTTTGTTTGACATATGTGATTCTTGGGGAGGTTTTTTTAAAAAAAAATCTTAAAACTGAGGAGAATTAGCAAATAAAAATATTGTTAAACTTGAAAGTTAATGGTACAAAACAGAAAGAGAAGATAGGAAGACTAACAAATACCATAGGAAAAAAGTTAATACTTATTAGCACTAGTTGCACATTAATGAAAATATGTTAGTTCAAATAGTCCTCAATTTTAAATGCATTTTTATCACAAATCCCTTTTAAAGCATATAGTTAAAGTCAGCAATGACAAAAAACAAAAATAATCCTGAATTTTGGAAGTAACACAAGAGAAGCTGTTTTAAAATTGAGATCACAGATAAAGAAAATGAAGACAGTAAGAAACATAGTTAGATAGAGAGGTAAGTAGATTGATAGACATAAGAGCTGATAAATTAAAAGAAAAGGCCCGATATAAAGAACCAATGAAAACAGGAATTTTAGAAAAAAAGCAGTATAAGACTCAATATTCAAAGAAATCACTGTATCACTGTCACTGTCTCCCATTGATCATCGATTTGCTCCTAGCTCTGAGATTTTAGAGCCTCTCTTTATTTGTTCTTCCCAGGGGTGCCACATTGAAGGCTCTTTCAGGGTAAAGGGAATGAGACCCATCATTGTTACTGTATTTGGCATATTGAATACACCACGGAGAGCTTGCCAGGCTCTGCCTGCAGGTAGGATGTTCTTAGTACCTTGCCAGTTCTCCAAGAGGGAGAACTAGGCTATATTCTCAGCCCTGCGTTTTCAGGAGCTTTGTTTTTATAATCTCTGGATCTAGGCCGTTGATGGGATTACATGGCACTGGGGGCAGTTTGTGGGTGTGACTGTCAAGCTACTGGAAAATGGGGGGTCTGGGTAGAGGAGGCACCGTCCCGATCCGAGCAGGCTTGGAGATCTCAGCCCCAGGTCCTGCACACCTGGGTTCCTCTGCCAGTTCCTTCATGCCTGAGGCTCGTCCGAACATGTGGAGAGGGGCCTTGAGCATGGCTGTGCCACTACAAGTTCTTATTACAATAAAACAAGTGTAATTATGTGGGATTATAAATTTTAACTAGATCTATAGATCATTTTGCAATATGTACAAATCTCAATATTACATATCATCTTTTATTTCTGAGACCGATAAAATTTATATACAAACTATCCCTCAATAAAAAATAAATTTTAGTGTCAAGATTTGAATGTAGTCCTAGTAAATTATTTTCTGCTATGGAGGCTGCCATGAAGTATGACCTCAATATGTATGCATTTATTTAATTAGAGGAAATTTCTTTAGCTATTTTAATTTCAACTTTATTAAAGAAAGTTTATCGGGGGCTGGAGTGATAGCACAGTGGGTAAGGCATTGCCTTGCACGAAGCCAACCCAGGTTCAATTCCCAGCATTCCATATGGTACCCCAGCAACATTCGGAGTAATTCCTGAGTGCAGAGCCAGGAGTAACCCCTCTACATCGCTGGGTGTGACCCCAAAAAAAGAAAAATAAATAAAAGAAAGTTTATTTATTTGAGATAATAAATATTAGAACTAAATGCATGTATAGTTTTCTATATTATGCATCTTTACTAGTAGTTTATTTGAAACTGTAAAATATGGATGGGCAGAGAACCTAATGTACGTTTGTAGAGTGTCGATTTTTTTCATTCAGCACCAGCCATATCCCTGAACATAATGTGAAGGTCAGAGTAAATGGATTTAGAATCTGGTCACCAGAGTGACTTATCTTTGGCAAAGTGAATATTGTTGCCGTCCATGATACTTTCTTTGATCAATTATGTAGTCTGAAATGCCAGGGTAATTTGACCCAGGGCAAATTAAGTTATAGCTGATGCTGAGAACAAAGTCTTTTCATCAATAAGAATGCTCATTTCCATCTTCCAGGAGAGAAATCCCACCAACATCAAAGGGAGTGTTGGATAACATTGGTTTGTCCTTGCTCCTCCCACAGGGAACTTGGGTTTATTGAGTTACTCCCAAAACAGTGCCCCTGAGGCACACCCAATTCCATCAAGCATTAATAATCTTATATTGCTTTTCTCTCTCCTTTATGTCACTTGCATAATTTAGCAATGTCCTTTTTGTATAGACACAGGAAGACAGTTGATGCTATGCTTTTGTAACATGGGAGCTTATTGACTCCAAAATAATATTTACTTCTGGGCATCCATCATATTTACCTGACCTAAACCTCAGTTGCCCTTAGTTCCTAACAACCCCAAAAGGAGGGTCCCGACAAAGGGGCAAGCTGTAAGCTACCCTGGTATTGAAAGGGGACAAGCTAAGCAACATAAATATAATAAATTGAGAACATGACCAATGAACAAACTCTGACATGACCTAAAAGGTCCCTGCTAGGATTAGGAAAGACTAACCTGGCCTGAGGACTGAGGTCTGGGATATTTAGTGAGATGTCCCCAGGAAGAGCCAACCTTTAAGCTTAATATATCTGTGTTCATACAAAATACTAGAAATATTACAAAAAGTAAATTCACTATGATGGTTTAAATGGATTACTAGCTGAGGGAAGGAGAAAGCAATACACCCTAGATGTAATCCCTCCCTTGAGCGGATCTCCTAGTAATCTGGAGTACTGACCCCTCAGATGATATTTTGAGATTCCTTGAGTTAATCTCCTAGAACTTCCCCTGAAGGAGTGGCTGTACCTCTGTTTGTTGTTATAACAACGTTCAACCCTACCTATGTGTACCCCCACCCTTCATGATTTCTATATAACTACTCTGTAAGGGGAAAGAGGGGGGTATAAGGAATGTAACTAGACTAGAGGGATGAAGAATATAAGGACTAGACGAGGACTAAGATGGAACTAGGGTGATAGAACTATGATGACTGGGACTACAACCAAAACTACAACTACAATTGTGCTGTAAGGGAGAGATTAGACTACACTGGGGGGGAGAGAGAAATAAACTGACTACCAACCAGTCTGGGGCCCTGTTTCTCCATTCTGCCATTCTTCATCTGTCCATCACCATGGGCTGGCCAAGGGAACGGTTCTCGCTCACTGAACATTCAAGTCCCTCGTGTGCCCACACTTTTCCTTTGAAATTCACAAGGGAGTAATGCGTCACTAAATATTTTATAAATTTTGCTACATTGGAGAAGACTAGAATACCATGGAACGGTGCACATAAATTTTATATATAAAGGAAATATATGTAAAGGAAATTTTATTTTAATACAAAATGGAAAACTATACCAACAATGCACTGAAGTATAATTTTACTAGTAATGTTAGCAAACAGTACACTATTCAATATTTTAAAAATCTGGCATTACATTAAATGAATTATTTTAAATATGTGAATGTGTAAATTAGTACATTCGTGTCATTTTATTTGTTAGTCTCTCCTGTGGAAATATTTAAGATGTTCCTTTCAGTGTTGTTTCAGTAGCAAAAATTTAGAAGTATCTTAAGTATCTTAAATGTCTAAACATGGATAAAAGTGAGTATAGATAAATAATGTAGTTATTATCATTTTTGTGTTTTAGGATCTTACAAGATCCTCACAAGACAATTTTTGAATCGAGACACAAAAATGTGTATTTCTTATGTACACCCTGATTCTTCAGTTAAAATCCAGTTCTTATTTCTAGACATGTTTCAATCTACAGAGATACATATAAAGAACTTCAGACACATCTTTCCCCACCTACCATTCTCACTGCTAAGAACTATAATTGAATTAAAGAACTTTTAAAATGAAGATATAGAATTTATAGAATTACCTTAGAGTAATGCAATATACTACACTACACAAAGATCCATTCAAAATTCTATAATATCACTAAGGTTTGTAAAAATAAGGAGTATCTTTCAAATTATGGGTCTTTAATATAAATTTTGTTTGAGTGCCACCCCCAGGAGTGCTCAGAGCTTATTCTTGTCTCTGTGCTAAGAGCTTTTTCTTGTCTCTGTTTTCACTTTCTTGGCAGTGCTCAGGGGATCATATGGGGTACCAGGGATTGAATCAGAGTTGGCTACTTGCAAGGCGAAAGTCCTACCTGCTGTACTGTTGCTCCAACTCTTTAATATAACTTTTAAAGTGGCAAGTGTAGCATTTATCAAAACTTGCTATGGAATAACACATGAATCAAAATGACATACCCTACATTGTTTGTTAAATTGTCAAATAAAGCTTTCATATTATCTTGAGTATTCACTGGATAGAATTTGTCATTCCCAGAAGTATTCCTACACCAGACTGTTGTTTCTCATGTTGCTTATTTCTAACAATAGACATTTTTAAAGAAAATCTTTTAAAATGCTACTAGCTTTATGCTGCAACTTCCATGGTTTGGAGCATGTCCAAAAATAGAGAAAATCATGTTAGAAACACAGATGGTCAGACAAAATGATTTGTTTTGTTGTTTTTTTTTTGTTTTGCTTTTTGGGGGGGTCACACCCAGCGATCCTCAGGGTTTACTCCTGGCTCTGCACTCAGGAATTGCTCCTGGTGGTGCTCAGGGGACCATATGGGATGCTGGGAATCGAGCCCGGGTTGGCTGCGTGCAAGGCAAATGCCCTACCCTCTCTATTATCGCTCCAGCCCCAAGACAGAGTGATTTGGAAGAAGGTATGGGAGGAGGAGAAACAACTCTCCAACTTAGGCATGCCATCTCTAGTAGTGTTGAAGTTCCCGGTCAATTTCTTTTTCTGGAAACTGGTGAAACTTAAATTATTTCTGCTAAGGTGACAGGGTTACTGTGATGACCAAATCTAATGTTGTGGAAGCACTATCACTGAGTTAGAGAAAGAGCACTCCAAAACTCAATTTCATCAATACATTGTGGAAACAGAACTATTTACAGGTTTCTCAAAATTATTTTTGCAATATAACTCACTTTTTAAGTCAAAGATTATATCAAAATTGAATGTGCAGGCATGCATAACTTTAAAAACATATATTGTTTGGATTTCATGCTTGCAAAGTCTGTCAAATTATAGATTTTAACACATAAAAATGTTCCTGTTTATCACTGACATTCTTACTCCTTCCACAGAAGTCCCTTATTTCTTTAAAAAGTAAAATCACTAACCAATATTTTTCTTTAAAATCCTTATTATGGGGAGTTGGAGAGATAGGACAGCTGGTAAGGTGTTTGCTTTACACGTGTCCAACCTGGGTTCGATCCCCAGCATTTAATATGGTCTCCCGAGAACCGCCAAGAATAATTCCTGAGTGCAGAGCCAGGAGAAACCTCTGTGCATCACTGGGTGTGACCCAAAAGAGCCAAAATAACCAAAAAAAATCTTATTATGGCAGATGATGCTTACATTCGTGGTAGGATTGGAACTGGAACATTGTATTCCTGAAATCTATTGATAGCTTTTTAAATCGCAAAAGATGCATATATTGTAAATAATATTAATAAATCAAATTCATTATGGCTAGTTAAGCTCTAAATTAATTTTTTCATTTTATATTCAACATCAGAAAAGACTTAGTGTATTCTTAAAGTGTTTATATAATCAAAGTTACTATATAAACAAAATTCTTAGAGATATTTATTTTTAACTAGTCCCAATAGCCTACTTTGTGTCTGCATTAAAGAGGAAATGTTCTACATACCTTTGGTTCATTAATGATTTTTATGCTAAGATGGGGGTCCTTCATCAAAATCATGTGACAAATGAAAAGTATAATGAGAAACAGGAATATTTTTGACTGCTAACAATGTTCCATTCATAAGATTTTTTTATTAAGCATGAAAGAAAGCATGACAAATGTGGGAATCCTTTCCAAACCAACCCTCTGTACCTCCAAAATGACTATAACCTTGAAATATTTCCTCCATAAAGAACCAAACAAACTATTTTTATGGAAAACTAGACTGCATTTTAGGTATGTAGGTTTACAAAAGCACCTATACCTTCCTTACTAACATTCTATTTTCTGTCTAAATTTCTCTTATTAATTTTATTAAATCATACATGTTCTTTTGCTTGAAAGAAAACCAGTAACCATTTATTATGTGACTGGACAAATCTTTCCTTTAAGAATCATAGCTATTTTTCCATGGAATGGCTTGAATTTACAATAGACACTATCATTACCCATACATTTTTTCTCATGCTAATTATAATTAAATCACCAATATCACTCATCAGAATTGGAAATATTTTTAATCAACTATGGCTATAAAAATGCCTGCTAAATGCATAAAAATAAAATTAATAAATACTTTAATTGACAAGAAAATAAAACTTCCCATAATCTTCTGTTTAGAAATTCCCAGGTACTTTTCATGTACTTAATGCATTACAAATTCAATGCATATATATATTATTTATAAGGCTCATAGTTTATAATTAATCAACTTACCATTTCTTTTATGGATTTCTTTAATGAAAATTTACATGAAGGATGTGGGGAACACTTGGGCAATGGTGGAAAGAACTGGACACAGGTGGAGCATGTGATGCTAGAATATTTTATGCACAAAACCATATCATTAACAATATTATAAATTACAGTGCCTAAAAATAAAATTTTGAAAATAAGTGTAGCATCATTACCTCATTGGTTCTCTACTAAACTATTGCATGGACATAGGATTTTTTTAATTTCATGTAAATTTTGATATACATTGCCATCAAGAACCTTCATGACGTTAACTAGATCTGTCTGCTAGTAGCAATCCTGGTGTGCATTCGCTGCTGCTAACGTAAGAAGATAATCATGTCTTGCATGGGTAGCTTTGGAATTACACTCATCTCCGGGCGTTTAACTTTACACTTGCCTTCTGTAAACTGATTCTTGACTGAAAAAGACTAAGTGTAGATTTTGCCTCGATGTCAGCTTTCTCTCATACTGCATGAGCCATCTGTTAGGTCTCAAAGTACTTCTTTTCGCCTTTAGCTAAATCTTTCACTGTCTCTTGTAATTCAGCTTGGATCTTTGTCAGCTGGTCCACACACCTTTGAAGCTACTGTTATTTTAAGCTTCACACCATCCTTGCAGGCTCAGAAATGAAGTTTTTGTAGTTTTCACACATACTGATCTGAGACTGGGCTACCTGCATTGTTTCTTTGAGGAAAGAGTTTTTCCTCTTGGAGAGCCTGGCAAGCTACCGAGAGTATCCCACCCTTGTGGCAGAGCCTGGCAAGCTACCCATGGAGTACTCAATATGCCCAAAACTGTAACTAACAATAACGGGCTTCATTCCCCCGGCCCTGAAATGCGGCAGTATTGGGAAGGGCGAGCAAGGAGAGGTTGCTAAAATCTCAGGCTCTTCATGTTCCTGGAGCGAGCAGATGCCTTTGAGCTACCCTAGCACGAGACAGGGATGAATGGAAATGTTACTGGCACCCGCTTGAGCAAATCGATGAACAATGGGATGACAATGATACAGTGATACAGTGGTGTAAATTTTGAAATATATTAGCATAGAAGTATTCATTATATTAGTTTAAAAGTATAGACCTTTAAAATAAAGATAAAGCTTTTGAAAAAAATTTAATTTGCAACTTATCCTTGACATAATTTTGTGGAATTTCAGGAGATTACCTCTATTCATTTATCTGTGACTAGTTGTCACTTCCACAATTTGAAAAAGAGAGAAATCCTTCCTATATGTGGAGAAAATAAGAAACAGAGTCAGGGAACAAAAAATGGGCAAAGTCATCAGAATCGAAGATTTTGTCTGTAGAAGTAAGTTTACATCAGAGGTTGGGAGGGGATGATGCTAGGGGCTCTTGGGACACTGGTGAAGAAAGGCAGAATTTCTGGTGAAGGCTGTGGTATTGCAGTGATGAAAATATGATTAATAATATTGTAAATCCTGGTGTCACAATAAAAACGGTTTAGGAAAAGAATGTTACACAGATTGCAACTGATATATCTCCTTAATTGCTCATTATTTTATAGCTGTTCACTTACATTTCTTTCATGGTCTGTGACAGTTTTGTTAGAGTACTTGTCTTTATTGGTTTGTAACATCTCCTTATATATTTAGTTAATATTAAATAGCTCCTTATACTAGTAATGTATCTCATTTATAAATAATGCTATTTTTAAGTTCATTGTTCATCTGTTATCCTTATATACTGATTTCAGTATGCATAGAATAAAAATTAATGGAGTTAAATCTAACCATATTTTACTTACTTGTTTTTATCACTTCTTACCTACTTCAATTTCTTCTTACTTCAAGATTTTTTAAATATTCATATGTTTTGAATATTTATATTGGTTCTTACCATTAACATTTTTTAAATATTGTGTTTAGAGAATCATGTGAATCTGATTAATTTGTAGAAAATGACTATTTTATGACATTTAAGCCTAACTTAAACCTTACTTAGAGATGCAGTATTTCTTTTAAAATTGATCAAATATTATCATATCTCATGATTAATATTTTATTTTTTATCCATATAGTCTCATACTCTTAAATTTGTTCTTTATTAAAATATAAACCTAGTGTTCTTATATGAAAAAGATATGGAATTTGTAACTAGTCATTTTATTTTAGCTCTTAATTTGGTACATTTTTCAATTGATTCTCTTGAGTAGATAGATATATGTGAGTATTGGTCCAACAAAAAATAGCAACAGAGACCAAATGGCACCCGGCTGATGAGACAGTTACATGCAGGTGGGATACTCTTGGTAACTTGAGAGGCTCTCCAAGAGGAACAGAGGAATCGAACCCAGGTTGGCCATATGCAAGGCAAACGCCCTACCCACTGTGCTATCACTTCAGTCCAAAATTTACCTCACTCTCTAAGATACTTTTGCCATAAAGAAGTAAAAAGGGAGGAAAAGAAAGTTCCACAAAAGAGAACATTTTTCAATTAAACTTAATTTCCCTTATAATAAGGATAATTTGAGGGTGGAAACTAATGTGTTGTATCCACTGGGGTAACTCCTTTTAATAAAATTTTATCAGGAGACTTTCCTAAATATCTTAAATTAGCAATAGACATGTAAAACATAGATAATGTGCTAATTAATCCCAGTTCAAACCCCAACATCCCATACAGTACTCCAAGCACCACCTTGAGTAAGCCCTGAGTATCATGGCCCAAAAACAGAAGAAGGAGAAGGAGGAGGAAGAGGAGAAGGAGGTGAAGAGGCAGAGAGAGAAGAGGAGATTTATCTACACTGAATTATAAGAATTTGATTATCTTTCTCTTTTCCCTAATACTATCAATTAGAGATATATAGGGAATTTAATTTCCTAAAATCTCAGAGACCTGGGTCCTATGAAAACAAGGTAAGAGTGCTATTCAGGTCTTCCAAAGAGGAATCAAAAGAGCTATGCTTGGAATATCATGTTTCACTCAAGTGAGAGAAGGAATCTGGAGTTTGTTAGGAAAACAAATTCACACATGAAACCATAAATTTCAACTCTATAGTAAACATATAACCTAAACTATAATTATTAAATTAGAATTAAAAAGACAGTAGCAGAAGGTCATGGACACACTTTAATATTGATACAATAATTTTGCACACTGAACTAAAAACACTAATACTATTATATCCATGTTATCTACAATACATATGTTTATATACATATAGCACTGTAGCAGTGTCATCCCGTTGTTCATCAATTGGCTTGAGCAGGTATCAGTAATGTCTCCATTGTGAGACTTGTTGTTACTGTTTTTGGCATATTGAATATGCCACGGGTAGCTTGCCAGGCTCTGCTGTGCGGTTCGGGGGGGATACTCTCAGTAGCTTGCTGGGCTCTCCAAGAGGGCCAGAGGAATTGAACCTGGGTCGGCCGCATGCAAGGCAAATACCGTACCTGCTGTGCTATATGAATATTTATTTGTTTATTTTGAATACTGCATTACTTTTCCTGGGATTTTGTTCCAAAAGAGAATGAAACTTGTCTTGTGGCAAAGTATTTTTCTAACACCTGAAAAGACTTTGAATTATTATACTTTCATTAAATAGTCACTGAGTTTTTAAATTATAATTCATGATAGTCAAAGGAATCAACTGTTAAAAAATATTTAATAGTCTACTGCACCAACTATCTCACGATGATTCAATAAAATTAAAAAAAATTTAAATATATCAGTTGGGTACATATGCAATTGTTTTTTCTTAACTCTATGTATTGAATGATTTCAAAGTTACAAGGCATGAATTCAAACAGAAAACATCCTTCACAGCCTGTAGAATAACAACTTTTGAATCTAGGACAACATTAACAAACAGCTATTAAGAGTCTCTGTGGCAGCACTTTCTGTGAAATGCAGAAGTACAGCCTCCGCAGAAAAGATGAATCTAAGGCATATTCGGTGTCATTACCTTTCCTGCTCAGATTAGACACTAGAACTTTTCACTTACTACTTAGCACAGGTCATACAATTTATTATTTTAAAAAACTAGCACTTAAAAATATTCTGTCATAATAAATTTTGATTAATAACCGTAAATCTATTCAATATGCTGAATCCACACTATAGTACCCAAGCTCAAAGGAATATTTTAGGTTCTGATGAAATTTTCCATTTGCTCCTCTTAGAAAAATTGAATATAACTTTCAGTCAGTTTGAAAAGGCAGTCTGCACAATCCAGAATGCCAACTGTGGAGGGGGCAGAGTGGTAGTACAGGTAAAGTGCTTTTCTTACTTGATCCCTGGTATCCCATGTTTCCCCAAAACAGAACAGAAGTCATCCCTAAACAGAGTAAGTCCTGAGCACTGCCAGGTATGACCCAACACACACACAGACACACACACACACACACAACACACACACACATGACATATGTTTTGTGACCAATAATATCCCAACGTGAAGTTTATCTTTGTTATTGAAGTAATCTTGGCATCTAATACCATATAGGTGTACATCATCATATTCAATATCTATGTATGCTGCATAAGCTCCTCAGTAAGTTTCACCCTTCACCAATTGACCCTTTTTACATGGTTTGCTCACTTCCCATTCCCCATCTCTTTGAAAACCACTAATTTGGTCTCATGTTCTAAAGCTTTTTTAATTTTGATTCAGGGCAGTATAACTTACAGTACTATTCATGATAGGGCTTCATGTGTACAATATTTCAATACCATGAAATATGATGGTATTTACCAGAGTGTCTGCTTCCTTCCACCATTGTCTCACAGCCTCTACCATCCCTTCTCCCCTTAACTTTACCTTGATTGTCCTTGATAAGCTCAATTCTGTAGGCCAGTCTCAGGTTAAAGCTAATTTTTTGTTTTATTTAGTTTATTTGTTTCGTATATAGTATAAATACAACAAATCATGTAGTATTTATCTTCATGTAACTTACCTTGCTAAGCATTGTTTATTTTTTCCATTTTATTATTTTATTATAATGTACAAAATGTTCATTTTGTGTCATCACATCTACACAGGTTTGTTCATAACAGTTTTACAGTTCTTGATGACTTCAGAAAAATATTGATACTAGTTGAAGGCTTACAACCTAATACTGTTTGGATCTTTTCTGTCCATCCTACTTTTGTTTTTTCTCTTATCCCTTTCTAAAACATTGATTCAGGATCTTTGTGCTTTTTACTTTGCATTTCTATCTCTTTGCATTTTTGATTATTCATTTTCTAAAATTTTAGGTAATGTGTCTGTGTTAGCTGATTATCCTGGAAGTGCCGACTCCTGCCTGGATGCTGTTGGCCAGTCATCCCATTCAGCATCCTTTGTGATGTCTCTGACACACATTCTGTGGAAATGGGTAGTGGATTGGCAGAATGAGATTTCTTCTGGTACATATTACCTGATGAAAGTTAGAGATAAACCCAGATTCTCCCACTGACTACAAAAAAGAATGTCATAACATTTCCTCTATGACACATTCAAGTTTCTATTTAACTTTCCCCAGTAAATTAGGGTATCACTGTTGCATTGCAACTTGCTTGAAGGCATGAAATTTATGTGATCACAGATTTGATTACAATAGACTTGAGTTCATTAGAGTTTCGGCAACTACTAATAATTTATATGACAATGAAGCAGGAATTTAGTCGTTGATTTTTAGGAGATTTTAAAATGAACAAAAATTCACAGGCTCATAGTATCAATTGACACTACAAAATGAGAAGAAAATCAACAAGGGCAATTCAGTCCATTTATATAATCATAATTCCATTATGATATATTTAATAATAATCAGTGACACTGTCACTGTCATCCCATTGCTCATCGATTTGCTCAAGCAGGCACCAGTAGCGTCTTCATTGTGAAACTTGTTACTTTATTTGGCATATCAAATATGCCACGGATAGGTTGCCAGGCTGTTCCATGTGGGCAGGATATTCTCGGTAGCTTGTCAGACTCTCTGAGAGGAACAGAGGAATCGAACACGGGTTGGCTGTGTGCAAGGAAAAGCCCTACCCTCTGTGCTTGATACAAGACACGGTTGCTCAATATGTTGTTACAATGCTGTATTTGCCTTTATGTTACTACTCCAAATTAATGGTTATATTTTTCTGATTACAAAAATAACTACATAAGTTTGTTTAATATATAAAGTACAGATAGCATTTTAATGACTTGTTTCCCTTATAGTCAGTATCCTCAATCATCAAAACTTCTATTTGCTAGTCTGAAATATTGTCACAGCTTTGAAAGTGAACATTGAAGATTGCTTCTTCTTTAGCAGTAATAATTGAAGCCTGACTTGACTCCTCTCACCTTACACATATGTTTTAATATCTTATTATATAGTGAAGCTTCACTAGAGACCTCACCTAAGCCACTGAGGAGCACCTGAGAGGAAGAGGGGAATACTGATAGTGAACTGGAAGGTTCCACCACCATACTACTACAAAAACATGAAGAAACAATGAAAATCCCCACCATAAGGAGAAGGTGATGAAAAGGGCCCAAGCGCCTCAACAAGCATTACTCACAAATATTATCTCTCCATAAAGAATTTAGAGATGAAATATTGAAGATGTTCAATGAACTCAAAGAAATGGCTCAACAGACATCCAGTAAATTAAAAGAGGACATGAAAGAAACAATGGAATGGACACCCGAGAAAATACAGAAAGAAATGAGAGCAGAAATAAAAAAGCTACAAAATGAGTGACACGAATAAAGGATTCTGTATATGAAATTTAATACTCAGTGGGTGTCCTCAATAGTAGAATGCTACAGCCAAAGAGAATCAGTGAGCTTGAAGGTGAACTGTAGGAAGCTTACAGGTAGCAACAAGCAATGGGAAAAGACCTCAAAATAGTTCTTAGGTGAATCAGAGACCTAGGGGATGATTTCAAGAGGAACAACATTAGAATCATCGGAGTACCAGAAGGAAAGGGAGATAACCCCAATGAAAAAGCCACAGTTAAAAATATCATTGCTGAAAAGTTCCCAGAGCTGGAGAATGCAGGCATCCAAATCCAAGGAGCCCAAAGAGTGCCAGCTAAAAGAGACGCTAGTAAAAAGACTCCAAGACATATCATAGTCAAAATGACGGATGCCGCAGATAGAGACACAATACTGAAAGCACCAAGGTCAAAGAAGGAAATCACATACAAAGGAACACCCCTTAGATTTACAGTAGACCTATCAGAGGAAACCCTCCAAGCCTGAAGACATTGGTGGGGGATATAGTGAAAAAACGCAATGAAATAGATGAACACCTCACCAAGAATACTTTATCTGGCTAAACTCTCACTCAAACTCAAAGGAATGGTACACTATTTCATGGATAAACAGCAGTTCAGGAACTTCATAGACTCAAAACCAAACTTAAAAGAAGGACTAAAGGGACTACTGTAAGACAAGGAAAAAAAAACCCTACAAGCACAACAATCCTCTACAAAGAGATGGCACAAGACCCATGACAATAATATCACTCTATGTAAATGGTCTAAATGCACCAATTAAGAGACACAGAGTGGCAAAATGGATTTGGAAACTAAATCCAACATTCTGCTGCCTACAATAAACACATCTGAACAGTGAGAGCGAACACAGATTCACAGTCAAATGATTGAAAACAATCCTGCAAGCAAACAACTCCCTTAAAAAAAGCTGGGCTGGCCATACTAGTATCCAACAGCATAGATTTCAGTTGAAAAATATTAGAAGGGACAGAGCAAAGGCCATTTTTTACTAGTCAAGGGATATGTACAGCAGGAAGAAATCACACTCCTAAACATGTGCGCACCTAATGAGGGACCAGCTAAATACTTAAAACAGATTTTAACAACAGATTTTAACAAGGACATTGCTAGCAACACAATAGTTGTTGGACACTTCAACACTGCCCTATCATCTCTAGATAGATCAACAAGATTAAAACTCAGTAAGGAAACACTGGCTTTGAAGGAAGAGATAGAAGAGAGGCCTAATAGATCTATACCAAGCTTTACATCCCAAAAAGAAAAAATCACTGACACTGTCATTCCATTGTTCATCGATTTGTTCAAGGGAGCACCAGTAACGTCTCTCATTGAGAGACTTATTGTTACTGTTTTTGGCATATCCTGTATGCATGGGTAGCTTGCCAGGCTCTGCTGTGCAGGCTTGATACTCTCAGTAGCTTGCCGGGCTATCTAAGAGGGGCGGAGGAATCGAACTCGGGTCGGCCGCGTGACAGGCCCAACCGCTGTGCTAGTGCACACAGAATGTTTACCAAAATAGACCATGTGCTGGGTCACAAAACATACCTCAATATAATCAGGAAGATAGAAATTGTATCAACTATCTTTTCAGACCACGATACACTGAAGATAGAAGTCAACCACCCACAGACTGCTGGTGGGTATGCCGAATGACTCGGCCCTTTTGGAAAATAGTACGGACACTTCTCAAAAAATTAGAAATTGAGCTCCTATTGGTCCCAGCAATACCACTTCTGGTAATATATCCCAAAGATGTAAAAAAGTATAGTAGAAATGACATCTGCAGTTATATGTTCATTGCAGCACTGTTTATAATAGACAGAATCTGGAAAAAAAAAAACAACCAAGTGCCCCAGAACAGATGATTAGTTAAAGAAACTTTGGTACATCTACACACTATGCAGCTGTTAGAAAAGATGAAGTCATGAAATTTCCATATAGGTGAAGCAACATGGAAAGTATCGTGTTAAGTGAAATGAGTTAGAAAGAGAGTGCCAGACATAGAAAAATTGCACTCATTTGTGGAATATAAAGTAACACAGGGAAACTAACACCCAGGAACAGCAGAGATAAGTACCAGGAGGATTACTCCAGAGCTTAGAAGCTGTCCTCAAATGCTCGGGGAAAAGGGACCACCAAGTAAAGGGTGCTAGGAGGGCCCGCTCGAGATGGAAGAGGCAGGCTGAAAGTAGACTATAGACCAAACATGATGTCCACTTAATATCTCCACTGCAAACCACAACACCCCAAAGAAGAGAGAGAGAGAGCAAAAGGGAATGCCCTGCCACAGAACCGGGGTCGGGTGATGGGAGGACATGAGGTGGGGATGGTGGGGTGGTGGGAGGGATGCTGGGCCATTGGTGGTGGAAAATAGGCACTGGTGGAGAGATGGGTACTCGATCATTTTATGATGGAAAAGCAAGCACAAAAATTTGTAAGTCTGTAATGGTACCCCACCGTGATTCACTAATAAAAAAAGAAAACTAGCGGATAGTTTATGTAGTTACATACATATGAGCATTGCTAATTAGAGTATTGCTAAACTATATATATATAATACGACCTACTTATAGAGTAATAGAACAGAATTCTAACATATATATTATAGTTTGATTTTGAGGTCAAATTGCTTTACTCCTGGCTGTGTGGTCAAGATCACTTCTGGCAGTGCTCAGAGAACCATACGAAGTGCTGCTTACAAGGCAAGCACACTACTTTCTGTGCCATTACTCCAGCCCTCTGTAATAAATTTGAACATGAGATCATCACTTAAAAATGAAATATAAAAGTTTGCAAGGTTTCTGGTAACAAATTTTTATTTGTTCTTCATAGAGTACCATCATTCCCTCTGGTTTCATTATTAAATTTCTGGTTTATAATCTTTTTGGTATATAACTGCCCCCTTTTATGGAATAGATCTTCTTCCCCACCCTCACATGAATTAAATCCTTTAACATGTTACACTGCTTGTTCTTGCTCCAAGTATCCACACCTCTGTTCATTGGGTTCTGTCCATTTTCAATCTGGGCTTTATTTTGGATAGACTTTATGTCCTAGATCTTCTCTAGTCAGTGTTGACTCCATTCAATTACATGTCTATTTTAGAGATTATGTCTTTAGATTTAGGGGTTTCAATTGGGGGAACTTCTCTCCTCAGCATGTTCATGTTTTCACCTAATTTCATCAGTCTACAGAATACATTTAGAATAAACTATTCCAATAGTTTTCTCTGTAAATGTCATAATTTTATAAAACTTCTGAGCCCATTATATGGATGTTTCTATTTCATCTCATTGTGATCCATTTCCTTCATCTTTGTGTGTGTGGCTAGTTTTGTGCCCAATGTCTTTCATTATGCATGTTATCTTTTTGGTGATATTTTGTACTGTTCCTTGCAAAAGTATTAAATTTCCTCTGCTATTCATTTCAATTGCTTGAGCTCAGGTCAATAATTTTTTGCTTGTTTGTTTTAGTTTGTTCTTGTTTTGGGCACCACACCCAGCAGTTCTCAGTGCTTACTCCTGACTCTGTGCTCATGAATCACTCTTGGCGGTGCTCAGGAACCATATGTGGTCCTGGGGATGACATCTGGGTAGTCCGAGTACAAGTCTGTGCCCTACCTGCTCTACTATCTCTTGGTTCTCAGTTTAATAATTTTGAGACTTTTTAGAAAAGATTGTATTAAGAGGTGTTAAGAGCTGCTTTTAGTATAGACCCAATTTATTTCTACAACACGGTGAACATTTTTTCATCTTTCTATGCAGTATCTTATTTGCTTCAGACAAAAAGTCTCTGATTATACTGTCTTGGATAGAAGTGGGACGAGCAAATAAAAGCTTTTAAAATATGTCCAAGGTCTTCTTTTTGCATGATTTTATTCCAATGGTAAAATGCAGGGATAATGATACACACAATATTTGAAGGTCCCTAAAATTCAGTACACTGAACAACAGAAGAACACATTATCTTTGGTAAATCATATTTTAAAGTTCCCACTATCCTTCATAAACGTGCATGAATATGCTAAATCTAAATTTAGCTGTTTTAATGGAATGACAGTATTTGTTTCAATATTTGTTTCTTTTCTTAGATTCTCAAGATATTTTCCCAAACTCTGAATCCTAAATTATTCTGGGAAAAAAAATTGAAATAGGAATGATAACTAATTCAAAGATATAAAACAATGGGAAATTCTGCCCTGATTATCTCTTGTTGTGTAAGAAAAACAATTTCTAGAAAATCACTTTTGCTTCATCTTCCTCATGGAATCAATTAATTATTCCATCATGACAAAATGAAAGCATTAACATAATATTGCTCAGCCTTGTTTGGTTTTCAGCGCTTCTATCATATTAAATTGCTTTTTTGAAAGCACTGCCTAATTTCTGCTTCTTTTGACTAGACTGGAAATTTTTCACTTATGCACTACCCAAATTTAGACCCCCAGAGACTCTTAAATGCAGACATATTCCCAAGGAGTCATTAAACTCACTTGTATTTGTGGAGGATAAAATGGGATGGACTGAATCATGCACAATTCAGACTAAGGTGTAGATCTGACATCTGTGTAGTAAGAAAGAAGGGAAATGTTCAGCAAGAAATATCTAAACGATAGCACAATTGGTAAAAAGTTTGGCCTTGCCAAAAGAAGAAGGAAGTTCCTAAGCAAAGGTTGCACACTGGGACGAGGCAAAAATGGGTTGATATTCTTCCTAGTCCAGAAATTGACTAGGACCAACCCAACAGAATCAAGTAATAGAGATTCTTGGGAGTTGAAACTGGAGGCAACCCATATGCTCCCTGTAACTGACTTTCTCAAAAAAGATGTGACAAGTGCATGTCTATTATTATTACACATGTACTTGAACATGTTAGAGATCAAATATCTGGAGTACAGTTGAGAGTTTAGGATAAATTAATGAGTGTATAGTAAACTAAGCCTGTACCAAAAAATGAGATTAAAATTCACCAAGATTCCATGCTGAATTTTATTTGAATGATTGGGAACTTACCCAAGAAGAAGGTTTCAGATGTCACTGTCATCCCGTTGCTCATTGATGTGTTCGAGCAGGCACCAGTAATGTCTCTCATTGAGACACTTATTGTTACTGTTTTTGGCATAACCAATACGCACGGGTAGCTTGCCAGGCTTTGCCACGCGGGCTCCATACTCTCGGTAGCTTTCCAGGCTCTCCGAGGGGGGCGGAGGAATCGAACTCGGGTCGGCTGCGTGAAAGGCGAAAGCCCAACAGCTGTGCTATCGCTCCAGCCCATTTCAGGTGAGTTCATCAAAATCTACACTAGAAGTCAGCTAAAAGAAGAAATAGGTTGGGGAGGGGGATTGAAATAGATATCTTCCATAATAATGACACCATAGAATTTCTAGAAATGAAGAATTAATAGATAACAGAGAAACTTTTTCTTAGAAAGTTAGTAAATAATAACAGTAACAACTAAACTGATTGAAAGTGGTCTCTGGACATCTGGCCACATTGTGTGGGCCAACGGAATCAATGTTCAAGAGAAATGTGGTGCTGCTACAAACAACAGAGAACTTGGGATCACAGGGCATACATTCAGCCCTTTGAGCTATATCCCCAACCCATTAATGCCTTTAAATTTATTTTTGTTCTTTTGTTGAGCTACCATGGAATTTTCAATGTCGTACAGACTTTAGGAGTATACATTAACATCACCTTAAATGGGTGTGAGCATGTCCTCCCAAGAAACTCCAACCAATGTTCTAAGAACACTCCACTAATGGGTCCTTCTACATACTGTTCTATTCTCTCCCTCTTCCTCTAGGGAACCACAGTTCTAATATCAGAATCTGGAGGACTTATTTATAGTCGACTGATTTGTTTATTTATTTTGCATATTTATGTTCAGCATAAATATTTATGTTCTGCAACTACTTTGCATTTGACTAATTCTTACCTTGTAGATTGTGTTTGATTTCAGAATCTCAGCCTCAGCTTCAGGATGTGGCACTGCCACAGTTTTTTTTTTTTTATAATTTATTTATTTTTAATTAGAGAATCACCGTGAGGGTACAGTTACAGATTTATACACTTTTGTGCTTATACTTCCCTCATACAAAGTTCGGGAACCCATTCCTTCACCAGTGCCCATTCTCCACCACCCGTAAACCCAGCGTCCCTCCCACCCTCCCCAATCCCATCTCCCCCCCAACCCACCCTGCCACTGTGGCAGGGCATTCCCTTCTGTTCTCTCTCTCTAATTAGCTGTTGTGGTTTGCAATAAAGGTGTTGAGTGGCCGCTATGCTCAGTCTCTAGCCCTCATTCAGCCCGCAACTCCCTTCCCCCACATGGCCTTCGACTACAATGTAGTTGGTGATCGCTTCTCTGAGTTGCCCTTTCCCCGGAACGTGAGGCCAGCCTCGAAGCCATGGGGTCAACCTCCTGGTACTTATTTCTACAGTTCTTGGGTATTAGTCTCCCACTCTGATATTCTATATACCATAGATGAGTGCAGTCTTTCTATGTCTGTCTCTCTCTTTCTGACTCATTTCACTCAGCATGAAACTTTTCATGCCCATCCACTTAACTACAAAATTCTTGACTTCCTTTTTTCTAACAGCTGCATAGTATTCCATTGTATAGATGTACCAAAGTTTCCTCAACCAGTCATCCGTTTGGGGGCATTCGGGTTTTTTCCAGATTCTGGCTATTGTAAACAGTGCTGCGATGAAAATACATGTGCAGATGTTGTTTCGATTGTACTTTTTTGCCTCTCTGGGATATATTCCCAGCAGTGGTATTGCTGGGTCAAATGGGAATTCAATATCTAATTTTTTGAGAATCGTCCAAATTGTTTTCCAGAAGGGCTGAACCAGTCGGCATTCCCACCAGCAGTGAAGAAGGGTCCCTTTCTCCCCACATCCTCTCCAACAGCGGTTGCTTTTGTTCTTTTGGATGTGTGCTAATCTCTGTGGTGTGAGGTGGTATCTCATGGTTGTTTTGATCTGCATCTCTCTGATGATTAGTGATGCAGAGCACTTTTTCATGTGCCTTTTGGCCATTCGTATTTCTTCCTTGGTAAAGTTTCTGTTCATTTCTTCGCCCCATTTTTTGATGGGGTTGGATGTTTTCTTCTTGTAGAGTTCAACCAGTGCTTTATATACCATTGATATCAACCCCTTATCTGATGGGTATTGTGTAAATATCCTTTCCCATTCTGTGGATAGTCTTTGTATTCTGGTCACTGTATCTCTTGCGGTGCAGAAGCTTTTTAGTTTAATGTAGTCCCATTTGTTGATCTCTGTTTTTACTAGATTGCTTAGTTCCGTGTCACCTTTGAAGATATGTTTATCTTCAATATCGTGGAGGGTTTTGCCGACCTTGTCTTCAATGTACCTTATGGTTTGTGGTCTAATGTTGAGGTCTTTAATCCATTTTGATCTGACTTTTGTGCATGGTGTCAGGTCAAGGTCTAAACCCATTTTTTTGCATGTGGTTGTCCAGTTGTGCCACAGTTTGATTTGGGTAAGGACTCATCGAACAAGAGTGAACTGGTAAGATTCGCACATGCAAAATAAGTGTTTATATGCCAGCTAGATAGCTCAGTAGTCCAAGAATAGAATTAGAAAGGTGGGGGTTCAGGTTCCATCCTGCCACCACCTTTTTGGTCTCTGGATATGATAGGGAGGGACTTGGAGCCTAAATCTGGGAGTAAAGTATGGGCAGAGCCTGGCAAGCTACCTGTGGCGTATTCAATATGCCAAAAACAGTAATGATAAGTCTCATGCCCATGACCCTGAAAGAGCCTCCAATAATTGGGAAAGACAAGTAAGGAGAGGCTGCTAAATTCTCAGGGCCGGGAAGAATAGAGATGTTACTGGTGCCCGCTCAAGTAAATTGATGAACAAAGGGATGTCAGTGATACAATGATTTATGTTCTGCATGACTGCCGTCCTGTATTTGGCTTATTTCACTTAGTGTAATATTCTCAAGTTAAAAACCAGGAAGAAGTACCTAAGATTTATTTTCCTTTAAGTGTAGCTTCAATATCGTTAACATATAAGATTATTTTATCACTGCCACTGTCACCCTGTTGCTCATAGATTTGCTCAAGTGGGTACCAGTAATGTTTCCATTGTGAGACTTGTTGTTACTATTTTTGGCATATTGAATATGCCACGGGTAGCTTGCTGGGCTCTCTGAGAGGGGCAGAGGAATCGAACCCTGGTCGGCCTCATGCAAGGCAAAGGCCCTACCCGCTGTGCTATCGCTCAGGGCTAGTCTGAAAGTAGTGAGTGGTTGCAAGGTCAACCTAAAGTCAACTGTCAATAACAATAATAATTGTTATTCTTATTTTTAAACACAAATCAAGCATCTTATAGGATTTTCCCGACTATGTATAGTTCATCCATTTCTTCCTATATTAATCTATGCATTCTCTTAAATTGAAAGGCACTAATGTTTTTGAGGCCAAATTTTAATTTATCACATTATAGAAAATCTGTAACTTTATGAACAAGCAAAATTGTCATTAGTATAAGATAAATGTATGCTATTCAGAACGTAAAGTTTAATATATTTAAAATAATACACATTCAAAATGAAAAACAACTAGAAAACCAAATTTCCTACTGATAAGTTGGTGGTTAGCAATACCAACTGCTGAATCAATTGAGTAGATAAGTATGATAATAAAAAAATATTTCAATGTTTTAACTTTGACTCAAACATTAAAATTTAAATATAAAAGACAAATTTAGGCTGTTCAATATGTAATCAGAACTTCTAAAGAGCAACCAAAGTAATTTTCAAAACACATTAATGCTTACACTTTATATCTAGCTTCTATTCACTAAAGGGACCACTTTTACTCTCTTTTTATATTTCATTGAAAGTGCTTTTAACATGCAAAAATGTAATATTGCCCACAATGTTGTTAAGAGATTAAAGGAATGTTTTTAAGTCAGGCAGTAGGGAGTTTTGTGGGGCTTTTAGCTTGTTTTCTGATAATGCACGCTTCGCTGAAGATCCCCATGTGTCAGCTGTTATCAGCTGTCTATGTGCGTCACTGAGTTCACTTTGTGGTATTATCTGTAGCCAAAGGAAACACAGAGGAAATCATCACAGCAGTTCCACACATTTTAATCACTTAAAAAAAAAAAAACCACTTCTCTCCCACTGGTATTTTCACACGTACCTTCAACAATGTATTATAACATAGCAATTTTTAAAATGTAGAACAAAAATGTATATATGAATTCTGATACATTTTAATTCAACCTTAAAAAATCAATTTGTGTAATGTCATTAACTTTGGAAAACTCTCCAGAACCAAATTTTCTGCTGAGTTTTTCTAAAATGGTGCTAATTGCACTTTTACTTGGAGCCTTTTCCACAGTTTTTTCTTCACACCTGATTCAGTAAAAACCTGACCTTCCAGTAGGTAAAACCAAAAACTCCCATTCCCTCAACAAAAGGTCAGGTCTTGTGAAACAAAATATCTTAAAGAATTCGTGAGCAATATCCATCATCATGTAGATCACGTAAAATTGTTCCAAACAAGAGCTGTTTGTATTGTGCAGTTTATCTTCTATATTAAACTACTCCTGGATTTGAACACCCCACAAACTCCCCAGATAGGTAAAGAAGCACTTGACACATATCAATCATTGGTTTTTATTAATACTCCCTTCAAAGATCAAAGTTTGTTGTATTTTTAAATTTTTATGTTTTTAGTTGTATCACCATGAGATACACAGTTACAAAGCTATTCATGATCAGATTTCAGTCATACTATGATCCAAAACCCATCCCTCCACCAGTGTCCATTTCCCACTATCACTGACCCCAGTTTCCCTACCCTCCCCCACCCATGCCCCTGCCAATCGGCCTCTATGTCTCTATGTCTCTATGGCAGGCATTTTCCTTAAGGGCCAAAGTTTTTATTACATTGTGGTCATAATCTTACTGCTCCTTTAAGTACAGTATTCTGCTATAGCACGTATTATCCTTCCCCGTCACAGGGACAACTAGAAAAGCCTATAGAGAATACAAAGATTTTGGTTTTTCACTTTCTCATTGGGCATCATCTTAGTTACAGGAACTCTGATGCTATTCATAAAGCTTATGAATTCTAAGATCAAATGTCCCTTCACAAATGTCCCTGTGATAATCCACAGATACAGCCAGTACTTTATATATGTATATGCACATACATATATATATATGTATGTATATATTTAGTCTGTCTCTCTAGGGAAGGGGAAAGGTAGAACATAGAAAAATGCTCTATTGAATTAATAATTCCTTGCCTCAGTTATAAAAATACTTTTACCTGCCTAATTTCCTTTAACGTATAAAAAAGTAACTGTGTAAATACTCTTTTTCATACCTAAAATAATGAGAGTAATCCCTTCCCAACTTTTTGTTCTTTATGTGTATATATATATAGTATTCAATCACATAAGATACATGGTTTATGATTGGGTTTCAGTCCTACAATGTTCCATTATCAAAGTCATTTTACCAGTGTACATATCCCATGATGAATCTCTCTCTCTGTCTTTGTCTCTGTCTCTGTCTGTCTGTCTGTCTGTCTGTCTCTCTCTCTCTCTCTCTCTCTCTCTCTCTCTCTCTCTCTCTCTCTTTTTCTCTCCTTGGAGCATTATGATTTCTTGTTAACTCCTAAAGATCCTAGGACTGGTCAAAAAAAGTTGATCAGCAATATTTTTTTCACAAAACCTAAAGGCTAAACAGAAAAATTAAATTAAATGGCTATAAATATAATATTTAACTGCAGATTAAGTAAATGCCTGTAAAACATCTTTTTTCAAAAATCACACTTGTCTTTGTAGGAAATCTTCTACGGGCATCATTTTTAATTGCCATAGAACCATTACCAGTACTCTGTATTATGCTAAGGTAAATGCATTTATAAGTTTGAAAACCCAGCTTAAGTGATTAAGAATGACCACTTATTCACCTAAAATTTAATGCCTTGAATTTTCATTCTTCTTGTATATAAACCCAAGGTTCTAATTTCTTCATACCTCATGAATAGTAATAAATATATAATAACATGCATATTATGCATGCATTAACTCTGTAACATTTGAAGTATTCTGCTTGACCATTGTTTTTTCTATACCAAAAAATACCTTACTGAACCCCCAAAATCAGAACACAATAATTGCCATATTAAGCTAGCATGATGCTATTTTTCTCTCCACTTTACAAAACATCTGAGCCTTTGTTATCAAGATGATTATGAAATATTATGTTCCCAGTCTAGTATTCCTTATATTTGTTTAAAGGATAAAATAATGGAAGTCTTATTATCTTTGTGTACCCTCATTGACCTTAACCCAGAAAAAAAGACTCAAGAAATCTGACTAAACAAATACTAATGGTTTAAGTATTCTTCTTTTCCATTGAAATTTTCTAAAGCACATCTTAAAATACTAAATTTGGGCCAGCCTTCTGGGATATTATGATTTAATGTGTCTGGGGCAGGACCCAAAATATATTTTATGCATTTATAAAGTTTAAAAGAATTTTTGATAGTCATATTTGGTGATTACTAAAAAAGGATTGAACTAAGCCTTTCATACATAAAACATCTCAGATTTTCAAGATCAGACATTTAATCGTTGTATAAGGAATTTAAAAGAAATTGAGAATGAAGAAGAGATATACCAGCAGCAAAGGAAGCAGAGCTCAAGAGTATTCAAGTACACTGGTGGTGTAAAAGAATGGTATAGCTAAATATCCAAACCATAGAGTCAACAATACTGAAAAGAAAAGATACAAACTTTAATAGTTAAACTTAAAATTATACCTGTGAAGATGGAAGGTTGGGGGTCAGAGGTGGGTGAGAACCTAAGAACCATATTAGAGGGAAGAAGTCATTAATGTGAGATTGGTGTTAGAACATAAAATGTCTAAAATCCACTATGAGTAGTGGAGCGATAGCACAGCGGTAGGGCTTTCACCTTTCATGCAGCCGACCTGTGTTCGATTCCTCCGCCCCTCTCGGAGAGCCTGGCAAGCTACCAAGAGTATCGCTCCTGCACATCAGAGCCTGGCAAGCTACCCGTGGCGTATTGGATATGCCAAAAACAGTAACAATAAGTCCCACATTGAGAGATGTTACTGGTGTCCGCTCGAACAAATCTATGAACAACGGGATGACAGTGACAGTGACAATGAATAGCTTTATAAACAATAGTGCTTGGGTCAGTGCAATTGCTTGCCTTTCATGTGCTGACCTGGATTTGATTCCCAGCATCCCATATGGTCCCCAAGCACTGCCAGGAGTTGTTCCTGATTTCAGAGCAGGAGTAACCCATGATTTTCACCGAGTGTGGCCTCAAACACGATGACAATAAAACTGTGTAGGGGCTGGAGCGATAGCACAGTGGGTAGGGTATTTGCCTTGCACGCGGCCGACCCCAGTTCGATTCCCAGCATCCCATATGGTCCCCTGAGCACCGCCAGGGATAATTCCTGAGTGCAGAGCCAGGAGTAACCCTTGAGCATTGCTGGGTGTGACTCAAAAGCAAATAAAAATAAAATAAAAATAAAAATAAAACAGTGTAGCGTGGAGCAGCTAGGCTCCGAAATTGGGTCCTTTAATGAATGCTAAAGCTGTAGAAGTTATATAGACTATATTAATAACCTCACGGTTTTAGTAAACAAGCTGTTTACTAAATCATCCTGTGTAATTACAGTTTTGAAAGATTTCAATCTTACACTTTTAGAAAGACACTTGATTATTTTGTGAGTAGACAAAGTCATTATGTTTACGTGTGCACCCTGTTACTGATTTTGTCTGGTTTGATAGTCACTTAAAAATGTGCTATATTATTGCCTCAATTATGATAGTTTATCACAAGTAAAACAGTACAGTTTGTACTCAAGAGGTTAGAAACATACATGTAGAGAATGTTGAAAATGAAATGTTATTAGCAATTTGATGTCTCATATTTTGGGAAAGCAGGCTTTTTACGAATAAAGGAACTGGAGAACACTTGATGAAAATTTCCCTAGTTTTAAAACAGATTAACATAAATTGTAAAAATGACTCGGAATATATAGTTTAATACTAAATTATATTACAAGCCATTGTAATCAAACTAGGGTTCACAATGAGAGCCTCATAGAGCAGTGTTAGGGAATTAAAATTTGTTTACTTAAGACCATTTGCCTGTCTATTGCCTGCCTACTATTAGAAGCACTGTGCCAAGTTCTGCAGGTAGAATGGTGATCAATAGAGATATGCAACCCCATCATTCAGCTTACGTTCTAGTAGAGTCAGCCATTAAACACCTGTTTATCTTATGGCTGTACTTCAAAGAAGTTCATTGTGTGCTCTGAGAGCACAATTGGGGGTATGGGTAGGAGACAAGAAGAGCATGGAGTGGAGGTGAGAAACGTTAGGCTGGTTATAGAATACCCTGTCAGACCTATTTTAAGCACCCCCTACACAGAGAAAATTCATTCTTCATTTGTTCACTGTGGGAAATACTTAGAGGAAGTCATTAAGAATCTTTGAGGGGGTCAGGAAGAGAGTTGAAAGGGCTTGTGTGCATGCTTCGCAGGTAGAGCCTTGGGTTTGATCTCAGCACTCCAGAGTCCTTCAGGGACAAACCCCCTAAGCCCTCCCAGGGATAACTCCCAACCTACAATTTGGGAGTAGTCATCTCTGGCCTAGGCCTCCACTCTCCAAATAATAATAATAGTAATGGTAATAGTAATAATAATAATAATAATAATAATAATAATAATAATAATAATAATAATAATAGGGGCCGGAGCGATAGCACAGCGGGTAGGGCATTTGCCTTGCACGCGGCTGACCCGGGTTCAATCCCCGGCATCCCATATGGTCCCCCAAGCACTGCCAGAAGTAATTCCTGAGTGCAAAGCCAGGAGTAACCCCTGAGCATCGCTGGGTGTGACCCAAAAAGCAAAATAATAATAATAATAATAATAATAATGGTTTAATAAATGCTTAAATGCAAAAAGAAACAAAAATGCAGTTTTAATGCATAAATTTAACACATACATTTAACGTAAATTCTACTATAAAGTTAGCAAACTAACTTTACTATAAATGAACTCTAGAGCTACCAACACGATCACTAGCAAGAGATTACTATAGTCTTATATGGTAATTTTATATATATATATGACCTTATATTTTTTAAATTTAAATACACATAACATAATTTTTAAATTTTAAATTTAAATACACATAACATAAACTTTATCATTGTGTTTAAATATACAGTTCAGTGAAATTGAAAACGCTCATATTGCCATGCAGCCATTACCACCATCCATCTCCAAAACTTTTCATTTTCCACTGATGAAACATATCCAGATTAAACACTAATTACTTTCTTCCTTCCCTTTAACTCCTAGCAATCACCATCTACTTTCTGTCTCTCTGAATTTATATACTCTATTACCCTGTATAAGTGGAATCATAGAGTAATTGACACTGATTTTGTTGAGCAAAATGCAATTGAATCTGTACATACTCTATCCTGCTAGAGTTTTCATCTTTTTAATGACTAGGTAATACATAAATATATGTGTATCTATTTATTTATAAAATCATTCATGGCCTGGAGCAATAGAGCAGCAGGTAGGGCATTCGGCTTGCACGCAGCCAACCAGGCTTCGATTCCTCCGTCCCTCTTAGAGAGCCCGGCAAGCTACCGAGAGTATTTTGCCCGCACAGCAGAGCCTGGCAAGTTATCCGTGACATATTCGATATGCCAAAAATAGTAACAACAAGTCTCACAATGGAGACGTTACTGGTGCCCACTTGAGCAAATCAATAAGCAACGGGATGACAGTGATACAGTGAAAGTCATTCATTTATGAGCATGAGTTTTCCACATCTTTTGGCTATTATGAATAGTACTGCTATAAACATAAGAAAATAAAATCTTAGATATCTTCTTTTAATTCTTTTCAAAAAATTTTTATTAGAGAATCACTGTGATGTACAGTTACAAACTTATGAACTTTTGTGTTTGAATTTCACTCATATAGTGATCATTTATCCATCCCTCCACCAGTGCCCATTCTCCTCCACCAATGATCCCAGTATCCCTCTCACAACCCCCACCCCATCCCCCACCACCCTACCCTGCCTCCTCGGCAGGGCATCTTCTTTTAATTCTTTTGAACAAATATCAAGCAACATTTTTATAATTTTAGAACAGTCTCTATAAGATATAATAGTACCTTCATTTTGTTACAAAATTCCTAAGATAAATAATTAATTCTGATTTTCTAAAATTACTTCAGATTTGTCATTTACTTTCTACTTGTTCTTTCCTTTCAGATCTCCATGTCTGTTTGTTTTCATTTTTAACACATTTAGCATTCTCTCCAAGGCAAGTTCATCATCCCATGACCTCAGTTGTTTTCTCTTACTCATATTTTCCAAATCCACCATCAAGTCCTGAACTGTTTCCTTGAATTTCTATTGCCTGATCAGCCACATCTATTTGAATGAGTTATCTCTCTGGAGCATTATATTCTACTAACCATCCCCCCTCACTATCTCCTGGGTCTTCAACTTCCCTGGTTCTACTAATGCTTTCTTCATGGTTTATAAATCTGCTTGAAAATAGAAACCACTTGGGTCATGTATGTGGCTCATCATATATGTTGCATATGTGAAGTCCTGGGCTCAATCCCCAGAACAAAAGAAATAAAATTTAAACAAACAAACAAACAAAAACAAACTCCTACTTTTAAAAACCAAAAAGCCTAAGTCTATTTCAGTGACATACCACACCTATTTTAAGTGTTGAACACAGGCATATGCATACACACACACACACACACACAAATACACACACACACAGCCTTTGCTCTACCAAGTGCACAGGGTAGTGTGATAATATTATGGTGTGTTCATATTACCTTTTGCCTTTGTTAGTACATCCAGTAACCAGAAAAATAATTCTGGTTTACAACTCAGACAGAAAATAAAAGATATTTCAGCTAAAGATTAAAAACAAAAGCAGAACTATGTTGCTTTCATTATTGTGACATTACTTAGAAATAAATATACTTTTAAGTTCTACTATTTACCCTGTCTGTGCACATAGACCATATTCACAAGCACAACACACACACACACATACACACACACACACACACACACACACACACACACACTTCAGAATGGCAATCCTGGTCAACTTTCCCTCATGGTTCAAGTGTGGTAAGTTCCTAAACCCAAGCCCCTTATATTGTCTAATGCCAATTGCAGAAGCAGTTGAATAGTTTATTCTGACAACTGTCCAAATGGCCTAAGGCTATTAGAAATAACAGGGCTTCCAAGTGGCAGAAAGTATAAAATACTTAAAAAGAAAACTCTGCTGAGTGTCCAAAAACCATACTTTCAATGCGAAAGTTGCCTCCTCACCAGACAGTACTCAGAAATATTCTAGCCCTCCTGTGGCTGTAGGACTGTGGCAACAGGAGGGCACAGGAGGCTACAGATTCCACTTCAAAGGAGATCTCATCTTCAGCTCACTCATACAAAACAGTTTTTGGAGGGCAAGATAATAGTAAATATCTCATTAAAGTGACAGGTAGAGGAGACAGTTTCTTTCAACACAATTGTGACAGGAGATTAGGGGAAGTTTTTTTAAAAAGTTCTAGTCAAATTTTTTGTTAAACTGTAGGGGCAAAAAGTAGGTTTCTTTTTTTTTTTCATTATGAATCTTTATATTCTGTCCCTCACTCCACTGAAATACTTCCCTTCCACACTTACCTTACTTGTACTGCTAGCTTTCATAGAGAAAAAGAAATCCTACATTTCTTCTCAACTGTCTCCAACCATAATAACTACAGTTCCACAGAAGCACTCGGACTACTCTGACAAGGACACTAATTTAAAACAAAATACAGGAAAGTTCCGTTACTCTTAAAGTTCAGTTCATTAGTAAATTGTATCTTGGTGACCGTGCAATGAAACTGGCAGTTTCAGATACTGTTAAGTTTTATGCACTCTGAACACCTCATCCTTTTCTAAAGCAGTTTGCTCATACATGTCAAGATTCATAAAAACAAAAGTCGAGTACTCTAATTTGTTAATTAAGTTTGTCACCATCACTGTCATCCTCTTGCTCATCGATTTGCTCAAGGGAGCTCCAGTAACATCTCCATTGTGAGACTTGTTGTTACTATTTTTGGCATATCTAATACTACATGAGTAGCTTGCCAGGCTCTGGCGTGCAGGTGAGATACTCTCAGTAGCTTTCGGGGTTCTCCGAGAGGGGCGGAGGAATCAAACCTGGTCGGCCGCATGCAAGGCAAACAGTCTACCTGCTGTGCTATCAATCCAGTTAATTAAGTTTACTCATAGTAAATCAAGAAGGGTTGAAATTGATTACATATATATGTATTTCATGCATCTATAGAATGTTTTTAAATAAAAAAATGGGAAAACGCCTAATAAATTAGCAATGTTAAAGCAAGTTACATGGAGTTCATGCCCAATTCAATGAGCTTAATCAATGGCTAAATAAATTAGTACTCCTACATTTAAAAAAAAAAGCAAGTTGAAACACAAATATTTGCACTATTAATATGCTTTTAACAAAATAAGTTTGTAAAAATGTAATAAATACAAAATTTATTTTATAGATTATTGAATACTGATAGGTACAACTAAAACTCTGCCAAAAATTTGTATAAGCCTTAACAATAATGTTAAGATAGTGGTGATATTGTGTTCTTTCCTGAGTTAAATTGTTTGTGACTTTTTTTTAAATATTTGTACAGCAAAAATGTGTCTGGCATTTGTAAATGCTTAGCATCACATGACTATAAAATTATTTTGTAAACACATTTATAATGATTATGAATAAATACTCTCTAATACATAATAATTTTAGTTTCATTTTAATGCATGTGGACTATTTTTCCCGTTTGGAATTCATCTAAGATGATTTTAAACAATGTAAAAGCTGAACGCTTTTACTTCATTTAATCTGTTAAACTAGTTATTTTCTAGTCTATTGCCCAAATGGTTGTCTCAAATGTAAGTAAATACAATAAATTTTCGAGCTCATTTAATTCCTAACCATATATTATGACTGAGGTTTGAAGTTTACATTATTTTATCTTAGATACTAGGTTCTGGCCGTATACTTCTCAATAAGACCAAATGAAATCTTCACAAATTACACAGCTGTTATGCCTTCATCACTACATAAAGTTGAGAATAAACATCACTTAGTTGTCAAAAATACAGGAAATAAAATGTGCAACTAGAACAGAAGTAAAAGATTTTGTTTCACTGTTGATTTTCTCAACAAATAAACGTGAATGATACAAATTGACTTAGATGCATTCTTACTTATTTAGAGATAGATTTTTTTAAGTATCACTTAGAAACAACTGTCTCATTATTTGTTTGCAGATACTGCTTAAGACAGACTGCTGTCTAGACATAATTCAATGCAAGGATCACAAAAGACAAAGATGAACAAAAGTTATGTGGGGTGGCAGTGTAGAGAGGAGAAAAGTTGCAAAAGCAGAGAACTCTTTCTTTATCATTCATTCTTTTCTAAGTCCTGCATAAGTAAGGATGAGAAAAGATGTCTCCAGTCATTCTACCTTAATCCAAGAACAGGTCATAGAACAAAGAAGAAAAGGGGGGAAATGTTTATGTTCAAAACATGTGGCAAGAGAAATTTCAGCAAGTTCCCATCTGTTTCCTCTTTGCTTGGTTGAAACTAGTCTGACATTTCCAGACCTCTTAATGTCCTGTCATTCACCCAAACATAGGAAAACTAAAATAGAAATGTGTCCTTTCCTCCCTCAATGTCCGCTGAGCAGAAATTTGAGTTTTTAATATAATTTTGATCTTTGTTATGGTTTTATGATGATCACCTGACTTGGTCTGAAATTTTTGTCATTGATAGTTTTCAGCATTTTTCTAAGAGAAAATTTAAATGTATTGTCAAATGCCATTCATTATATAAAGCCAAATTTTATTAACCTGCAGATTTCAATAAAAAGTTTTAGCAGGTGTCTAATGAAAATACTTTATTGATAGTCACAGAAACAAAGAAATAAAGCAGCTGGTCTAGTTTCTATGCTCTAATATTGACATCTTAGACATATGGTCTAGTTTCTTAGTCTAATATTGACAACTTAGATATATGACATGAGGTATTACATGCTACCTAAAATTATTTTTAAATCTATGCTGCCTTCTATCCTAGGCTTATTCTATTATGATCCCATTTCTAATTTAGCATAAGTATAGGATCAGAAGTTAAAATTATCTTTAGATTAACCCAGTTGGCCAAATAAAAATAATTAAATTCTTTATACCTTAGAAGAAAAATCAGAAAAAATTAAAAGGCAGAATCACTTAGGAGAATAATTTGCAACATGACAAAGAATTTACTTATGAACTCTCCATTATAAATAGTTCAAGTCAATAAATTTAGAAGAAAAATTCACAAAAATTTAACTTCACAATTTTCCTTATCGGGAATTCCTTTTTTGCTCCCTTTGTGTGTGTATGTGTGCGTGTGTGTGTGTGTGTGTGTGCGCGTGTGATAAATTCCTGTTTCTTGTGTTCTCTTTCTGTATTTATTCCTTTCTTTTTAAGAGTACCTCCTATAATAGATTCTTAAGTAAAGGGAAATAAATGTCTCCAGATATAGGGGTCTTAAAATTTCCTTTTTCTATCATACACTTGATGGATGGCTTGGCCACATATGTTTGAAAAAAATACACATAAATTGGAATTATTTTTTATTGTTGTTGTTTTATTCTTAATTAGCCACAATAATGCATTAATGGAAAGTTTATATAGTATATACTGTACATTTATCAAGCCTTGGAATTTAAGTTAATAGTTTATCCCTTCCTTTCTCACAGTGATTTATACAAAATACTTGCTTCTATTGCATAAACCTAGTTTGGCAAAAAGAGATGTTATTGAAGGGAATGTAGCTAAATTTTAAAGTTCTAACTGTGAAATAGAACAATCTAGTAGTTCACAAATATCCAAGAGATTCTTTTATTACTAGATTTCCCTCCAAATTTAAACAATTTGAATGTCACCATTCAAGTTTCCTGTCGTGCCATGGAGAGGGGACTATAATTAATATAAATTTTGGGAAGCATAATACTAACCCTTGAGGAAATTTTAAATTATATCTCTTTATTACATGTGACTAAAAGAGTAAATGTTTCTTGTTTCCTTTTTAAATATACCTATCTATTATATACACACATTATTTATGTATATACAATATGTTTGTTTTATATGTATATGTGTGTGTGTATCTGGTCAATCACATGTAAGATAATGAACTCAGATCTCTGCACTATACAAAAAAGGCAGTTCAAAATGGATTAAAGACCTTGATATCAGACCCAAATCAAAAAGTTATATTCAAGAAATCATAGACCCATTCAAGACACTAAATCTAGCAGCATCTTCAATGATTCAATGCCATTAGTCAAGTAAATGGAAGGAAAGATAGACAAAAGGACTACATCAGATGAAGACATTGTGTACTGCAAAAGAAATAATGACTAAAATAAAGGACACCACACAGACTGGAAAAAAATATTTGCCATCACTCATCAGAGCTATTATTCAAAATATATAAAATACTTGTAAAAGTTAACAAAAGAACAAACAGCTCCATCAAAAAAAATGGCAAGAAGGGATAAACAGATATCTTTAAGGAAAAATATAAAAATTGGCAACTGGTGTATGAAAAACAACTTTCATCACATATCACCAAGGACATGCTAATCAAAACAACGCTGAGATATCACCTCACATTAGTGATATTGGCACACATCAAAAAGAACAAAACAACCGATGCTGGCATGGATATGGGAAAAAGAACCCTCCTCCACTGTTGACGAGAGTGACGACTGGTTCTCCTTCTTAAGAAAACACATGGACACTTTCCAAAACTAAAAGTTGGGCTTCTACTTTTTAGCCTATGAAGTATGCATATTTTTAGGTTTCCAATGAGTCTTTTTTCTACAATAAGGCAATATACACAAAGTATAAATTAGCTTCTGCATGAATGTTTTATTATTTTTAAGATTGCAGTAACATTGACTTACAACGACTACTTCCTAGTGTGAAAAGAGCCCTTGGTTGTAAACCACTGAACCATAAAACTCTCACAGCTTTCCTTGGGTCAGAATAATATCTAGGACATCATTCCGCACTGCTGGTGAGAAACTTTTTACCACAGTTCACTTTCTTCATTGTCCCTACCTCACTTTTCCTCCAGGTAAGTATAAGAAAAACAATATCAGAAAAAGAAAGGCATTTTTAGAATTTAGAATAAACACATTGTTCTTTGTTTGGTTGAAGAATTATTCAGCACAGCTGTTATGTTAATATTTCCACAAAACCTGCTATAGATTAGAGGAAGGAAACAATTATCAAAGATAAATGTGTGCTTGTTTTATTATTTCATTGGTTATATGTTAAGGAAAACGAAAATCTCTCTCAAGATCTTCCTAATGAAATCCAGTGATTCATGAGGGTTCTATGAATTCACCCTTTCTCAATTAAGAACAGACTTTATAATCAAATGAAGAAAAAGCAGTCCTTTGAAATGAGTAACAGTGTGTTTCAATGAAGCCAAATCCAGTGACATGAAACACAGATAACCTGCTCTAATGCTTGCAAGCTGTTGGCTGTGAGAGAGCAGCCAGCACTTAATTGTCACACTTGGAATGATGGAAGACTGAAATCAACTCTTGATTTTCCACACAAACAGAGATGAATCTATCTGACCTAGGAGGTCAGCAGTCTGTATCCATACACTCAAGAGTGTGAGCATTTGTTGCATGACCTCAGCCTCATTTCTGTCAAATTGTTATAGCAGGGGTAGGAGCTTGTGAAATTTTTATTCTACAAATTTAGGACACAACTCTCTCACAACACTCTGGAAAATTTGCCACTTCCGTTGGGTTGCTGCCAGGGAAAGGCCTTGGGTCAGCCTGTAACAGGAAAAAAGAGAGGGAAGAGGTTGCAGCCTGCCCTCATCCCAGCACCTTCATACTAGGTTGCCCTTGCTAGTCAGTTCCCTCAGGATCCCGACAGGTCCATACACAGCTGTGTCGCCCATGCTGAGGCAATGCAGGGGCACGCAAACTAAGCTGCAGTTCAGTGGGAATCAGGGTTGGATTGGGTGGTTGCCTCTTCATGGCTCTTCACATTCCAAGGAAGAGCAGGGCTTTCAGGAGCTCAGAGGAGTGAGACATGGTTGCCTTCACATTCTGTTCCTCTTTTCTTTTTATACACGCCAGAGAATGATTTGTGCTTCAGAAGGGAAACACCAATAGTCACCCATGCTATTTCTCTCAACTTTTCTTCATCCAGACATTCTCCATTGTTTTAAAGCTGTAAACATTTTGCCAGGAAGTTTCTGGATTTAATGGTTTGGGGGTTTTATTGTTTTTCACCATGTCACATCCTTTTCCTGACATATAGAGCAGCAGCTAACTTTGCAGTTAAAATGACAATCAAGGAATTGAAACTTCTCTGGAAGAAAACTCAGCACTACAAGTAAAGTCTGTTAACATTTCTTTCTTTACAGGGACCAGTAAGAGCAGAAAAGAACAATTTTTTTCCAGCAGACTCATCACTCATCAGCATACAAAAGAAAGGAATCAACGCTTAGGCTATGACTATTGTTTTCTTGTTCTCTTAAACATTCAATCCTCCGTGGATGGGGAGAGCTTTTCTCCTCCAGAGTCTAGCATATATATATACATATATATATATGTATATATGTGTATGTATATATATTTTTAATGTTGTCTGATTGGTCTTTCTGACTAACAACTCTGAAACCCAATAAACTATTGCCTAAGTTAGCATGAGATTTCACACCCTTAACTAGGCAGGGTTGGAGTCCTTTTGTCAACATGAAGAAACTGCAGGTGATGGACCTTCACCTCTGTATCCCTTAAGAATTTAAAGAGTGAAATCTCTTAGGGGGGGGAAATTGGTGAAACAGACAGACAGGAGGACCCTGGTAAGAAGCTTTTGGGAAATAATAAAACAATAAATTTTGCAGAACTGAGGTAAGCCAAAGACATGCAGAAAACATCCTTTTGAGATGCGAATCTTGAACCCTTTGGAGATAGTAAAACTGTTGCCTGCCCAAAGAAGGGTGGAACATCTCTAAAATGGAGAAGGTACAGGAGACTAAAGGTCATGATATGAATTAGAAAGGACCAAGGATTGTCTAGAATTGAAGGCTTTCCCTGACAACGCCCAGATTAACTTTTATGAGAGAGTTGCAGGCCAGGACAATTTGAAATAATTGAACATAACCTCTCAAAAGCCAATCTGGTGAAGCCCATGTTCTCTCAAGATCACAGCTCTCTCTCTCTCTCTCTCTCTCTCTCTCTCTCTCTCTCTCTCTCTTTCTCTCTCTCTCTCCCCCCACTTCTCTCTAAATTTCTTTTAATAAAACTATTTTGCGTCACTAAAATTTAAGTAAAATGACAAGAGTGAAACTAAGTAGGAGGAGGGAAAATATATTTTGATTCCTAAAAGTATTAAATGATCAAAATATTACATGTATTCATGTTCTTTAAAAGTGTATCCATATGTCATATTTTCTGATGCTCTAAAAACTCACTTCACATAGAATAGCAAAACACATCATGCAGCCTTTCTCTCCTAAATATTTTCATGCATTTTACTGAATAAAAAATAGTAGTTTCACTCCACTCTGGAGTTGCTTACCTCTCAGTATAGGATTTATAATTTCTTTTTATTTCATACCACTCCACTCTAGAATTACCCATGCCTTTCTTTAAGGTACAAATTTCCTTTACCTTATGGGTTTCCATTCTCATGCTAAATGAAACTATTTTACTTTACTCCAAAGACTGGGGGACAGGAGAGACTCTGATAGTAATACTACTACATATATAAAAATTTAATAGCTTTTATGAAATAATTTTAGACACAAAAATAATAAAACTCAACATATTTATACATGATGATACAGATATATACTCTAAAATGAAATTTCTGGCTACTAATTGCATCCATTAAGCTTCCAGGATTTCTTCTCAGAAAATGACGAATAGAGGTCATAAAGTGCACTCTTAAGACAGATTTCCCAATTGCTATTCTCCTTTTTCCACTATAAGTCACAAATCTTGGGGACTAATTAATTCTGCTCCCAACACACCTGAAATAGAATTTCTTCCAAATAAATTTATCAGTTAGATTATTCTGAATACATCAAATACAACTCTGGGTAATTTAAGATTTAAAGAATTCTTGATTCATATGACTAAATATGCAAGCACTTGAAAGCCTTCAGAGAAGTTTAAGATCTCATTCTTAAGGGCTGCTTGATGATTTTTTTTGTTTTCTTTGGGCCTGTGATTTGGGAGGTGTGGGTGGGGCTGCTGGTGGTAATCCAGGGGCTAAACCTGTGTCTCCAGCAGGCAAAGCTTCTACCCCAGCCCTGCCAGATGATTCTTGACATCCCCAGAGGCTCGCCTGAGGCAGTAGAAGAGCTAGCTGGCTTCCTCAAGAACTCAGACAAAAGTCCAGATGTTTAATCTTGAGTCTTGAGCTAAATATTCACTGCAAACATGGAACTGAAATCATCCATGATAGTCTCGGCAGAGATCAGTAATATGTTTCTGTAAACAATCAGCTAGTAAATATTATTAACTTGTAGATCATGTGTTCTTTGACTCGACAGTTCAACTCTCAAAAGAACAGCTATGCAAAAATGAATGAGCAAGTCTCTGTTGTAAAATATTATGTAAACTAAAATTGGAATTTTATATCATTTTGCATATATTTTAGGTAGTATTCTGATTTTTCGCAATAATTTTTTCCTAACAAGAATGTAAAATACTTTCTTGGCTCACAGGCTTTATAAAACCGGCTTTATAAAACAGGCAACATGTAGGTCTTGGTACATGAATCATAATCTGTCAATCTCTGCTCTACAATAGTTGCTTCACTTTGAACACATAGGCTGAGAAAAAAAAAAAAAAGTAGGTCCCTTAAAGCAGATAGGAAAGTGAGTTCTAATCTGCAAACAAAGTACATGTTTACACAGGCATCATGATGCTTCATAATTTTAGGCTATGAGGGTTTGAGGTGATGTTTCCCAGTGAACTCACAGAACATATCCTGGAGCTAGAGGCATAACAAAGTCATAACCACTCACCACTGGACTGGTCCTAGAGAAAGAACCCAAATAACCATCTGTTTTTTATGGCTCAAGCAGAAAAAGCAAGTAACCATCAGACTAGCTCAGCACACTCTGAATGTAGATCTTTTTCTCAAATGCCAGATTTCTCAGTGTGATTAGCAAGAGAAAATACACATATTTTAATGACATCAACAAAAAGATAGTTAATAAACAGCACTCACAGGTTGTTCTGGGAATACAGCAGAGAACCAAATTAAGAAAGAAAGAGCACTGTCCTTCCGTTGTTCATCGATTTGCTCAAGCGAGGGCCAGTAATGTCTCCATTATGAGACCTATTACTGTTTTTGGCATATTGAATATGCAACAGGTAGCTTGCCAGTGCGGGCAGAATACTCTTAGTAGCTTGCTGGGCTTTCTGAGAGGGAAAGAAAGAGGGGGGAGAAAAAGAACAACCCTACGTCTGATTAATTAATGAGGAGTAAACAGAGAAGATAGGGATTGGATTAGTATGATGAGAAGCATAGAAGGAAATTAGGAAATACTGGGTTGTGTTTTATATAGGTAATCAAGAAAGAAAAAATTCAAAGGCAAGGAGGAAATGAATACCTCTAATATCTAGGTGAAGACTTCTCAGAAAGAGACTAGCAGCTGAAAGATCCTAAGGCATGAATGTAATTGCGTTTAAGATGGAGGAGTGTCTTAAGCAGAGTGGGTGAGGGAGGCAGGTAAGTGGAGCTAAAGTCAGAGATACAAATGGGAGACAACACAAACCACAACAGAGAGTATGAGGGGCCCTGGCACCAGAAATTTTAATCTGAGTAAAGGATCCATAAAAAAACTTTCAAGTAGGAATGACAAAATTTAACTCAGTTTCTCAATGAACATTGTAACTGTGCTGCATGAAAAACAGAATTTTTTTAATAAAACGAATTGGGGGTAGGGACCTGGGAAGCTATTATAATAATGCCTCAGTCCTTTTTACCAAGCAGAGAATATTCTACTGGTTAAACTACAACTCCGTCTTCCACAAATGTCCAAATGCAGTCTTTTATAGGGTAAGACATCACTTGGCTTTGAAGATTAAACTCAAGTCCATTTAGTTCCAACAACCATGACCCCACTCTGGCTCCAGAGGAAACCAGGGGTCTCTCCCACCCCTCCTCTCCTCACAAAGACAGGGAGTGGAGAAATAGTCCTGACCTTTGCCTAAAGTTATAGTCAACTTCTGAAGACACAACTCCAAGTCTGCTTCCATTCTAGATATGTCTGCCTTGCACTCTGGCTTGAATGTACACTTCCGGCATTACAGATCTTGATTCATTTTCTCTACTCAGCAGTTTTCTCACTGCTGAGACTAAGAGATTATCCAGAAGATATCATGCTTGAGAGATGAGGCAGCAGAGATGTCACCACAATGCCCTCATTACAGATGAACAAACCTTCTTTTCCAGTTTACCTGTGCCTTCTTTGATCACAAATGCTCTATGTGGATATCAACTTTAGAATACATATTCCCTGTGGCCTTGCAAGAGCTCTCTTTAAAAAGAAGCCTGGCTGGAGGAATCGGTCAGGATGGGAGATATGTATTGAAAGTAGATAATGGACCAAACATCATAACCTCTCAGTATTTCTATTGCAAACCGTAACGCCCAAAAGTAGAGAAAGTATGGGGAATATTGTCTGCCGTGGTGGCAGGGGGAGGGTGGGAAAGGTGGGGGCATACCAGGGATATGGTGGTGGGGAATGTGCACTGGTGGAGGGAGGGGTGTTTGATCATTGTGTGATTGTAACCCAAACATGAAAGCTTGTCTCACGGTGATTCAATAAAATTTACAAAAAAAAACCAAAAAAGTCTGGGAAAGAAGTTGCTTTCAGGACCCTTTTCCAGTATTTCCAAGCCAAGAAATTGTTCTGCCAGTTTAGCAGCACCACCTCCTGGTTTACCTAAGAAATGTGTATCGCTTAGGGGACCTAAATACCAACATTTCTCTGTATCCATAAAATTCAAGATGATGCCAGAAGAGAACTGTTATCCTATAGTGAAAGGAAACCATGGGGGTCAAAGATTTTTGACAAATTTTTTGGAGGATCTTCTGACAAATAATGCCAATGGATAGTGAAGAAATTCATCCCGTGCCCCTCAAAATATGTGTCCAAACAAGCGTCTTCACCTTTGAGGGTGAGCATTTGAATGATGCTTCTTCATTTCATCAGGAACCTTGTGGTTTTGACGTTCTTATTGACAGCTCACCAGTGGCTCATCTTCGATAACTTTCCTAGTCCTAGGCCCGGGTGTTTAAAATTAGCTTCATGACAGCAAGAGGGCAGAAGGGCAAAAAATTAACAATGTACATGTATTTCCTTATGCAGCTAACTCAAAATTTCTGTGATTGGGACTTTATTGGGAGTGATTATAATGTGCAGACAGGCTTGAGAATCTCACTCTTAGCTATCAAAACTACTGCCTCTGCTCCTTAAGTAGAAGCCAAAATCACACTGCAAAGCCAAAGACAGAGGAATCTTTTTCCAGGAGCCTAATTCAACAGAAAACTGGTCCCAGGCAAGGTTGGTTCTCCCTGTGGAAATGGTAATGGTTTGCTCTCAAAGCTTCCATTGAGGTATGGAGGTTCTTTCCTTTACCTTTTCTCTGTAATAGCACAACCAAGTCAAAGCTAGGAATTCGACGTTCCCTTCCACAAATTCCTGCCCTGAAATAATTACTTTGGTTCAATTTTTCTATCTACTTGAGAAAGGGCTTTTTTTTTCCTTTGTGTATATGGTTTTTCCTCTTGGAACATGCCCCTTTGTACTTTAATTCCTTCTTTTACCTAAGTAACTTTTTCTCTGTAGCAATACCTGCTTCTTGCTATTAATGCATCGTCTTATTCTACTTAGACACTATCAATAATATATTTTTATCACACAAATATAAAATGTGTGTAATACTAAAAACCAAAACACTGTTAAGAAAGTTGTAATTGTACAATATTTTAATTTTCATTTTATAAGTACTGAAAAATTCTTTCTGTGAATTTTTGAGAGATTTCAAAAATTTTGAGAGATTTCAGAAATCCCATGATTTTCTTATCTAATCAGTCAATAGTCTCAATATTACTTCGATTGAACCACATCATAGAATGTTAAGTAATTTCTGTTCAAAGTCACCAGGAACTTTCTGAGATCAGAGTTGCTACCAGAATAATAGTTCATGAGAAATTAAATGGTCGCGTCAGCTCCTAATTTTCTTGAAATCTCTTTTATCATTTCAAAGATATTAGGCAATTTATTCTACTTTTCATTGATTTTATTGGCAAGTGATAACAGTATTTTTCGAATGTTATTGTGCATATAAATCAGTTTCAAGACCTTAAAATGCAGACTGTGGTTGAAGTTTGAAATAAAGATGAAAAGCCTGCCTTTATTCCAAAATTCTAGATCATATTAATGCTACTGATCCAGAGACCATGCTTAGTATAGAAAGATGATAAACAAATGTTTGTATAAACCTCCACAACTTGTGTTTTGTTTTAAGACCTATGAAGCATTTATTTTTTTGCAAGAAGAGAAAATAATAAATGAAGATTATCCCTGCAATGATAATTACTCACCCCACTAGTGCATAAAAGATACTTTGCTGTGCTGTGTCTAGCCTTCTACATACATAACTTCTCATCCTAATCCTGAATTCTTATGTAATTTTTCAAGGCATTTTAAATAGCAATATCAACAAGGTCTATACCAGGTGTTTTCTACTCTGGAGAGGTCTCTGTTCTCTCTTGAACACTTTTCTCTCTCTCAGTTTCTCTCCCCTCACATCTCTCTAAATTTCTTTCAATAAAAACTATTTTGTTTCATTAAAATAAAAACCAAACAAGGTACATATCAGTAAGCAGAAGACAACCTGAGTGCCATCCACACAAATTAACACTACTAGTGGCTGTCACCTAGTCAACTGTATTTGTTAGATGCTATTAAGTGGAATGCAAGTTCATTTTCAAACATAAATCTACAGCAGCAACAAATTCATGCATTATTAATGGTGCAATACTCCAGTTGTCTATGTTGTTGCCTCTTTTTTACCCCCAACTATTCTGTTGGCAAGCATTATTATTTTGTTTGGGGGCGAACCGGCTGTGCTTCAGGATTACTCCTTGCTCTGCACTCAGGGATCACTCCTAGCAGACTCAGAAGACCATATGGCGTGCAGCAGATCAAACCAAGTGGGTTGCATGCAAGGCAGGCACCCTACGAAAAGATACTGTACTGTCTTTCTGGCTATTATGAACTATTATTGATAGAAGAACTAGAAATGTCTGTCTTAAGCACAGAACTTAATCTCAAGCACCAAGTATGTGTGTGTGATGCAATTCTAGCACTCTTCTAATTATGCTGTTTGGACTGAGCTAGTGGTCAATGACTCACATTTATTTGTAACAAACATTTGAAGTATCCCTTGGCTGAGTCTACCCAAGTCTTACTGTGAATAACCTAGGGACAACTCATTTGTCTTTTGAGCTAATACTATCCCAGAATGATCAAGTATATGGTAGTGGAATTTTTAATCAGTTCACTGGGCTTGAGATGTGGCTCAAGTAGTAGACTACATGCCTGACATAAGTGAGGTCCTGGGGTGCATCTCCCATCCCCCTAACTTTATTGAGTATGACCTACATAATTAATCTTCCCAACAAATACTAACTATGTGATTTTTTTTATCTTCCAGATCTGTGATTTGTTTTGCTTACCTGTATTTCATTTCTTTTCAATATATTGAGTGATGCTTAAAAAAAAACTGTGATTTGTTTTGCTTACCTTATTTCATTTCTTTTCTATATATTGAGTGATGGTTAAAAAAAAGTTAAATAGAAATTTACAATTTTATTATTCTTCATATTTATTACCTATATGTATACTATTATAGTAGTCCTGTATTATTATTTACTTGGCACTTTTATTTCATGATTATCTTATATACAAGCATACAAGAAGATTGCCTTCAAAAGTTATAAGGCAAGAGTTATGTTTAGCATAATACAAAACTTTTTACGAAGTGTTTTCATTAACGTTGAGGTTGGAAACACATTGAATAAGAAGAGTTGCTGAGAAAATGATAAAAAAGAAATCTTAGTAATTGTAGAAAATTAGAGATTCATGTTCTGATTTTAATTCCCGAACCATGCTATATAAAATCTATTCAAATAAGAAAAGCCCTCCACCTGAAGCAATTTCAGTGGATAGAAATGAACACTGTACAGTAGAATAGCATGAGAATTTAAATGGAGTCATTATGTGCTGGGACTAGAAATTATATCATAAATGATAGATTTGCCTGAATAACTTCACATTCATAAGATTGTTATCATTTTAGGTATTTTCATCCTTACATTTCTAATTTTGGGCTGGAGCAATAGCACAGCGGGTAGGGCATTTGCCTTGCATGTGGCCGACTCAGGTTTGATTTCTCTGCCCCTTTCGGAGAGCCTGGCAAGCTACCGAGAGTATCTCACCCTCACAGCAGAGCGTGGCAAGCTACCTATTGCGTATTCAATATGCCAAAAACAGTAACAACAAGTCTCACAATGGAGACGTTACTGGTGCCTGCTCAAACAACTAGATGAGCAACGGAATGGCAGTGATACAGTGATGCATTTAAATCACAAAATTTTGGCCCTTGGCCCAGATAAATCCGGAGCCGCTGAGCGTGAACCGGACCTTCTGTGCCTAAAAACTTTGATTCCAGAGATCTAACACATTCGGGCATCCAGCGCAGCATCTAATAGCAATGCACTGGGACTGCAAACTGGGCTACAACTCTGTGCTTCCAGGGGGTGGATTTTTTCCTCCCCACCCTGTCTTCCTGCATGGAAAACGGCGGGTTGGCGGCACCCACGTGGCAGGTGCCATCTTCTAAGACTCCAAACCCAGAGGTACTCGGTTTTTACTCTTGGGGCTCCCAGGGACTCAAGGGAAGGGGGCGTAACCGGCATGCCCTTGGCCCAGATAAATCCGGAGCCGCTGAGCGTGAAGTGGACCGTGTGTGTCTAAAGACTTTGATTCCAGAGACTTCTTACAGCAATGCACTGGGACTGTGAGCTGGACTATGCAATTTCTGGCAGAATTTTCCCTGGACTTTATACAGAAATCCAAAACCGCGCGGACCCTACCGTGTCCACGCGACTTAAGATTTATAATTGTCAGCAATGTGAAACGGTTCCTTTTGAACAGGTCTGACTTGGGGGGGAAACTCCAAATAATAACAGTAAGTTTTTGTTGAAATATTGAAGGTTATTAATGTAGCAGCCACCTCTCTGGACTGTGAACTAAGCAAAAGCCCCACACTGGCCGACGCAGCGTGGCGTACACCATACTATGAGGCGAGGCGCGGGAAGGGGGATGAGGGGGAAAAAAAAAAGGGAAAAGGAAAAAGGAAAAAAAAAGAGTTATGTACTTGTAGCAGTGGGGATACATATCTCTTCATTTCCAGCAATGGAAAACTAATTATCAAATGCTTCCTTGGTAGTAGGTCTGTCTCTCTTGGGTGGAAACTCCAACAACTATAGTGAGTTTTGTGTTGAATTATGGAATGTAATCAAAGTAAAGAGAAAATGAAGTGAAATTCATTAGTTATACAGTAGGGGGTAGGGGGTGGGGCGCGGGGTATACTGGGGTCTTTGGTGGTGGAATATGGGCACTGGTGAAGGGATGGGTGTTTGAATATTGTATAACTGAGACATAAACCTGAGAACTTTGTAACTTTCCACATGGTGATTTAATAAAAAGTTAAAAAAAATAAATCACAAAATTTTCAGATAGGTATTCCCTTTTAGATAAAATATTGAAGTATTCATTGTAAGAGTCCACCTTTACTCTATCTATGACCGTATAATAAGAACCACAAAAAAATGAAGCCAGTGACTCTAGGTAAGAAAAATCTTATTACTTAGTACTAAACATTACAATCATTTTTAAAGATATTAAAAGGAAGAAAATGAAGAAAGATTACCACTTTATATAAAGTGAGTAAACTTCCAAGGAAATTAGTTTATGGAGGGTTTGCCTCAACTTTTAGCTAACATTTAAGAAAACAGACTTTTAAATGTCTTTTCTTATAATATTCATGTTTGCTATAAAGAAAATATCCATTTTCAACCATTCTTTATAGAAATCTGACTGCGTATATCTAAAACTCCTCCACTGAGTAGTTAGATCCAGTGTCACTTTCCATTACTGAGAACATTTTATCATTTCTTAATTCTATCTTCCCCAAATATTTCTTAAATATGGCCACTTTTAAACCTCTCTGGAAGGCAGAGACTTGAGAGTCCAAGAAATTGGGCTATTCAAAAGTAGAGAGAAAGGAAGAGGAAAATTATCTGCCATAAAACAGTGGGAAGGGTGAGATGGAGAGGGGGAGGAATACGGGGGACAACATGGTGGAAAATATACACTAGTGGAGGGATGGGGCCATGGGTGGTTGATCATTGTATGACTAAAACTCAAACATGAAAGCTTTGTAACTGTATCTCATGGTGATTCAATAAAAAAGTAAATTAATTAAAAAAATAAATTGGGCTATCATCAATCCATGTCTGAGAAGTATTAACTCCAATTGATAATTATGGAGCTTAGTTCTTGAGATCAGAAAGTGCCTGGCTATACTTTTCTTTCTTTACATATATAAATTATGCTAAAGAATGTTGACCTGGATGAATGCTCCACATTATAAATTGTCTTCAAATTTCGATAGGCCGTCCATAATCTATGTTTCAATTCTTAGTTACTCACTTTTATGTCTAATTGAGTCAATCAGCCCTGCTTTCTTAGTCAGTACAACAGGATAGAAACTTAAACACACACACACACACATACACACACACATACACACACACACACACACACACACACACACACAAAACTGGAGCTTTGGTGACCTCTTGTGGAATAGGTTGTTAATAGTCATAATAAAACAATTCCAGAATTAATTCTGGAGGGCCAAAGAGTGTGTGACAGCTTACAAATGCCTGCCTGATTTACCCTTGAACAACACAAGGAGGTACTTCCAGATGGAAATTCAGTAGATGGAAGTTCACATATAACTTTTGACAAGTCTCTATAGTGGGGAGGGGTATGGTGTTGGAATTGTGTGCACAAGAAACTATCATTAAGTATATTGTAAAGCATAGAACCTCAATCAACAAAAAAGTTAAAAAGAATAAGAAATCTGCTAACTTCAAAAATGGACTGTGGTTGGCCTGCTGCTTACCAGAATCCTTATTGCATAAATAAATGAACACAACTATGAATTCAAAAATGAATACTAAACCTGCGGCTCTCTCACTGCCTGCGTTAGGTGGTCTAGCGCTGTTTCCACCACTGGGGATGGCCGATGCCAATGAAGGAGGAAATGAGGGCCAGGTTGGTTGGTATCAATTGCAGTTTATTCCAATCTCATCTCCATTATCTATTGATTCTCCTTCCCCCGATTCTACTTCATCCCTCTTTTCCAGATCCTGCTCCTTCATTCTTCCTCTCCCCTTGCCTGCTCTTTCAGCCTTAGTTATTTCCCAAATCATAAGGGGATTGGGGTAGCAATTACACATAGGTGTCATTATATAATCAAGAGATGTAAGGTCCCTTTCTCAGGGGAAGCTTCTTCCAGGACAAACTCTCATTCAGCAAGAAGACCCACCCAAGGGTGAACTACTATTTATGGGTGTATTTCTCCTTTTCTTAGCCCAATGACCATTTAAACATTCATCTTAACTCTACTTATTAATAATAGTAGTCATTTTGTATGGACACAGTAAGAGACACATTAAGCTTATAGGATGGCTCTCCTGGGAACATCTTGCTATAGATCTCAGACTATAGTGCTCAGGCCAGATTAGTTTTTCCTAACCCTAGCAGGGTCCAAATCCAGTTGGTACTTTTTGGAGCATGACAGAATTTGTCCATGACCATGCTCTTAACATATAGTTAAATAATTATGGAGCTTGATCTGGCCCATTTTGATGCAAGGGTAGCTCATATGCCCTGGGTCTATCCAGTCTCTCCTCAGGACCCTGCTTTTGGGGTGCTAGGAAATAAGGAAAACTGAGACTTACATATGTCGAGAAAACAGATGTCCAGAAATGAACATTATTCAGAGTCAATTAACTCCCAGGTTACAAAAGCATAGCATTAACTGTTTTCCTGTGTCTATACAAAAAGACATTGCTCTGCAGTAAATATGAAAAGGGTATAAATAGAAGACAAAAGCAATACTTCACTTTACAAGTCACAGGTACTGCTTAGGGAAAAATGTTGATTAACTGACTGGGGAAGAGAGCACAGAGAAGGGGTTACAGATAAACACAGAGAAATGGGAGTGCCTCAGGAGTAGTGTGATGGGTGTAACCCAATAAATCTAAGCTCCCTGTGGCAAGGGAGACAGGACATACCAATGTTGTCCTACACACTACTGATTTTTATATGTATATATTATATATTGTGTTATGCATAAAAAATAAAGTAAGCTACTTTATTTTTTATGCATTCACTGTTAATAGAATAAAAAATGCAATTATGCTACTATAGTCATAAGTGTCAAAACAATAAGCTTAACATTATATATTTACAAGATTCCCTGCACCAATAGGTGGCACAGAACACTGCAGATGTTAGTCACATACTAACTCTTTGCTGACAAAGCTGGGCCTTCGGATGCCCATGACAGACAATGATTGCTACAATGCTTTGACAAAAACAGGAAAAGCTTTTATTTGACCGGGTCAAGAGGATAGTTTGAAGTATATGGTACACAAATATTTAAATAAGTATTTAAAAGAGCACAAACTGATGAAGAAAGAGATTGAGACTATGGGGGACTGATTTGGCTGCATTTGATTGGTTCAGTCCATTTTGATGATCATAGAGGTCTTAAGTCATTTGTCATCTGGACATCTGAAGGATGATGTTTCTGTATTCTGGATGAAGATCTAGATAAGCAGAATGTGGATTTGAAGTTGTCAGGTTACCAGGCCTGAGGATGGTGCAGCCTTCTCTGTAGAATGCTTTCTGAAACATAACAAGTCATTATTTCTACTTCTATGTTTTACCTGGACCTTGCCATCTTTGAAAGGGAAGCAATGAATAGGTCCCCAGAAGCAAATTTCTACCTGCCTGTCTGTTTCAGAACCATGCCAGAGACTTACCACCTCTGATGCACAGCTCAGCTTTGTAAAATCATTGAGTAAGAGAGTTTTAAATTTTTCTCTGAACTAATAAATTCTAAGTAGTTTTGTTCTTTAAGGGAATGGGAGAAGGAGACTTCAAATCTATGTCAAAAAGGAAAAGATCATGTGTAAAATCCATATTTTGCTACATGTTTTTATTGATAATAAGAGCATTAAACAATAGGATTGCCTTTAGAAATTAATGAGATTAACTAATCGGTAATTATAAATGAGATGCTCATTGTTGCATCATATTCAATAAATAACAAGTAAATTAAAATCGTATAACCACAAAACACAGGATTGAAAAATAACATTAGTCGTTAGGATATAATATTACTGTTTCTATAGTGAGACTAATAAAATCTATAGAAAGTAAGGAGGTAATATTAATGTATTTGGAGCAGTGTATAGCAACTGACATATTGAAGCTATATAAAAGCAACTCTTTGGAATAATAACTATAAGGTAGTATGCAAATATGAGGATTATTATACAATATACTATTTATTTTTATTCTTTTATTTTTGTTTTCAGGGGACCATAACCAGCAACGTCCAGGGGTTGCTATGGCTCTGAATTCAGTAATTACTCCTGGTGGGCTGAGGGAACTATATGGAATGCTGGAATTGAACCAGCACAGGCAGCATGCAAGGTAAATGCTCTAACTACTATGCTATCGCTCCAGCATCCCTGTTTATTTTTATTCTTAAATTTTTATATAAAAAATGTTCTAGGACTTTAAACCACTTTCAAATATTCTATAATCACTGTATCACTTTATCACTGTCATCCTGTTGTTCATCCATTTGCTTGAGTGAGCGCCAGTAATGTCTCTATTCGTCCTAGCCCTGAAATTTTAGCAGCATCTCTTTACTTGTCCTTCCCAATGGTGTCACATTGGATGCTCTTTCAGGATCAGGGGAATGAGACCCATCATTTTTACTGTTTTTGGCATATCAAATATGTGGGGAACTTGCCAGGCTCTGCTGTGTAGGCAGTATATTTTCGATAGCTTGGCCAGTTCTCTGAGAGGGAGAACTAGACAATAAGAAGTGGCTTGGCCACAAATGCTGCCGCGCTCCTGGGAACTTTGTTTTATAGTCTCTGGATCTTGGCCGTTGATGGGATTACACGGCACCAGGGGGCAATTTGTGGGTATGACTGCCTAGATATTGGAAAATGAGGGGATCTGAGTGGTGGAGGCCCAGTCCCGATTCGAGCAGGCTTGGAGATCTCAGCCCTGGGTCCCGCACACCTGGGTTCCTTTGCCAGTTCCTTCATGCGTGAGGCTCGTCCAAGAGTGTGGAGAGTGGCCTTGAGCATGGCTGTGGTTGGGTTCCATAATATTCTATAATATAAATTCTATAATATTCATAACAAATAAAACAAAGGGATTCAAAATAATTCAGTGCATGTTAAGTAATGTGCATTAATAAAATGAATTGAGTATTTTTTTAAATTTAAAGCTAATGTCATTAGAATAAAGTAATACAATTAAAGACTTATTGGTAAAAATGCAAATACATTGAGAATTAACTATCCTTTAGATTGCATTATTTCTAAATTTAAAATGAGAAAATAGTAAACCACGTTTATCATTGTTATTGCTATTGTAGTTTAGGTAACATGATTGCAATGGTGTTAGCAATACTGTGCCTTCCACCACGGGTTGCCCAAGTCCCTCCACTACTATCCTTATGACATAAGCCACACTTTTAAGGGTTTAAATTATTTCTCTGTCGATTCAGATCTCCTGTTTACCTAAGTTCTTAACTTAAAGTTTTCAAAACTAAAGTTCCTAGTATGAAGCATATATGCAATGTATATGCAACCTGTATTATGTGTTCAATACTAGCAGAAACTTTGCATAAATCACTTGTCAGACCACTTTTCCCCTTCTCAACCCTAGCTAGACACTAGAATAGAAGCTGCATAAGAATAAAGAAAATGTCTTTCTTGTTTATCACTGCATTTCCAGTTGCTAGGTTGTTCTATAGCAGACACTCAGTAAATATTTGTTGAACAAATGTCTGCACTCCTTGTAAGCATAACTTTATCAAGGAATTAATGAACCATTTTGTTTATATCAGAATAGCAAATTATTTTATATGATCAAATCAGCAGCAATAGTAATCCAATATGGTATACTGAATCTTTATAATGTATTATGCAACAATTAAGGAAATGAATTATATCAGTAAATGTGTTTAACTTTTGAAAATTAAAAACACTATTAACATATCACAGTCTTATTGCTATCAATTTTTATGCCTGTTCCTTCCATGGAATTATAGACTTGTAATGTGCTCAAGGCAGTGATAAACATATTTAACCAGATATCTTTCCCTCCATTAAGTTTACAAGTTAACAAGAACTATAAGACATAGTTGTAAAGGAGAGACACAAACAAAATATTGGAGTAAGAAGTAAAATCAAATTAACCAGCTCAGAATCCCTAGTTTCTCACTTGATAGCTGGTCGTTCTTAGAAACAATACTTTTCTTGCAGCAGTATCTTAAACAAAGATAATAATAGTAAATTCATTATAAGACTCTTTTTAGAATTAAATAAAATAAAGCATGTCTTGTGTTTAGCAGTATATAGCAGTATGCAAGAATATATCAAGGACTCGCTAGATGCCCAATGTTAGTAACTATAGTTTCTACTGTAAGATTCTCGATTTAATTAACTATTATAAAATTGGTTTTACATAACCTTGCAAATGAATTTACTGTTATTAACTCTAACAATTAAGAACACATTTGATTATTTGTACTGAAGAAAGAGTTACACATCTGAAATTCATATATATGACTCATAAGTATTGTCCTTGTACATGGCCCACCCCAGTTGAATCCTGGCACCATATATGGTCTTTTGCGTACCACCATGAGTGATCTTTAAGCACAGAGCCAGAAGTAAGCCCTGAGCAACACAGAATATGGCCCTGTGGAGCATGGTGACAGAAACTGGTGCAGATAAGACCCGATTTGCAAAGTGACCCAGAAGCAAAACCTCACAAGAAGGGGTATCTGGGCAAAGTTGGCAAGAACAGGGTGTCAGCCACCACCAGGTGTTCAACCTTGAACCTCACCCAATCTCACATATGCCCTAGACACAAAAACTGTCACATATGCTTAGCAAGTCATCCTAACTGCAGCATCTAGCCTTAATTGGGATTGGACTTGGGCAAAGCAGAGTTGGAGAGGTGGAGAGGCCAATAATGCTAAACTTTCTGTGATTGGACATCCTCTTAAGCCAAGACACCCTATAAAATATGTGCATATTTGGCAACAAAGGGAACAGCCATCAGCTGCTCCCGGAGGGTGTTTCTCCGTACGCCTACATCCTTCACCCCACGTCTGCCCGAACCGGGTGCACAATGTGTCTGGGCACCACTGGGGGTAAAACTGTTCCCGAACATGGCCAATATGGGGGAAAAAAGCAACTTGAGATTCTTATAAATGCTTTAACATACAATATAATTATTACTAGTAAATTGATATGACTTAATAAAATTATTGTATGGAAACAAGAAAATTCTCAACTGTGGAGAAAGAAGAGCTTTCAATAAATTGGACAATTGTCCATCAAATTAATCTGTGGAAACTCTAACAATAAGTAGCTATCTCACTAGGAAGAAATGTCTAATGTATTTTGTTTATCATAAATTTTTTTCTGACACTATTCAAAAACAAATGCTGTCCTCCAAAAGAAAACCATGTTTTGTTCTATTGTCTTTGACCCTAACACCCAAAACATAATATTATGTTTAAACATTAATCTATGGGTCAGAAAGCCTTATAGAACAAAATACTCTAGGGAAAAATATTGGAATAAAGTCAGAATTATCTAAAACTTGGATTGCTTTTCAGTACTTAAGCAAAATTTTTCTTGAACATTTATGTGGATTTTTATGTTCACAGATAAATCATTTGAACTGCAAATAAAAATACACTTCCAGTTCAAACATAATCACACAAATATGTGACTTTATTAAAGAAACTTATTAAAGAAACTTATCTTGTGCTCCCCATCTTTCAATGTTTTTCAGTAATAAGGATTTAAATAACAGAAACCCCAAAATCCTCATTGCTCAAATATCTAATTAAAATCTAACATCAGAAGCCATCTTAAAGAAATTTTGTAGTGATACAATTAACTTTTAATTTTTCACTTATAAATTAAACTTACAAATTCATCTTAAAGAATATAGTTTATGTAAGATGGTTGCAATAGTGCTAAAGTTAAAGAACTTGATGTATAAATTTACTATATCACACCACCACCAGAGTACCCATGACCTTCTATACACTGTTCCAATGTCCTTATAATTTAGCCTAGCATGATTAAAAAAAAATTAAACAACAGCCTTCTTCAAATTGTTTATGCCTGCAATAGCACGTGTCCTGCATACCTGTCTTTGGATTTGCTGCTACAAACAAAATGATTGACTGGTGATTTTCAACCTTTCTATACAGCAGACTGACACCAGTCAGTGGACAGTTTGATTGAAAACCACTATGACACAATTCACATGCAAAAATATTTGTCTGGGGTGGGAGTTAGAGAAAGGGGCTTTAAGTATATGCATTATATACTTGAGATGTCAAGTTTAATCCTTAGTATTGTGTATTTTCCTTCCAGAACAGTCAAGGCGGTCTTGGTGACTCCCAGGATACCACTTGGCCCCATCAACATCATGAGCCATCCCGAGAACTACTTAGGAATCTCTCTCTCTCTAAAAAAAAAAGAAAGAAAAGTGTCTGCATTAAGGGTAGCACTGTGGTGCTGTTGTAATAGGAAAAAAATGTAAGTGCTATAGCTGCTACAACTCTGGAAAAAAAATTTTAATCTGAGGAGACAAAGTTGATTTATACCAGACACCATTTGATAGAAGTGGTACACTACTAAGAACTAAATCATTGTGAGATTTTTATTGAAAATAAGATTCACAGATGGTTGCAAAAGAAAGGGATAGGTAATGTAAGCTGTTTTGAATATCTTCAGTAGTATGGTTAGACACTCTGGGTTGGCCCTGCCACAGGATAGTAGAAGAACGTGTAACTTCATTACCATTTTCATTCCATCTGCTATGGCTTTCAGAAACAGTTTCACTTGGCTATTTATTCCGATAGCACTGTACTTCCAGTAATAATAATGCTTTGTTCCATCATCTTGTTTGAGACAGATATAGCTGACAGCTATAGCATGTTGCATTTTTTAAAAGCCAACTTGTCCAATTTCATAAGTTTAGACTTCTTTTTGAATATTTTATTTTTATTTTCCTGGAAAAAGAAAATAGTTATAGCAACACCTGGTATGGTGCCATGAACATAGTAGAGACCTAATAAATATTTATTTCTGTTGAAGTTAGAAGAAGCAAGGATCAGCGCTCTGCACAATATGTTGAATTAGGACCATATTGCTTGAATAAATGAGCATAAACATTTGGTGCTGTGTCTGAATCTTAGGAAAAAAATGAAAATAATATTTTGCAAGAGGCCTAATCAGCTACATGAAGACTAAGAGGTTGCCTGTAACTATGATCAGGATGCCTTAAAATCAAAGGAACTGTTAAAAAAAAAAGTAGACTGTGCAGAATGCTTAAAAATTCACTCTCTTGTATTATTATAATCTGATGAGTCTTAGCAGCATATCTAGAAGAGAACCCCAAATGTGGACCTGTAGGAGAAAGGAAAATCAGCCAAGACTGGTGGGGACAAGGCCAGCCTGATGATTACAACTAGAGCACAGCCCAATTTCTACTTTTAAGTAGATGCTAACTTGAGTCTAATCCAGCTTAATTTTGCTAGTCATCATCTCAAATATGCCAGGTGGAAGTGTGGCCTCCAAAATTGGTTATTATGTACTGGAAAATGTTATCATCTGATGGATGATGGTTTTATATTTGAAATGAGAGTGGTTATCAGAATTGTTAGAGGGCCTTAGCCAGTGGGATGCAAAAAGAGACTACTGGAATAGGAACCAGGTCCTCAGAGAGAAAACACTGGCAATACTAGTCAGCACCCCAGACAGTTGGGCTGGGGTTCAGGCTGCAATGTGTCACCAGAAGAAAATGAGGTGAAAACACAGAACAGGGGAAAGAGTCTAGGAACACACTAGGTTTGGGAGTTAAGACCAAGGAGCTAACTTTAAGTGATCACTTACATGTTTATACATACTCAGCTGCTGGCTAATGCAGTGAATGTGTTTCAGACACTATTATGGATAGGAATAGAACGCCTGGCATTTTTGCAGCTTGAGTCTCATTTAAGGAAATTGATGATACTTTGTTTCTACATGAATGTCACATAGTATTTTCTTGTTAGGCATTGCTATGAAAAAGCTCTATGCTAACACCACTTTTGGGGGTGGGGGGGGACTAAACTTCAATCCCAAACTACATTAAAAATGATCACTTATATTTATACTTGATATAAGTCAGCTCTTTGAAAGTAACATTTGAAAATTTTTTTTATTTACTGAAGTATGTCATGTACCTAACTGATACAAGTATTTCACAGGTACTTGTCAAATTAATAATGGATTAACCAAATATTAAGTGCTGAGAAAATTATCTGCAAGCTGCTATGCACATCCTAAGAACTCATAACCAGGGTCTGACCTCATTTTGTGGCTAGCTAAGTTATACTGTAAATTGAACTCTCATTGCAGGGTATCTGCTGTTAATGTGTTCACACTAAGAAGAGATGAGATTCTAAAAGCTGGGATGGGATTTTGTAGAAAGACGGTGATGACACCAAGTATCCTTAACACAAAATTCCGAGTTTCATTTGCCAGGGGTTTAGTCTTATGCTCTGCCCTCAATCGATGAGGCCTCCCCACCCCTACTGGAAGACCTCTCTCTCTCTCTGTCCCTAAGCTCTCCACACTTGCTGGCGGTGATTAACCTTGCATTGCCAAAAGAAATTATAATCATATCTCCAAGGTAGTTACCATGCAAGACAATGTTTAATACCTTTTTTTTTGGGTCACACCCAGTGATGCTCAGAGGTTACTCTTGGCTCTGTACTCAGGAATTACTCCTGGCGGTGCTTGGGGGGACCATATGGGATGCTGGGAGTCGAACCCGGGTCAATCAAGTGCAAGGCAAATGCCCTACCCGCTATTGCTCTAGCCCAACAATGTTTAATCTCTTAAGGACTAACACTGTCATCCTTTTTCCTTCAAAGAATTATAAATAAATGCTCATCTTAGAGGGTCTCTGAAAGTAAGTAATCAAGTGTGAACCATGAGTGTTAGCATTCAAATTAACCAACTAAAACTTCAATTTCCTAATTTATGCAAACAAATTCCAAGAACATGTCTGGGGTGAAAATTAAGTTTGTGGTATAATCACTGTATCACTGTCATCCCATTGCTCATCCATTTGCTCAAGTGGGCCCCAGTAACGTCTCCATGTGAGAATTGTCACTGTTTTTGGCATATCGAATATACCACAGGTAGCTTGCCAGGTTCTGCCATGCAGGCAGTATACTCTCAGTAGCTTGCCGGGCTCTCTGAAAGGCAAATCAAACCTGGGTTGGCTGCGTGCAAGGCATAATGTTATAATGGTATTAATGGTATAATGGTATAATGATGGAAGGAATATAAAATTTTTGATTCAACTGATAAAAATTCACTAAGCATAGATTTTGTGTAAATACATATAAATGTGTATTATATATACAATACATATACACAATATACATATATATCTACTAGTTGAAAAATTTATTGATGTATACAGACATTCATATGTATATACATATAGACATGTATATTTATTTCCATCTTGGAAATAATAGAAAGGATTCTAACAGTTTACCTTGCCAGTGGCTAAACAGAATGAACAAATGGGAAACCAGCCTTCATCTAATGTGGAAGGATTTCAATGGCTTGAGAAGTTTAGAATGTTTATATTTTGGTTTGGGTTTTTTTTTGGGGGGAGGGGACAGCACCAGAAGTGCTCAGTACTTATGAGTCTCAGTTCTTTCTCCCGGTGATGCTCAGGGTACCACACTGTGACAGGGATCAAGCCAGGACCCCATGATCAACCTTCACCTTTTGCATGTGAAGAATGTTTACTATTCCTCTCAGCTAGGTCTTTGACTCCTGGATTTATCATTTATTGTCTACTCACTCACCCTGAGTGGATTCAGAACGCATGCCTTTCATTAGACATTGAAAAACTTTTGAGGAAGTACCATCATCCTAAAAGAGCTCTGCTATCACTCTTCTCCTAAGCTCAGACTTTACTGTTGTACTATAGTCATTAAATTGGGAAACTTAAATATAAATGAAATATTTGAGTTTCAGGTGGCAGAAACTAAGGGTCAAAGTGTGCATGGTTACTCTAATGAACAACACAGTGAAAAAAGCGATCAAGCTGGCTCACACAGCCCTGCAGTGTTGGTGAATTTATGATTCTAGACTGGAAATGGATATGGAGTTTACTTAAATCTCACATGATTGCTAGAAGTTGAAAGTTTGTATCTGAATCCTAAGGAGCCCCACTTAACTAGCAATCAGGTAGTCATGTTCCATAAACAGGTAGTCATGTTCAATCAACCATTTACCATTTTGAGCCTGCTTACAGACAACAAACGCTTTCAATTAAAGGAATTCCCTGGTATGTAGTTAAGAATTTATACTGTTGGGGACTGGAGCAATAGCACAGCGGGTAGGGCATTTGCCTTGCACATGCTGACCTGGGTTCAATTCCCAGCATCCCATATGGTCTCCTGAGCACCACCAGGAGTAATTTCTGAGTGCATGAGCCAGAAATAACCTCTGTTCATTGCTGGGTGTGATCCACAAAGGAAAAAAAAAAACAGAAACAAAAACAAGTAATTTATACTGTTAATCTTCTTATTCTGCAGTCTCTTGCCCCCGCGCCTGGCTGTCCTCACCAGGGGCCCTTGGAAGGGGTGGGTTGAGTTTCACTCCCCGCCTCGAGCAGAGTGCCAGCAGCCGAAGACCTCTGGAACCCAGCCACAGCCATGCTCAAGGGCTCTCTCCACACGTTTGGACGAGCCTCACGCATGAAGGAACAGGCAGAGGAACCCAGGTGTATGGGATCCGGGGCTGAGATCTCCAAGCCTCCTCAGATCGGGACTGGGCCTCTTCCGCCCAGATCCCTCATTTTCCAGTAGCTAGGCGGTCACACCCAGAAACTGCCACCCCCCCCCCCCCCCCGGCGCTGTGTAATCCCATCAACAGCCAATAATCAGAGACTATAAAACCAAACTCCTGGAGGCTTGTAGTTTATAGACTAGTTCTCCCTCTTAGAGAGCCTGGGAAGCTACCGAGAGTTTCCTGCCTGCATAGGAGAGCCTGGCAAGCTCCCCATGGCATATTCATATGCCAAATCCAGTAATAATGATGGGTCTCATTCCCTGACCCTGAAAGAGCCTCCAATGCAGCACTGTTGGGAAGGACGAGTAAAGAGAGGGTTCTAAAATCTCAGGGCTAGGACAAATGGAGACGGTACTGAGACCACTCGAGAAAATCAACGATCAATGGGATGACAGTGATACAGTGATATCAGAAATAATTTCATTGCTTAAGAAAATTAATATATGTCTTGATACATGGAATATAGATCAATCAGAATATTTCTCTGAGAAGAGAAGGTAAGAGCCTTCTCTTCTAAGAACCCTCTCTTCTATTCCTGTCATTAAAACCCACCAGAAGCAATTTACTTTTAATTGGCTGGGCCAACACTACATCCTCAACTATCAAACCTCAGATAAAGATTTAGGGTAACCTTCTACTTCTATATAATAAATAGTTTATAGGTATCTTGATGACCTTTTCTTGGGGAGAAGCTGTAACATTGGTCCATTATATTGGTAACATCTAGATACTCAAGAAATAGCAATGTCTTTGGACTTACTTGGAAGACATTTGCATGTCAAAGGGTGAGAAATAAGTGCGACAAAACTTCTGGCTCTCCTTCTTTAGTGAAATATCTAGTTTTCTAGTGATATGAGATATGTAAAGATATACCTTCTAAATTACACGATAAATATTTAAAAGTTACAATTATATTTTTATCATTTGTCTGGGCCCTGGAGATGCCCCTAACCCACATGTTGTTCTAGTTATAACTGAATAGTGCTTCTGTGGAGAGGATGGAAGAGGAAAGATGAAAATGGAATGACTCATTGTAGGTTACATATATTGGATGATTGAGGCAAACTACTAAAAACCTCTGAACAGGATGGTTTCATTCTAGACTTCCTTGAAAAATCATGGAATCAAGGAAAATGAAATGGAGTAATATGAGGACTTATTCTTCGAAGTATTCTTCATCATCCGGGTTAGACATGATAAGTAGTGATAGTACAGCAAGTAAGATACTTGCCTTGCATACAGTTGACATGGGTGAGTTCCCAGGCACCACATATGGTACCCTGAGTCCTGTGGATGATCAGTGAGTCCCTGAGTGCAGAATAAGGAGTAAGCCCTCGGCACTGCCTATCCCCACCCCCCAAAAAAAGACATGATAAGTAGATGTGGAGAGAATAGAGTGAATATTTAATGGGTGAAAAAGACAATTATTGATTAATTAGTAGTCAATATTTGTAAAATTTATTTCCTGACTAAAGAAATTGGAAAATTAATTTTTCAGAAAACTAACTTGGAGCAAAGAGTAGGAAGACCACCCATAACGACCCCCAGTCCCCCCGAATCAAATATTCTGCCCCTTCATTACAGAGCGAATTAAAGTTAGTATCCTGTTTCACGCAGGGCAGCCTGCTTTCTGGGAACCCACTCTTATAGAGTACATTCTTCTTCTCTTTTCAATAAATTCACTGAATTTTAAAGACATCTGGAAAATTCATAAATTAGTTTTGCAATTCTCCCTCCAAAACTGTCTTTTTTTTCCCCTCAACAGTAATATTTGTTAAATCCTTTAAATGTATTTATCCTATAACAATCTTCTCAGGAATAATTTGCAATTATACAGATCTATTATTATCCCTACCTGGTATAGATAAGGAGAAAATTTCGGAGACATCAGATATGTTACCGAAGTTCACACAGCTGTTAGTTGACTGAAAGTGGGATTTATAAACTGTACCTTAATCAATGACATGTTATTGCTTCCCTCTATGACTTTATTGGCAAGAATGAATAGGAAAAGTAGAATACAATTCAACTCTTATCAACAAATTAAGGCAATATTTAAAACTTCTAGTTTGAAATCATGGGGCTAGCAGGTATAGTCTCACGAGGCATTTTCTAGTTTTAGATAAGGAAACTAAGGTACAAGAGAGCTGTACCATGATGGGAGGTATAGAGACATACTGCTTACTTGAATTTTTAGTCGTTGCACAATGACTATTTTAAACTTTTTAGTCATTGCACCGTAATAATAGAGAAGCAACCATTAAAAGAAACAAAACCAAAAACTGCTTCCAAGGTTTTTCTCTTAGGAACAGAACTGTGGGAATGAAATGGTGAAGCAGATTGGTTATTTTCCCATCTAAGACTTTCTGCACTCCTAATGTCTTACTTTTATAATAACTTACTCTAGTTATTAATGTATAAAATTTAAAATTACCTTAGGCAAGAAAGAAAAACGGAGCTATGAAACTATTGAAAATATTTACATGTTTTAAATTATGGGAAGAACATCTTAAATGTGTAAGCAGGGCAAGTACCTCTTACTTAAAATAGGTCTGTATGACCTGAGTCCCTTAGAGGAGGCCTGGTAATGACAACGGGGTTTGGGACATCCCATTTTTACACTTTGTAAAAGAGAAGAAGCTAGTTCGTGTAAGTAGGCACTATTTGAATAAAATGAATAAATAAATATTTTATTCAAAAATATTTGAATAAAAAATGCAAATTTAAGCATTCATAGCCACAAAAGGCCTTATAACTAAGAAACATAACTAAGAGTGTCCTAATGTTTGTTTTGTCCAACTACAGGTCTCCTGGCCATAGTCAAAGAGGAACTGTTTTGAGAGTGACATTTAGACAAAAAAAGGGCTCAAGATTCTTTTTTTTTTACCTACCAGCAGTAGAGTTCCTTTTATTTATTTATTTATTTAAAATTTTTATTAGTGAATCACCGTGAGGTACGGTTACAAACTTAATGAATTTTCATGTTTGCATTTCACTCACACAGTGATCATTTACCCATCTCTCCACCAGTGCCCATTCTCCTCCACCAATGTTCCCATTATCCCTCCCACTACCCCCACCCCATCCCCCACCACCCTACTCTGCCTCTGGGGCAGGGCATTCCCTTTTGTTCTCTTTCCTTTTGGGTGTTGTAGTTTGCAATAGAGGTATTGAGTGGCCATCCTGTTTGGTCTGGCAGAACTTCGGAACTTCGGTCTGGCCAAAAACAGTCTAATTTTGGCATGCATCTTTCAACCCAAATGGGTCCTCCCAACAACCTCTACTCCCATCTCTAACTCTGTCTCTTTCCCCACCCCCCACCCCCCACACCACCCTAGCATGTGAGGCCAGTTTCCAAGCTGTGGAGCAGACCTCCCGGTCCTTATCTCTACTACTCTTGGGGGTTAGTCTCCCATTCTGTTACTTATATTCCACAGATGAGTGCAATCTTTCTATGTCTGTCGAGATTCTTTTAACAGGTGTTAGACAGTCTTTGGGAGTAGAGCACCATTCTATACTAAATTTATTTACAAAGAAATTTCATTTTTCATTTCTAGTGTTAAATACATTTCATAACTATTGTAAATTCAAGATAATCATTTTAACTTTAATAAATTAAATGGTTTGTATAACACAAGGGTGCATGATAATAAGCAATTACGCACTTTTAAATGAGATATGTATGTCATAAGCATTACATACTTTTAAATTGGATCCTTTCATTTTTTATGCACAAGTAATGGTATGGACTATTGATATGCTGCCATCTAGTGTTCAATGCTTTATGGACTCAGTCTGGACATATATTAACATTTGAATGGCAGACTTTCTTTTTTTTTTTCTTTTTTCTTTTTGGGTCGTACCCGGCAATGCACAAGGGTTACTTCCTGGCTTTGCACTCAGGAATTACTCCTGGCGGTGCTCAGGGGACCATATGGGATGCTGGGAACTGAACCCAGGTTGGCCATGTGCAAGGCAAATGCCCTACCCTCTGTGCTATTGTTCCAGCCCCAGCAGACTTTCTTAGTCTTTGCAGAACAGACTAAGATCAGAGAAGTGTCTAATAAAATGCTATACATATATAGACAGGAAATATATAGATAGCTTCATACACTGTGGTTAGTTTAGTAAAATTTTTCTGACCTAATGCATATTTATAGATTCATGAAGTTTTCTTAGCGTGCCACATCCCACGGATGGTTATAAAGAAGAATCAATTATTTTATTAGTCATTTTGCAAACGTTAATGATAGCCATGAATACAAGACAATTGAATTTGTCTTAAAATTGAATGCAACATGTATTGAGTTGCTGAATTTTTTTTTGCCCAATATGAGATGCCTGCTAGACATTTATATTCCTATTAAATATTCTTTTAGACAAGTGGGGAATAATATCTGTAAATTTCCTAGAGCTGTTGATTAAATTGCATAACTAACGTCACATTGAAAAAAAGAAGGAAACTCTCACTTGTACAGAGAGAACAAAGAACTGAAAGAGGAATAGTCAGTAGTTACTAAAGGCATTCCTTCTCCAGAGATATACTTGAATATAATTCTGGAACATAATGTTTACCTAATCCTTAGGATATGAATTCAGTGTGGTTTACTAAGTTCTTTGCACAAAACTGGCAACTTTAAAAGACTAACAAAGAGAATTAAGATGTTTGCATATCTCAACTACATTTGGGGGGAGAAAAAAAAATACTTCCAAATTTACAACAACGCCACTCTGGCAAAGGATATGGGTTTAAGTCTGTAAACAAAGTTGATTAAGATTTTAAATAGACTATAAGAGAAAACTCAGAGCCAAAGAAAGAACTCCATGGCCTGAGTGCATGCTCTGCATGTAGAGTGTAATCCCTGGCACTGTTTGGTCTCCTATGCAACAACAGAGAGCAAACCTGAGCTGTAAGCTGAAAGTGAACCCCCAGAGCACTGCCAGATGTGACTCAAAAGTCAAAAGGAAAAAAAGTTAAAGGTTTCTTCAAAGTTCTGAGAATTTGACTTGAGAAACTGGTACAATGGAGTCGCCATTGTAGGTTACAGAAAAAGCTTCAGGTGGTGTTTTTTGACAAGACAAGAGATGAGGAGTTTAAAATAAGAAAATATTTCACTGAGATGCCTGTTATACATTTACATTCCTATTAGATTTTCTGTTTTTTAAAATTTTATTTTATTATATTGAATCACCGTGAAAAAAAAATACAAAACTTTCAGGTTTAAGTCTCAGTAATACAATGATTGAACCCCCATCCCTTCACCAGTGCACATGTTCCACCACCAAGAACCCCAATATACCCCACTCCCACCCAGCCACCACCTAAGTAGATAATGATCTTCACTTTATTCTCTATACTTTGAATACATTAAATATTTCAATAGAGAACTCACTATTATTGTTTGGAATTTTCCCCCCAAAATCACGCCTGCTGAAAAGGCATCACTTAATAATTTCTTTTCATTGCTGAGAATGAAGATTCTATGAGCTCACCCGGCCGCGACAGCAGCCGCGCGGTTTTGGATTTCTGATATTTTAGTTCAGGGGGTGGCTCTCACCACGTGGATGATGCCACTGCTGCCAAAAACAGGGTGGAGAAGGAAAATCCCTCCCCGGGCGGCACATATTTGTAGTACAGCTCACAGTCCAGATGTACTTCTCTAAGAAGCCGCTCTGGGTGCCAAAATGGGTTAGAAGACCTCTTGGATCATAGTCTTTGGGAGCAGAGGGTCTCCCTATTAGATATTCTATGAGACAAGTGGAGATATCTCTTATGTGACTGAATGTCTGTGGTTTAAGAGAGAACAATGAATGGAGAAGATTTCTTTGGAAATAGTTTGTCTTTACCATGAGACTGGGGAAATTGAAGAAATCAACAAGTATGTAAATGTAGATAGAGAAGAAATAGTAGAAGTTAACTTCAAGGTACTCTACATTTAGAGATCAAAGTTTTAAGCTGAAACTACTGAATGTGAACCATAAGAAAGAAAGGTAGAAAATGGGAAACTATTAGTTGGAAACTATAGTAGTAGAAGTTAATGCATTCAAAATATTACTAAAAAAGAAATACTGAGGAACATGTTGAATAACAGTATGATAGATTTTTGTATAAACTTTATTAATTTAGAAATCTCTACTGTATTATCTTTTGGTACTTAAATTTCACTAGAAAAAGATGTTTTGGAATAGAAGTGATACAGTATGCAGCTATTACATTGAATGAGAAGGCCAGGGAGATAAGCGATGAAGCACATGCCTTGCACGCATGAAGTCCTGAGTGTGATCCCCCAAACTACATGTTGAGTGGGTTTCCAATATCCCTGAGCTCCACAGACCAGAAGAGCACAATACTGCTGGGCAGGGTTCTACACAATCAGGCCAACACCACTAAGCAAGCCTTATTAGGGTTAATCCTTAGAAAAAATAAAATGAGTGATACAGATAAGTAGTAAAAACTAGCATATACATGATAGAGATAACAGGGCAAAATCTAAAGTGTTAAGCTGACTTTATAATTTAGTGTATGAATGAAGGATGTTCTGAGAGAATATATTAGGGATGTCTTTCCATCCCTGGTGACTCAGCTGAAGAGGGCACCACTGGTAGAAATGAGAATGTGGAAGGGGGTAAAAAAACAGACAAAGCCCATTAGTGGGTTCTGCTTTAAACACAGTCAGACAGACCCAGCCCTGGTGTACGTGTGTGGAGGTGGGAGGACAAATTCCTTTTTTTGATGTTTAGCCTGTGACTATCATTTTGCTGGCACGATCGCGTGGTAGGGTCTGTTTCTTCCCTTCATTTCATGTTGTTTTAGCCTTGGCGGCTTCCACGACGTCCTCCGGGACCTGCTTTGTTCCTCCGTTTTCCCCAAGCGCTGGCAGAGGTTCTGAGGCTAAGAGAAATCGGGGGAACTGACTGACGGTTCAACGGGCTCAGGGGCAGGGGCCTCGCGTTGGTACTGCGCACGCTTGGGGGCCCTTTCCGCTCCCACCCAAGCGAATGCTGCCCTCTGGCAGGGTCACCCGCGGCCTCGTGGGCGTGAGGAATCCAGGGTGCAGCCCTGGAGCGCGCGCGCGCGCCACGGTCTAAGGGCAGCGGGCGCGCGCGCGTGGGCGCGCGAGCATCTCGGGGGCGGGACTTCGGAGGGACTCCGGGACTAGGCCGCGCTTCCGGCAGGAAGAGCCGGCGCTGGGGTTGTCATGGGAACCGCGGCCTAGGCAGGTGCTGACGTCGGCGGGTCGCGAGCCGCCTGCACTGCGACACCCGGTCCGCTTGCCCAACCTGGGTCGCTGCCGACTGGACGAGGAGAGCCGCTGGGCGACGTCCGTCCGGGCGGCGGCTCTGGCGCTGGTGGCGCGGCCGGCGGCGCTGGCGCTGGTCTGTGTGAGTCGAGTTGTCTGCAGGGGCGCGCGCGGGGCGGGAGAGGCGGCCGCCACGCAGGACCCGGCCGGCCGCCGTCGGCGGGTGCTGGCTTTGGGAGTGGCCGGGGAGCGGGGGCTGCCCCACATCGCGGTGGTCCAGGGCGGGGGAGAGATGGGTGTCGGGAGATGCTCTGTCAGTTTCTAGCTCCCGACCAGGCCCCCCGGCTCTTGGTAGGTCCCGCGGGGTGTCCCCCGTGAATGTGGTCTTGTGTCGCTCACGCCCCATTCTGCGGTACATCCTTACACCTCAGACGCCTTCTTGATAACGTTTGTTTCCTTTCAAGGTGTCAACCCGGTCCTGACTCTTGTACCTGTGAAATCCCGTCTTGATTCCAACCGAGAAAAGGTGATCCGTATGTTGTCTGTAAGAACTGGAGTCCTTTTGATATGCATACTAGAAGCAAGGGTAGACTTTTGAAAAGGAAATCTTTACAAGTAGTTGTGCTGCATTTCGTTCAGTATTAGTAGGAAACATCTACTGACAAGTATATGGCTTTTCCTTTGATTAAAGAAAAGGATCTAACTTTTTTCTCCACCTGTTGCATTTACCAGTGTTGGATTTTCAGAAAGATTGTTGATGCTGGGACATTATATATAAGTATATAGATACATATATATGAGATTATGGATCCTGGGAAACTATATACACACATATATATGAGAAAAAAATCAAACACCAGAGGCTATTTTAAACCTTGTTAAGACTCTTGTTTATATAGACATTTAATTCATTTGTTGAGTTTTCTTCGCTCCCTCTCCCCTACCTGTGCTATAAGTATTGTTTTTAGGTGTGAATTATCCAAGCCTCTGCTATTGTCTTTTAATCATTAATTATATGCTGTGCAATAATAAGGTAGTCAGGGGAAAAATGAGGCCAACTAGTTAATTTTCCTATGTCACATCTTTTCGAGTATAAATGGGTTTGTGAAGGACTAGCTTTAAAATAATAGCATATAGTTTTTAGTCTGATCTCAAGCCCCTCAATTTTTGAGCACAGTAATTTAAAATATTGTCAGTTTTCAGGTATACACTATCCCAATTCCATACCCATCAACAGTGTTAGCATCCCTCCACCAGTGTTTCACAGTCCTTTTTCAACCCCATCCACTTATAAAAAAGAATTATAATTTGTATCACATGTTTACAATATTGTAGTACTTATGACTTTGATGTATGTAACTATATTTTTCCATATAATTTTTAACTAAATGTTAAATCACTTATTCAATAGTGGGTTGCTGTACTACATATTAATAACTAAAGATGGTTATGTAATATATTTTCTATTATGAAATAATACTTGCATGTATTGATACAATTGTGCATTAAGCGACTAAATAGTAAATAACATAAATGTAATTCACTTAATCATAGATTTTCTCTATGCTACATCATATTTAGATTATAATAGAGGGCATAACATAATTTATTGAGCATCCTCAATGTTCCAGTCACTTTCCTCAGCGTTTTACTTTTGGTATTTCCTTTCATCCTTAGAGTAAGGGTTTTTCTTTCATAGGCCAAAGCCAAGATTAATTCTTAGAAGAATTGAATAATTACTCAAGGACACACAGTCAGTAAATAGAAAAATAAGAATCTTTTAACCATGAAATGTTATTTCTAGCTCCCTACCTTTTATATATACATATATATAGTGGTACATTTATGACGAGAGAAAAGACCAGGTCTTTTGAAAGCTTACAATTTGGGAACAATTACAAGAATTTACCTTTGTGAAAACATAGGGCTGTTGTAGAGAAAGGTATGAGGATCAAAGTATTATGGAAGTATTATGGAGGAGAAATATTTAACTTTTCTTCAAGGAAATATTTAATGGTTCCTCAGAATATACTGCAGGCTTTTAGTGTCAAGGGATAATTGGAGATTTGTCAAAGGGACTTAGGAAGAACGGCATTGATACGAAGGCAAGAATGAATTTGGTACATTTGAAACCCTACAACCAGTTTCAATGGCTGGATCACAGAACATAGTAGAAGGTTGGCTGGTAAAGGGGAGGTAATGAAAGGGAAAGTAGTTATCTCAAAATCTTAAGGCTCATTTTTTTCCCATATTGGGAGCTAGTGAAGGATTGTAAACTGATGTTATCATGTTTGTATTTAAAAAAAAATTTTATTGTTACTGTCTTTTAGAGTGGGGAAAGAATTGTAAGCAGTAGAAATAATCATAGATGTGTTTCTTCTATATGATGCCTGTTCAGTCCTCTCTGGCTTCCAGATTTCTACATCTTTTACACATGACTTCCTGATTGCAAATGCAGTGGATACACTTGGGCCATCAGCTCTGATTTTCATATAAAACAGACCACTTCTTGCTTCAAACTTTTCTTCATGCTTTGTGCCATGATTTCTTTTAAATTTTCACTTATATTTAAATTTTTGTGTACTCATAAAACTATATCTTAGGCTCTTTCTTCTTTGCAACTGAGACATACACAGATGCTTAAATCTTTAGTGTATATTTCCTTGCTGAATATCATAGAGTCTGCTAAGCTTAATTTTTCTACGGTGTGTACATATATTTTCATTAGTAATAATGCTATCATTTTAATAGAGATCACCATGTTTTAGAAATTGTTCTAATAGTTTCATTGGCATATTATTTAATGATTCTAAAATCCCTACATGTGTTTTACTATTTTAAGATTTAAAGTTTGATTTATGGACAGGTGAGCCAGGATGACCTAAAGGGAGAAATCAGCATTCCTACTATATCAACATAAGAATGAATAAAACTGATTGAAGCACAGCACCACATAGAACTCTTACAATGAATTTATTGGAGAGAGGACTCATCAGCTCAGGGAATTTGTACTCTGTGAAAGGTAGAACAGTAGACAGTAATAAGGAGTGGTTGCTTCCCCTGAAGAGGAGAAGTAGTTGAAAAAGAGACTACTAGGAGTAGCATGCCAGTAATAGGCAGAAAACACCAATCTAGCACAGGAGAATACTCAGTGCAAAGAACTGTTTCATATCAGCATCTGCTAAGTTGAGAAACAACTTGGATATTATTGAATACAGCACAATAGGATGCCACTTCCCTTACCAGTAGGGAGTGATCATGACAGATAAGTCATACCAACTGGATACTATGTCAGTTCTATTTTGATAGGCACACTATCTGAGCTCATTGGTCCATTTCATCCTTTACCTGATAGCTTCATATTGGGTGCTTAGGCTTGTCACAGAATTCAGTTTTGTACCAGATCTCAGGAGTCATAGGATATTAGGACTTGCCAGGACTTGTTAAACCCAACAAAAAGTGCATCCACATCTCACCCTGATTGGGAGCGGCTATTCCTGACATGAGCACTGTCCAGCCTATTTAGTCTCAGCCTTGCTGTGCTGTGGCCCCACCCTGACAGTTTCATAGTTCACATTTTACCCTTCAAGCAATGTGACAGTCTTGTAGCCACAGCCAGCTCTAAATCAAAGGAAAGCTGTCCCAAAGTGGTGCATCAAATTTGATCTCCAACCAAATTTGGAGAACAAGTGGAAAGAATTTAAAACAGTTGCTTTGTGCCTCTACTCATTATCTCAAAAACAGACTGGGCACTGTCAAGGGAAAAGTAAGCTGTAGACTGGCACAGTCAGAATGTGGCTGTCTCTTGGCCTCAGGTGAGAGCAACTGTCCCCAAGAAAACAACTGAGAGCTGCTATTCTAGAGGCTGCAGCATACAAAAAGTAGCCTGGATGTGAACCGTGCACACTAGGCCTTGGTTGGGAGTAGCTATCCCAAAACTGGTACTGGTACTGGAAAATGCATCTGCCAGACACCAGTAACTTTAATCCCTAGGTCAAAGCTAGGGCTAGCTAGATTCTTGGATACTGGTGCCAGAAATCTGTTGCTATCCAGGTGCACACAAATTGAAGCTATGGCTCAGACAAGTGTGGTTGGAGCTATGCTCATTACTCCTACAAAGTAACAGGGATAATGGGAAAAAATGAAGAAATTCAGCTGCATAAAAGGATGGGGACAAGCTCAGGAAAGTTCAATTATACATTAGAACTTTTGACACAGCCTGAATATGATTTCATAAAAAACGTTTTCTTTATAATAGCTGAATTGAGAAAATCAATGACAGGCAGATCAAATCAACTTAGAGATTTCTGAAAAGTAAAGAACTTGTCAAGCACAAGTAAAGGAGCTAAAGAATACAGTATAAGGACTTGATCATAGAAAGGAAGATACCCCCTAGCAGAATGGAAGATGCCTCCTAAACCACTTCATTGATCTTGATGACAATGTAATCATCAATATGTAATCATCAATAAAGAAAAGGTAATATACAAGAGATTTTTAATTAAGAAAATTACAGATATCTAAAGGAAAATTGCAAGAGGAAAACATCCATCCAAAGAAGAAAAAGAATGAAGAATGGGTGCTGGATAAGAAATACCCCAGTCTAAAGAGGAAGATTTGCTAAGAACTTTTTTACGTTTAAACCATAAGTTCAAGGAATACTGAGTGATTCCCTTAAAACAAAATAAATGTTTAATGGCAAAAACAATCCCCAGAGAAAAATGGCTATGCTCCTTTATTTCAAAAATTTCTTTAAATGTCAATTGATTGAACACACCTATCAAAGGCAGAGTGGTTGCATGGATCAGGAAACAAAATGAACCTTCTACTTACAAGAGTCACACTTGAGTTCTAATGATAAATACAGGCTGATAATGAAGGATAGAAGAATAATCATAGAGATCAGTGGCAGGGATGGCCGTACTTGTATCAGACCAAGTAGCAATAAAACTAAAGAAAATAACCATATGTGGATGGACCACTACATACTTGTTGAAGTATATTAGTAGTTCAAGAGGACTTAACTCTTATCAACATACATGCATCAAATGAAAGTTCAGCAAAGTTTATAAAGCTACTCCTAACAGACCTGACAAGACACATTAAAGGTAATACAATAGATGTGGGAGAATTCAATATCTCTCTCTTGTTATTGTACAGATCAAGCCGAGAATTCAGTATGCCAATTTTGTCACTGGACAGATCAAACATTATCTGTAAGGGAACAATCCTGAATGTGGAGATGAAAGAATGAGGATTAATTGAGAGATTCCCCACCCTCAAAAAGCTGACTATATATTCTACTTTAGTGCACATGGAGCGCTCTTCAGAATAGACCACATGCAGGGACACAGTTCTAGTGTCCAAGATAAATGATGTAAGGAGAAATCATAAGTATTTTTTCAAATCACGGTATCAATAAGTAGAAATTTGCACACACACAAACACACACAAACACACTTGAGTAAAGCTTCAACAGTTAGAAACTGAACAGTATACTGTTAAATAACTATTGGGTCAAAGAAAGATTCAAGGAAGGCAACTTTTGACAAATATTTCTTGAGGTTTGATGCTTAATATCTCAATAAGATTCAACATAAAAACTTTGAACAAAAATAGGAATAACAGGAACACAACTTCAAGATAGTAACATATAGTTAACCCACAGCCAACACTATATTCAGTGGCATTAAACTGGAACCCTCCCCATCAGATCAGGCACAAGGCAAGAATGTCCATTTCTCCGCTGTTATTCAATATAATTTTGGAAGTATTGTTCACAGCAGTTGGGCAAGAAAAGACAAAAGTCAAATTGATAAAGTTGTTAGACTCTTCACTCTTTAAAGATGGCATTATAATATACACATAGACCCTACAGACTACAAAAAACTTCTTTGATACAATAAACCAATATAACACCACCAAGCACTGAAAGGTTGAATCCTGGCCCCACAGGACCTGTGGAGCACTGAACCTCGAGCCTGTGCATTGAACCACAAGAAGAACATGTCCTGACCTCCTGATTATTGCTTAGTAGACAGCCCACTCCCCAAAAAAGCAATGCATTTTTACAGATACAAAATAAATACACACAAATACATTGGGTTTCTTTGTCCAAGGAAAAATCTAGAAGAGAAAGAACCTCATTTCAGATAGTATCCCCAAACCATCAATAACCCAGGATTATAGAAGGATGGAAACATATGTATCAAAACTATCACTATTGAAAGAAATATAAAAGGACCTCAAAAAATGGAAAGATTCTCTATGTTCATGGATAGGAGAAATGGGCATTGTCAAAGTGACCAGCCTATTCAAAGCATTATACAAGTTCAGTTCTCATCAAAATGACATTTTTCAAGGTCTTAATACAAGCCCTAAAATTTTGTTTGGAATCAAAAACCCACAAAAAGGTCCAAGCAATTCTGACGAAAAATAAGATAAGGAGCATTTTCTGACTTTGAATTTTAATCAGAACTATATGGTACTGGAATAAAGTTAGACTTTCAGACCAGTGGAACAGAATTGAGGTTTGAGACAAATTCTGAGATTTGTAGACAGTTTGTGACATAGGGACTGGGCTTGTTAGGTAAAGCAAGAAAAGCCTCTAACTAATGATGGGAAAGTTGAATAACTAAGTGCAAAATAATGAATGGACCCATATCATACGCCATAAACAAAAGTTAGCTCAAAGTGGCTTAATGAACTCAGAATTAGACCACAATACATAAAATACACTGAGGAAAACATAAGCAAAACTCTCTAGGATATGAACCTCAGAGGTCTTTAATGGTTTGTTGTTAGTGGAAAAAAATAAACAAATGCAATCATCAATTTGGAAAGCTTTTATATGACAAAAATACTAAAATAAAGACACCCTACTGAATGGGAGAAAATATTTACACACCATACATCAGATAAAGGGCTTATATCCAACACATATAAGCCACTCAAAAAGCTCAGTGACAAAAAAAATTTAAAAAATCAGTAGTTTCATCAAAAAATGTGGAGAATTACAAATACAACAATATCTGACACTCGTCAGAGATAACACCTGACATCAGTAAGACTGTTTTATATCAGAAATACTAGAATCAATCAGTGTTGCTGGGGATGTTGTTTAAAAAGAACCCTCATTCATGTTGGTGGGAATGTTGCCTGGCTCAATCTCTATGAAAACATTGTGGAGATAAGAAAAATATTCTAAAAAAAAATAAGGATACAACTTCCATCTACCCAGTGATTTCACTTCTTGCCATCTATCCCAGAAACAAGCCCTCCCCCAAAAAAAGCCATAAATTTGTCGCCTATGATCATTGCAGCTATTAAATATCCAGCATATGGAAATATAATTTCCATAAAATCTCTAATGTACAATTATAGATGAATGGATAAATATACACAGTGGGAGACTATGCAACTATAAGAAAAGATAAAATATTGCTGTTTGCTGAAATGGGTAGAATTGGAGGGTATTATTGTTAGCAAAATAAGACAGAGGAGGACATACCATACAATCTCACTTATCTGTATAATAAAGAGAAACAAAACAAGAGATTATTCAGTATCAAATTTTGGCCTTGGATTACAAAATGGAGATTACCAAGAAATTATGAGGAGTGGTTGAAGGAGAATGAAATAGACTAGAAATAATAAAAGGATAGTGGGGTCAGATTTGGGACACTCGTGGTATTGAGGTGTGGCAACTGTATGCATCAAAGCCATAAATCTTAACACATTTTTAATCATTCTGTGCAACCATAATAATGTTATAATAATGGTTACTATAAATTTCATGGTTTCATATACCTGTTTTTAGCTAAATTTTATGTAATAAAATCTAGAATTCTAAGTTTATAAAGATGACATTGAAGTAACAAAGTGATTCACTATATATGTTTTTCAAAGATTAAGAAATTGAGATTAAGGAAAGGAGATTAATTTAGTGGCAGGTCCACCTGGCCAGTAGATTTGAATACATTGATATGACAGTTGAACTATTGCTTATACCCATTTACATTCAGTGAGCCCCACTAATCTTGCTGTCTCCATTTATTTTTTTTATGTTTTTTTCCAAGGTACTGTTTTAAATCATGTGACTTCCAGGGTTAGTTCTTATTACAGTGGTATTACAGATGAGAAAACATAAACCTTAAGTTGCTCTTCAGGTAATCATAGAAGACTAATTCTAGGACTTGTATTTTAAAATGCTTCACCACATTAGGCCATATTGTAGTATGTGATACTGTTGGTCTAAATAATGTAGTTCTAGAAGCATGAGAGTCATTTGGGATTTCTTCAGAAGTATTCAGTTTAAGATGTGATACTTTCCTACTCAAGGTGGGGGGGAAAGATTATGACTTTTCTTACCATGATAACTCATAGCTCAGATGTTTTCTTTTATTGTGTTATTCTTATGTGCTTCATAATTTTTCTCTCTGTGTTTTCAGGTTTTGGTTATTGATGGCATCATTTAGTGTACTTGCCTTTTCATTCTGTCCTTTGAAATTTGGGGCATATTGAAAAGTAGATGAACCTTATCAAAACTAGAAAAAAAGATTACTGACCTTTATCCAAAAAATTTGGGCATTTTTTTCTATGTAGATATAGTGATGGCTCCTTGAATCTACTCACCAGGTATATGATACATAAATGTTAACTCACATAATTAGATGCAGTTATATAATCACACTTTGTAGTAATCACACTATCTTCTTATACTTTATTTTTTGGCCAAATTATTCCTAATATCAGAGAAGTGTGAATGTGGATCTCCAGGAATTTGGATGTTAATACAATTGTTGTGCCACTTTTTTTTCTTTTATATTACAGTTTACTTTTATCCATAAAAATATATGCATGTTGTATCCTAGTGTGGACAATACTGTGATTTGGATACCTTTCCTCATATTTAAATAAAATTGGTAATTCAGAAATATATATGTTGAGTTCATCTATAGTTGTGATACACAATAACACATACCCAACTATTTATTTGAAAATTTGAATGATTTTAATGGTTTCTAACAAAGTATTTTCGGTGGCAGGTATATTTTAGTTCATTATCTTTGAATATGTTGCCCACATCCATATTGTACTATTGTAATAATATATGCTCTTGGAAAAGACTATCTTAAAATAGTGTTGGTTTGTTTATAGTGCATTGGGATATTTCTTAATTATTGAATGCACCTTAAAAATATATTGACTAGTCAAAATAGGTGTGCACTATCTTTCAAAAGATTACATTTTAAAGTATATATATATATAAATGTTATTCAAGTATGATCTAGTTTATTCTGCTTTATTGCATACTCTAAATGTATTCAAATAATTTTGGGGGCTGGAGCAATAGCACAGCGGGTAGGGAGTTTGCCTTGCATGTGACCTACAGGTTCGATTCCCAGCATCCCATATGGTCCCCTGAGCACTTCCAGGAGTAATTTCTGAGGGCAAAGCCAGGAGTAACCCCTGTGCGTCGCCGGGTTGACAAATAAATAAATAAATAAATAATTTCATAGGATAGGGATAAGAAAACAGCTTTAGTGTGGCATAAGCATGATTAGAAAGTAGACAATGACAAAATGAAATGTAAACAATACTTATGCTTTACTTAGGAGTTCCATATTATAAGTAAATCCTCTTTGTTTTAATAGGATCCTGATTGAATCAGTGGTTTACATTATTGATCAGTGTTCTCTATAAAGCGGAGATATGCCCACTGGTAAGACTTTTGTAAAATTTCTGCATGTAACATTTTTATTTTAAAATTTGATTATTTTAAGGGGTTATTTAGCTACTTAATGAATAGATGTATTTGACCAAATGTAAATTTAAACATATTAGTTTGGTATTTCTATTTTAATATTTGTAATTAAGATTAGTATGTATTCGTAGATAGCAGTTTGGAACTTAGACAAGGTAAACAATAATTATGATATATAGTTAATTTTTATTCTTTATCATCACAAAGAATATCTTATAGCATATCCAAAGCAAGTTAGTAAATATTTTAGGTTTGGTCCCTACACTATTATTTTGTTTGTTTTTTGGCCACTCCTGGCTGTGCTCAGTGCTTATTTCTGATTCTTCACTCAGGATCACTGACAGTCTTCTGGGACCTTATGGGGTGCTGGGGATTAAATCCAGGTCAGCGGCATTGAGAGACAAATACCTTACCTCCTGTACTCTCTCTTTAACCCCTCTGCCATGGAAGCACAAAAGCAAACTTGACATATCTTAACTGAATTGGCATATTTTTATTTACAACACCAGGTGACTAGCCTTCAAGCTGTAGTTTACTATCTATTATGGAATAATTATTATGGAATAATTCATTCATTCCTTCCTTCATTCATTAAATCAGCATGTTCTCATTTAAACTTACTCTGTGCCAGAATCCATGATAAGTAGGCATTAATTATGAACTGCATAATAGGAGAGACAACATTTATTTATATATAATTTCAAGTTGGTCTAAGTACTATGAGAGAATAGGTCTGCCAGTGGAACAAACAGGGAAAGAACAAATTGGTAGAAAAAAAACTTCTACTTCAGAAGCAGCATTGAACAGGCAACAGCTTAACAACATTGGACAGGCAACAGCTAGTTGAGAAATTAGAGGAAATTTGCATTGTGTTCTAAGAACTTACAGGGGAAGGAACCTTTAAGGAGCTAGAATAAGCGCAGTATGACTAGTGAGGATTTAAGTAAGGAGGCACTTATTTGAAACTGAAGAAGTTAACTGGCCAGAGTTGTAGGATAACATGGGGTTTGTCCTTTTAGCTTTGCCGCAGGGAACTTACCTTAGAGCAATGGACACAGGAAGACAGTTAATAATATGCTTTGTAACTTGGGAGCTGATTGACTCTAATATTTACTCCCGGGCATCTGCTTTCTCAACTCAGTTGCCCTTAGTTCCTAACACCCCAAAAGCAGGGTCCCGATGAGGGACGGAATGGTCCAGGGAAAGCTGTGAGCTACCCTGGCCTCAAAATGGGCCAGGCCAAAGTGCCACAATACTCAACTATAAGTTAAGAGCATGATCATAGACAAGTGCTATCATGATCCAAAAGTAACAACGAGACTAGGACCCTGCGGGGGTTAGGAAGACTAACTTGGCCTGAGGACTGTGGTCTGGATTACATAGTGAATGTCCTCAGGAAGAACCAAACTTTAAGTCTGATATATCTCTTACTGTGCTCATACAGAATGACATGGCTAGAAATATAGTAAATTTACTGTAACTATTTAAGTGGATTACTAGCTGAAGAAAGAAGAAAACTAGCTGAGTAAATATTACTGGAGTCAATCAGCTCCCAAGTTACAAAGCATATTATTAACTGTCTTCCTGTGTCCATACAGAAAGGCCATTGCTCTAAGGTAAACTAAGTTCCTTGTGGCAAGGCTAAAAAAACAAACCCCATGTTATCCTACAAAAAGTAATATACAGAAGTATATTTTGTTTTTTCTTTTTTTGTTTTTTTCTTCTTTTTTTGCTTTTGTTTTTTTAGATTTTTTAATTTTATATTTTTATAAATATAAAATATTTTATTACATTTAGTAATCAAACATCAATTCCACCACCGTTATACCTTCCCACCACTATATTTGGGATGTTTCCATCTTGAACCCTAACCCTTACCCCAAAGCAAAACCGAAACAATTTATTTTGTATTGTTTGTTATGAGTAAACCGCTGAAAATGCTCCAAAAAATTTTCCTTAGAGGAAAGTGTGTGAAGATTGTTGTATTTCACCTAGGGAAATCAAACCCTTCTATAAGAGATTACTAAAATGTTTTAAAGGTCGAGCCTCATGTGCTAATATATATATATATATATATGCATATATATGTAAAAATATATTTCCCTATAAGATTGGTTGCCTTCTACTTTAAACTCTATCAAATGTGGGGCACAAGTCTTTGAATCTGAGTGGTGCGAGGTATGAAATGTCCAGGAATAGGTTCACTTGTGGGTGCGGCTCAGCCCGAGCATGTGGAGAGTGGCTGTGAGCATGGTGGCAGTTGAGTTCTGAGGATTTGGGGCTGCTGGGGCTGGGTCCTTTGGGACAGAGAGAGGCCTCACCTACCCCCTTCTGGGGTATCCCAAATGAAACAGCCTGGTGTGGGGTCTGGCGTCATTGCTATTGCAAGTTGTTGTATGCTCCTCTGAGAGAGAAGGACAATGAGTCTCTATAGGAGTATATTTTCATCAAAGCCAAAAAGAGTTTATTTTGAATAAAGGATTGGTTGATTGTTCAAATGTAGCAGAAAAATTCACGTAAGCTATGTTCTTTACTATAACAATAATAATGTTAATAACGTTTTATAAAAGAGTTATTTAGAAAATGACATAAACTTCTATTATTTGTAGTTGAAAGTGAAGCCAAAATGAAAACCAAAGTTCGCTTTGAGGAATTGCTTAAGACTCACAGTGATCTAATATATGAAAGAAAAAAGCTGAAGAAAAAAAATAGCAAATCTGGAGAAAAAATATCAGTAAGTAATCTATAATATATAATGCTGACATGTGTTTGCATAAAATTATGACTTTTGTGTAAGAACCTCAAGGAACTTTGGATTGAACTCTGTCATTTGGGACAAAGCAGATGGATCTTTAAATGATTATGCAGGGTAAAATGGGGAAGGTGAATGACACTGCTCAGGGCTTGCTCCTGACTCTGTGCTCAGGGATCACTACGGGCAGTGCTTGAGGGACCATATGTGGTGCCAGGCATCAAATCTAGGTAGGCTGCATGCAAGATAGTACCTGCTGTACTACATCTCCAACCCCAGACTACTGCTTTAGTTAACAAAATTAAACTATTTAGTGCAAAACAAACAAACAAAAACAAGGAAGAATATCTGTAAATTTTAAAAAGATCCAGGGACTCAAGTACAGCTTTTCTAGATGTTTTAGAATTTGTACTTTAAGAGCTGATGCTAACATAGGTGCATAGTTTTGAGGAGAAAACTAGGTCGATGGAACCATATTTTATTCCACACACACAATTGCATTTCAGGAATCTTAAAATATAAAAGGCAGTGCCTGGAGGAATAGCACATGCAATCCTGAAAGGTCTGCTTTCTGCCTCCAGCTTCAGTAGAATCTTAAGCCACAGTGGCAACCAAATTTGTGTATTACAGCAAAGGAATGCAACTCTGAGTTAGCACCCATGGTCAGAAATACAGCCTTTGGCGAGCATGTGTGACTTACACAGTTATCTCCCCTGGCAAGAACCACACTCAAAATATTTATGCATAGTACATCTAAAGAGTGTGAACACTGGCAAGCCAATGTACAAGCAGCAAAACTAAAGGAGTGCAAACCCGGTGAGCGCTGTGGATGAGTGTGAAAATGTCATAATCTTATGGATGACCCTAGCCATAGTTTAATCAAAAGTTTAAATGAATAGACATATAAATAATGGGAAATAGATATGGCCGATTTACTCTTATTAGCAGTATGGTCCTGTTTTAATGTGGAAAGACATTCTAAGAATTAAAATGGGCCACAGAGATAGTACAGGGTTTAAGATATTGGCCTTTAACATCACCAATCCTGATTCAGTCCCTGACAATCTATACAGTCCCCTGAGCTTAAAACAATGAGTATGCTTTCAGAACTGCTGAGTGGCCCCCAAACAGAAACAAAATTGTCAAAGCAAAAGTCATGAAAATTACTGCTAATAAGAGAAAATAGTACTGACTGGGATAAAATATAGAAATAGTTAAAAATAAATTCATATTGAATTATCAAGGAAGGTTCTATTTACTTAACGAGTGTATGTTATTTATTACTATGTTTAGGGGCCACACCTGGAAATTTTCAGGAACTCTTTTGGTATGTTTCTTTGGATTTGCTGCTGGTGGTGCTTGGTTGACTGCATGGTGCTAGAGACTGAATTTAGGCTTTCTGTGTGCAAAGCGTATACGCCCTTCCTTTCAGCCCCCAAACGATATATTGGTGGAGGGAAAAGGGCATTCGGGTGGTGGGTTTGGTGTTGGAATGATGTATTCTTGAAACTATTAATAACAGCATTAAAATAAATAATGAACTGGAGCGATAGCACAGCGGGTAGGGTGTTTGCTTTGTACGCGTCTGACCCTGGTTTGATTCCTCCATCCCTCTCAGAGAGCCCAACAAGCTACCGAGAGTATCCCACCCGCATGGCAGAGCCTTGCAAGCTACCCATGGTGTATTCAATATGCAAAAAATCAGTAACAATAAATCTCACAATGGAAATGTTACTGGTGCCCTCTCGAGCAAATTGATGAACCAGGGGACGACAGTGCTACAGTGCTACAATAATGAGAAAAAGACAAATCAGCAAATATAGATAGGTATATCAATACTCCCTCTTAAGGAACTGGTAAAATAAGTCACAAAATAAATATAAAAGAGAAGATTTAAATAACTTTGCTAATAAATTAGATCTTATTATGGTTTATAGAACATTATACCCAATAAATAACACACATTGTTATTCTGTTGCCCATGGATTATCCACCAAGATGGGTAATAGTTGATCTTTTTCGAGATTTATGAGTCTCTGGAACAGGGCCAGTAGATGAGCTTACATGGCAGTGGCACTGGGACCTCAGTGATGCATTTTGACTCTTCATTTTTGTTTGTGTTTTTTTTGTTTGTTTTGGGGCCACAAGCATGGTGTTCAGGGCTTATGCCAGACTCTAGGCTCTGGGATCACTCTTGTGGGTTTGGAGGACCTTATGGGTGTGCTGGAGATTGAATCTGAATTGGCCATGTGCAAGGCAAGTGCCCACCTGCTCGGCTATTGCTCCAGCCCTTTGACTCTTTTTGACCAATTACAGGGTAACTGTAAAGCTGAACGACTTTTGGTTCTAAAAAATAATTGTAAAGCATAACAAATGACATGTGTTTGCTTTCTTATGAGGGAAACTGAAATGCTTTATATTCAGTGACTCTCTTATTTTCTCAAATACTTTTTACTTAGAATATGAATCATTCTGTCAAAGAAGATTGTATTTAAAATTTGAGCAAGTAATTTATAAATTCATATAATTCAAGTAGTTTGAGATTACTCTGAGATATATTCATCTAGTGCTATGAGAATGAACTAGGAGAGGACTCAGCATATGCTCTGAAATGGTATCACTATGAAAAATGAAATATTCTTCCTATGATGACATGTTGTTGAACATTTCTATAACCAAACTGCTTAGCTGAAATTTTCTTACTATGTCTTTTTTCTTAGTTTGATACCCTTCGAAGCAATCTTCAGAATATTAAAGAAGCTAAAAGTGATGACTTACATGCTCCTGACTTTAATGAAAAGAGCATGCGAATCACTAAAAATAAACTAAAAAACACACAGTTAACAACTGAAAGCCAAGATGATGATGTTAGCGCAGAAGACAAGCAAGAAAAGGGGAATAAAAAGGTTATCAAAACAGTGATTCAGATGACTCCGCAAGAAATGGAACTGGAGATGTCTGAGAAGAAGGTGGATTCCACATATCAGAAAACACGAAAAAAATCACAGCCAGATGTTGCTCAACAGAAAAGTGAGAATGCAAATGAAGAAAGGGAAAATAATTTAGATGAAGAAGAAGAAATGCTGCAAGTGTACCAGCTCAAAGTAGCTGAAGAAATGGCAAAGGAGATTAAGAAGAAAATAAGAAAGAAGCTCAAAGAACAGTTGGCTTACTTTCCCTCAGATACTTCATTGAATGATAGCAAGTTGAGCAGTGAAAAAAGGAAGAAGAAAAAGAAAAAGAAAATTCCAGTCCTGTCTGAAGCTGAAACAAGGTATTTTACTTTGATAAATATAAAATGATCTTTTAAAGAAACATTCTTTGCTGAAAGGAGGTAAGGTGATATACATAACAGCTTTTCAGTACCTGTGTTGCAAACCACAGTGAGAGTGAGGGGGGGAGGGAGGGAGGGAAGGAGGGAGGGAGGGAAGTGGAAAGGGAAAATGGACAGGCTGTTGGGGATGAGGTGGCAGGAGAGAAACTGGGGACATTGGTGGTGGGAAATGTGCACTGGTGAAGGGATAGGTGTTTGAACATTGTATGAATCAAACTCAATCATGGACAATTTTTTAACTGTCTCATAGTGATTCAAAAATTTTTTTTTTCAAAAAAGAACACTTTTATTTTGAACTATTGAGGTCTAATAGTATTTTAACCAAGAAAATCCAGTTTTACATTTGGACACATGGCTAATTCAATAATAATAGGTAAACTTTATGTAGCGTTTTACTATGTGCTAAAATTTTCTGTAAGAATTAATTATTGTTACTTGTTAACAGCCCTATGAGGGGGAGTGATACTATATCAGTTTTTCAGAGAAGAAAGTGAGGTTTTAATTCTTAGAACCAGGCAGAAAGTGAACCACAACTTTGGTTGTTTACTTGAGAATCTCTACCCTTAATGACTCACATCTGCTTTTCAAGTGATAACCTAATTACTCCCCTTTTATAGTAATTTTTTTAAATGCCTATTGACATATAAATGAAAAAATTTCCCTTATTATAGAAATTCCATTTGCTCATTGTAGACAATATAGACAAAAAGAAAACAATAAAAATAATCTACCCATCCAAAGATTATCACTATAGTAATTTGGTATTCATCTGGTCTTTTTCTACATAAACTTGAATGCCTGCATGTAAGAGATGAGCTTCTTGTGAATATATTTATATTTTTCATTTGCAGAAAATGGTAAAAATTGTCTTCTATCTATCATAATGTTTTCTGTGATTTGTTAAGATCTCAGAAAAAATTGAGAGAAACAACTTGATGTGGGAAACATTATGTATCTGATCACCCTGCAATCAGGGACACTTTGCCCTAATGTCCTCACTTGGAAAAAGCTTTGTTACCAACTACTGGTAACAAAGAATGGCCAAGTAGAGCTGCTATGGGAGATATGGATGTTGAATATCAATTTGTTGTCAGTATATGTTTTATTTTTAATACCTGTTATATACCCTGGGTCACAAATGGGAAAAGTATAAGAAGCCCTGATTTAGAAGTAGGTCACTAGGTTTAATCATCACTTAACAAAAGGGGATTACACAGAGAAAGAAGTATCAGGAGGCAGAATTACTGAGTACCATTTTAGAGATCACTTACCTGTAATTCGTCTTCTCATAGCAACCAATCTAATATGATCCAAAAGTCACACTGTTAATAAAAAAGCTAGTTTGTGAATGTTTTGGTTTTGGTTTGGTTTGGGGTGCCATCCCTGGCGGTGGTTAGGGCTTATTCCAGGCTCTATGCTCAGGGTTACTCTTGGTGGTACTCAGATGATCAGAACAGAGTTGGCAGTATAGAAGACAAACATCTCACCCACTGTCCTGTCTCCCTAGCCCCTAGTTCATGACTTTTTTACTAATACTAAACCTTGCAAAGAGCTTGTAAAGATTAGTTCTTTATACTCACCATTTGGTGATTATTTGACTTTCTAAAAGGACTAGTTTTAAATTTTTATCTTTTTTATCTTCCAACTTTTTAAAATTTAAGAAATAATCTTTCCTATTTAGTATGTTTAGTCTTTTGGTCTTTTTGAGATATGACTAAATATACTAAAAGTCATTTTTTGTTGTTTACATGTAGATAGTTTAATTGATACTACAAACAAATTATAATAGGTTATTTTCTTTCATAACTCAGTATGCTTCTAGCTATTACATTTTATTATTATTAGTTTAGATGATACAAACTTTAATTTTCTAATAAGATCTTAAAATTTATAATGACATATATCCATTAGAAAATACAAACATTCGGGGCTGGAGCGATAGCACAGCGGGTAGGGCGTTTGCCTTGCACGTGGCCGACCCGGGTTCGAATCCCAGCATCCCATATGGTCCCCTGAGCACCACCAGGGGTGATTCCTGAGTGCATGAGTCAGGAGTGACCCCTGTGCATCACCGGGTGTGACCCAAAAAGAAAAAAAAAAGAAAATACAAACATTTTATTTTTTTTGTTGTTGCAAATTAGTCTTCACTCTTGGTGATAGTAAGGGCTCACTTCTGACTTTATACTTATGGGTCACTCCTGCTGTGTTCAGGGTGGCATATGCTAGGGATCTGACTGGGCTTGACTGCATGCAGGGCAAGTGCATTATCTGGTCCTTCGCAATTAATTTTTATCTTAAAATAAAAAACAACATATGAAGCACATTGAAAATGTAACAAAACAATACTTTCTTGTTTCCAAACTATTTACAAAGTTGTTTATCATTGACTTGTCAGCAGAGGAGATTTAATCACACCTGGTTTCACTGCTCATAAATTAAAATATCACTTACTCCCAGAGATAAAGCTTAATTTAGTTTGGTTCGTGGCATTTATATTTCATCACAAAATATAAAATAATATCTATAATAATTACCAGTTTGACTAATAATTTTAGTGCATTAGGAAATATATGTATCTCCCAGCAATACTGGTTTAAGATTATATAATAATATTGGTTTAAGATTATAGAACAATGCATTTTGCTTTTTAGTATTTACTCTGTTGTGCTATGAGTAACAATAATAATAAAAAAGTACCTTTAACAGCTTGCACTTGGGTTAAATTTGCAGTACATCACTCATATCTAATGACACAGTTGAAGGTGAGCAAAAGAAACAATCAGTCATTGGAGTAATTCCTTCAGAATCTCATCAAGAAGATGAAATAAACTCAGTAGAACAGAGTGTTGAAGAGAGCATGCAGGATGACACAAGATCCAAGCCAAAAAAGAAGAAAAAGAAGGCTAAAGCAGGTTTGTATATACAAGTTATTTAGTGGTGAAAATTAGTTAATTATATAGCTTTGAGTCCTCAAAACAATAAAATCTATACCACAAGATATAACTGAAACAATCCAATGTAAACTACTTGGTAATTATTCCTGTAGTCATCTTTATTAAGGTATTCATTTATTTGTAACTTTGGATTTCTGTATTGGTAATATTAGTTGCCCATCTCTAATTCTTCACCTAATTTGATTTATTATGTTATTTATTATTTATATTGGACTGGAACGATAGCACAGTGGTAGGGCATTTGCCTTGCACTCAGCCGACCCAGGCTTGATTCCTTTGCCCCTCTTGGAGAGCCCAGCAATCTACCAAGAGTATCTCGACTGCATGGCAGAGCCTGACAAGCTACTCATGGCATATTTGATATGCCAAAAACAGTAACAACAAGTCTCAAAAAAAAATGGAGATGTTACTGGTGCCCGATAGAGCAAATAGATGAGCAATGGGATGACAATGACAATGACAGTTATTTATGTTATTATTATTTATTTATTCAGAATAACATAACTTTTATTATTAAAGTTAATTTTGTGGTTGACATAGTGTCATAGAAACTTCTTAAAATTGAGTTTAGATGCTAGAAAAGACCCTAAAAATCAGTTATTGAAAGTTATAAATGAAAGTATAGTTGGTTAGCAGTCAGTAAATATTTTAGATTTCATTTTCTTTAGGTTTATTTTTAGATTGACAAGATGGATTTTTTTTAAGAATTAATTCTTCTGTTATATGAATTTAGGACTAAAATTTCTAAGTCTTACTTTAGTTGTACCCACAAATTGCTGAATGCTGTATCTTCATTATCATTCAATAAAAATGGTTTTGAATTTCTCTTAAAATTTATCCATTAGACTTAAATAGCAGTTTTATTTGATATTTCTATGATGTTGATTGAGAAAGATACTGTCTGCTATTTTGAATTAGCTGTGCTTTATTTTATTTATTAATTTATTTTTTAGTGGTGCTAGGTATCAAATCTAAATGTTCATACATGCAAGAATACACTTAAGCTTATTTTTAACCCTTAAATATTTTTGAAGAACCTACTCACAGACCACTTTGTATCCTTTCTCTTAGCATTGCAATTTTCTATATTTGTTGTAACACTGCGAACTTACTGTATGTAATTTAGTGAAAGCAGTAGGGCATTTTTCTAGTTAATTTTTTGGTTTTGTTTTCTAGCTTCCATTGTGATTAGAGAGTAGAAAACTGAATGATTTCAGTTTTCTAAATTAATTGAGTTTTTTTTTCATGTCAGGTCAGTGTTGGGAGGCTGTATCAGTCTTGTTTATTTTGAAGAATCAGCTCTTGGTTTTATTGAACCTTTGAATTACCGTTTTTATGTCTTTATATTAAAATTTAATTTTATTATAGTTTGGGTAAGATGGTTACATTCATTCCAAATTATATGGTATTGTTGTACAGTTACTGCACCCCACCACCACCCAAAGTGCTCATGACCCTCCACTATCCCATGTCACCTCTAGTATGGTCATTACCATCACCTCTATCAATTCTGCCCGCAGGGCTTGATTATCAGTATCATAATCCAAAGTCAAGGGTTTGTTACTATTCAATATTATCTCCCCTCCCCCCCTTTTTTTTGTCTCAGTGTGTTATACAGATAAGTGCTATCAATTTATAACTTCCCTTATCTTTCTGACTTACCACTTAGAATTATACCCTCCAGTTCCAGCAAACTGTACGATTCAAGATTTTCTTAGAGCTTTATAGTATTCCATTTTGTGTGTAGATAGATAGATAGATAGATAGACAGACAGAACAGGACTTCTTTATTTATTCACCTAATCTAAATCTATTTATTTAGATTATCCTGTATCCTGGCTGCTATACTAAGCACTATGTACTACAATATATACATAGTATACATATGCTTACGTTGTTTTTTTTGGTTTTCTTTTTTTGCTTTTTTGGATCACACCCGGCGATGCACAGGGGTTACTCCTGGCTCTGCAGTCAGGATTTACCCCTGGCAGTGCTCACGGGACAATATGGGATGCTGGGAATTGAACCCGGGGTCAGCCGAGTACAAGGCAAATGCCCTACCCGCTGTGCTATTGCTCCAGCCCCTATGCTTAAATTGTTTTGAGTTAAAGTTTTTGTGTTTGGGGTTAGATTCCAAGAATTAGAATAGGTGGATTATATGCAAATTCTTTTCTTTTATTAGAGTTTTTTTGTTTTTGTTTTTTTTCTTTTGGGGTCACACCCAGCATTGCTCAGGGGTTACTCCTGGCTCTGCAGTCTGTAATTACTCCTGGTGGTGCTTGGGGGACCATATGGGATGCTGGGGATTGAACCAAGGTCGGCCGTGTGAAAAGCAAACGCCCTACCCGCTGTGCTATCATTGCTGCCCCTTATTAGAGATATTAATGTTGTTTTTCATTGAGGTTGAACAAGATGACATTACCAGCAACAGCGAATTAATTTTCTTTTCACCACATCCCCACCAGTATTGGCTGTTTCTGATCATTTTGATATAGCCATTCTCAGTGGCATGAGATGACATCTTCTTTAGTTCTTTTTCCCTGAGAACAAGTGACTGGAAACACTCTTTTTTATGCCTGCTGTCTATATGAATGTCCTCTTGGGATGTCTTTTAATCCTCTCTCCTCATTTTTTCTGACAGTTTTGGTTGTTATTATTGAGCTTTTCTGTGTACACTCTGTATCTTGGATATTAACCCTTTATCTTATGTATTGTTTTCAAATATTTTCTCCTATTCAGTAGGATATCTTACATTACCCCATATCTTTTGCCATGAAAAACCTTTTAGCTTTATGTATTCCCATTTGTTTATTTTGTTTTTTTTTCTCTAGAGTCAATTAGTGTTTCAATTTCTTTACTTGTGGTGGTTCTGTTCAGGGTTTCTACTTCCTCCTGATTCATCTTGGGAGTTGTATGATTATGAAAATTCATCAGTTTCTTCTGGGTTGTCTAGCTTAGTGGCATTGGCATAGAGTTATTCATAGTGTCTTGTAGTGTTATATGTGTGTGAGGTGAGTGCTGTAACTCTGCCTTTTTCATCCCTGAGAAGGTAGAAGGCACAAACACCTTTTCCCACCCGGGGTGGCATGGCGCCACAGTTCTGTCAAAAGCCACTGGGTTCCAGAATTGGTTTGTGTGCGTCTGGGATGATGGCCATTCGGGAGCCAGGAGCTGTTCGTAGGTGGCAACTCGGGGCCTCATTGGGGCAGGGAGAGGGGCTGGTTCAACCCCCATCCCGTGAGGCCCCACGTGTCACATCACTGCAGTCTCATACCTGGCCGTCCAGTAGGCCCTGAAAAGGTGGCAGCCACTGCAGCCACCGGGGAGAAAAGGCGGAAGAGACAAACACCTTTCCCCACCCGGGGTGGCATGGTGCCATAGTTTAATGCTCAGTCCAGATGCATTTCTGCCAAAAGCTACTGGTTTCTGAGATTGGTCTGTGTGCCTCTGGGATGATGGCCATTCAGGAGTCAGGAACCGTTCGTGGGCAGCAACTCAGGGCCTTGTCAGGGTGGGGAGAAGGGCTGGTTCCACCCCCCATCCCATAAGGCCCTGCGTGTTACCACTCTCTCTCTACTTTTGGGCAGGGGCAGATGCTAGATCATTTATTTTCCATTGCTCACATTGCATATCAGGAAAGGTCATGCGTCTGCTCATGTGGCCGCGTGCTTTGGAGGAAGAGTCCTATAGCCACATATCGGAGTCATGCTTGTAGAAGCTCATGGTCACTGGGATTCCATCTGGAGAAGGCAGGGAAACTGTATCTGCTCCATCTGGGGCATCCTGGAGATACCAGTTCGGTATGGGGCCTGGAGAATTCTCTGGTGTTGTGGTGCCAGCTGGCTTTCTTCACTGCTGAGTGCAGCAAAGATGGTGCCGGGTTTTCTTCATTCTTGATGGAAACATATATTGTTGCTACTTTTCTCCGTAGTGCTTCTTTTGCAGTGTCACATGTGTTTTGATAGTTTGGTTTTCAATCTTATTCAGGTAATATTTTTATTTCTTCTTTGATTTCCTCTTTAATCCACAAGTTATTTAATAGAGGTCAGTTTACTTTCTCGATGTTGCATTTTTTCAACTCTCTTTTTGTCATTAGTATCTAACTTCGTAACATTGTGTTCTGAAAAGATTCTTGATATTGTTTCTGTTTTGTGGCTTTATGGTTACTTGAATTGTGTCCCAGCATGTGGTCTATCTGAAAAAAATGTTCCATATGTACTGGAGAAGAATATGTATTTTGCTTTTGTGAGATGAATGGTCCTGTATCTATTAGTCTCAGTTCACCAATTCCTCAATTAGGGCTCTTGTGTCTTTATTATTGTTCTGCCTGTGATCTGAGTGCATGATCATTGTTCTGTCCAGTGATCTGAGTGAGATAGTGGGTTGATATTGAAATGCTTAATAAACCTCCAACTTTATTAACCGTTGCTTTGTTTTCCTTTCATTTGGTGTGTATATATATACATATATATATATGTATACATATATACATATATATATATACAAGACATAAGTCCTCTTGATCTGTTGATCCCTTAACTGATATTAATATACATCTTTATCTCTGATTATTTTTCTTTGACTTGAATGCTATTTGGTCTGCTACAAGTATGATCATTCCTACTTTGTTTTCTTTCACTTTTTGGTTACACCTGGCTGTGCTCAGAACTTATTCTGGGGCTGGAACGATAGCACAGTGGGTAGGGTGTTTGCCCTGCATGCAGCCAACCTGGGTTCGATTCCTAGCATCCCATATGATCCCCTGAGCATGGCCAGGAGTAATTCCTGAGTGCAGAGCCAGGAGTAACCCCTGTGCATCGCCAGGTGTGACCCAAAAAGCAAAAAAAAAAAAAAAAAAAAAAAAAAAGAACTTATTCCTGGCTCTGTGCTCACATCTCTCCTGATGGTGCTTGGGGAACCATATGCGGTGCCAGAGTTTGAACCCAGGTCTGGCATGTGCAGGGTGGGCACCTTATTGTTGTAATATCTCTTCAGCCTCATCATTGCTTTTGTAAGTCAATATGATTATTTTCTAACTTTTTGTTCTGAGCATTTGTTTCCTGTGAAAGTTCATGTAAGTCTTTTGTAAGCAATAGAAAGTTGAATTCTTGTCAACTTTTGTAATCCATCCAGCCAGTATGTGCCTTTTTTTATGGGAGAGATCAGTCCATTGTCATTTAGAAAATTTTAAATTAGAAAAATTATTGATATAAGTGAATATGTTCACTCATGCGTGAGGCTTGGCCCGAGCGTGTGGAAAGTGGTCTGGAATGTGCCGGCAGTTGGGTAGTGGAGGTTGGCTGCCGGGGCTGGGTCCCTTGGGGTGGGGTGGGCTTCTCATCTGCCCTGCTCTGGGGCACCCCGGCGCGGAGTCCAGTGGCATGATTATGGGGGCCTCAATTTTTGCTTCCTACCAGGAAAAGCAGCCGTGAGTTCTGGATGGTGGCTGATATGGAGATTTTCTGGCGCCAATAAGAGGTGGCTTATGAATGTGACCCCTGGGTTGCTGGAGATAGGGGGTAAGCAGGCAGAGGATCTCTGCAGCCGGGTCCTGTTGAGCCCAGAGTCCAAGATCACAAAGTTCCACATTACCTGGTTCCGTGGGACTTCGCTCATGCATGAGGCTCGGCCCAAGCGTGTGGAAAGCAGGCTGGAGCATGAGGGCGGTTGGGTAGTAGAGGTCGGCTGCTGGGGCTGGGTCCCTTGGGGCTGGGCTCTCACCCGCTCCCTCTGGGGCACCCCTGGTACAGAGTCCGTTGGCATGGTTATCGGGGCCTCATTTTATGTTCCCTCCCAGGAGAAGCAGCCGTGAGTTCTGGAGGGTGGCCAGTAATATATATAAGAGCCAGGGCCATTGAGTAATGTGTATTGCACTTGCCTTGCATGCAGCTACCTCGTATTTATCCCCACATTGTGTATAGTCTCCTGAACCTTGTAAGTTTCCAAATAAAGAAAGGATGCATGGCGAGGCTGGAGCAATAGCACAGCGGGTAGGGCATTTGCCTTGCACACAGCCGACCCGGGTACGATTCCCAGCATCCCATATGGTCCCCTGAGCACTGCCAGGAGTAATTCCTGAGTGCAGAGCCAGGAGTAACCCCAGTGCATCACCAGGTATGATCCAAAAAGAAAAAAATTGGGTGCATGGGCCCGTGCTCGCACACAGGACTCGAGCATTAGGTGGCCGAGAACTGTTTCCCTGGCCAGCCAATGGTGACCGACATTCAGAAAAAGGACCAGGGGAATGGAGAAACTGAGCCCCTGACTGGTCGGCAGTCAGTTTATTTCTTTCTCCTCCCAGCACAGTCTGATCTCTCCTCTTATGGCACAGTTGTAATTGTAGTTTTGGTCGTAGTTGTTTGTTCACGCATGAGTAAACATATTCCTGGACCCACGTGATACATCATCATAAAGGGAAATATATATATATATATGTATATATATATATATATATACACATACACACATATACCTCTCGGAGAGCCCAGCAAGCTACTGAGAGTATCCCGCGTGCACTGAAGAACCTGGCAAGCTCCCCGTGGCATATTCGATATGCCAAATACAGTAACAATAACAGGTCTCATTCCCCTGACTCTGAAAAGAGCCTCCAATTGTTGGGGAAAACAAGTAAGGAGAGGCTGCTAAAATCTCAGGGTTGGGACAAATGGAGATGTTACTGGTGCCTGCTCAAGTAAATCGATGAACAATGGGATGACAGTGATAAAATAATATAGTGATTGATATGAGGGAATTTGTTGCCATGTTTTTATGAGTTTGATTGTTTATGTTGTTTGATCTTTGATTTTTATACAAGACCATTCAGTTTTCTGGACAGAGTTGGTTTAATGCTATGAATAGCCTCATTACTGTTTGAGAATGTTTTTATCCCTCTTTTAGCTCTGATTGATTACCTTATAGGATAGAGAATTCTTGGCTGGAGATTCTTTTCATTCAATACTGTGTTTTTATCATTCCATTCTCTTCTTGTTCCCACCTTGTATATGAAGTTTTGCTTCTCTTTCTCTGCTTTTTTTTTTCTTTTTGGGTCACACCAGCAATGCAAAGGGGTTACTCCTGGCTCTGCACTCAAGAATTACCCTTGGCAGTGCTCAGGGGACCATATGGGATGCTGGGATTTGAACCCGGGTTGACCGCGTGCAAGGCAAACGCCCTACCCGTTGTGCTATCTCTCCAGCCCCTCTTTCGCTGCTTTAAAGAGACTCTGTCTTTGGTTCTTGGTATTGCTATGTTTGGGTTTATTTTGTTTGGCAGTCTTTGAACTTCTTGGATTAGTACCCAGATATGTCTTTATATTGGGGAATGTTTAAACTACTTTTTAAATTAGCCATTCCTCTCCTCTTCCTCTTTCTTCTGTTGGGATTCCTATGATTCTGAGGTTGTTTTTCCTAGTAGTATCAATAGTATTTCATGTTATTTTCATTTTTCCTCTTTCTCCTTTCTATTGTTCCTACTTTATAAGATTGTCCCCAAGGTCACTTATAAACCAAGTTCCAGCAGGTGCTGGTGGTGAATACCAGTAATTCTAGCATGAGAATGATAGATAATTCCTATGGTCCCCATATGGATAGACCATGCCCTCCTGTGTTTCCTCTCGGCCTGTTTTACATTCCTTCTCCCTGGAGGGAGATTTCACTGCCTCCTATAGCCTTCATATAGCCTCACTTCATATAGCTTATGACTTCATTCATATGGTCATGTTTTTGAGGTTTACAAAGTCCCTGATTTTGTTGTCCTGACTTCATGCCATCACCCAGTTTATTTCTGGTTTCTCTTTCTCCCAGTGATACTCTTCTTGGGCCAAGTCCTCATCCTTCCCACACACTGTATCAGCAAGTTTCCACAGAGGAAACAAATGCCAGACCATCAGCTGACCTCTGATTCTCACTCTCTCTGGAAGTTTGGTCTATGTATTATGTGTTGTTCTGACTTTTCTGATGCCTTCTAAATATGCCTTATATTTTATTTGTCTTTCAAGTTCTTATGTGATGTATTGGTAAATAGAATCTCTGCCTTTCTATCCAGAAGCAAAAATTTCAGTAAAATATGAGATTAGTTATGTATTTAATTTTTAAAAATATTTAAATAAAATTGTTTTTTTGTCCTTAGATTATTTCCTTTTATTGTTCTTAGAGAAAGATTCATTACTTTTGTTTTAATGCATTAGTAAATATAATGTTTTATTGAGTGTAGTGCACTTTTATGTGCCTTTCTATTTTTCCCTTACTTTTTTATTATTAAATATAAATAATTATGAATAATAAATATGAGCCATATATGAATTCAGCATACATTGTTGATATTTTAGGAACAATAAGTTGCAACATTGATTTTCTTTTATATATAGCTTTAGATGCTAATGAAGATGCTGATGGTGATGGTTTTCATGAAGTAACAAGCCAAGATAGTCCAGTTTCTCCTAAATATTCACTTGATGATGACCTTGTTCTGGGAGTTTATATTCACCGAACAGATCGGCTTAAGTCAGATTTTTTGATTTCTCATCCAATGGTAAAAATTCATGTGGTTGATGTGAATACAGGCCAATATGTCAAGAAAGATGATAGGTAATTATTTTTTATTGCACAGCTAGCCCTTGAAATTGATTTTTTCTATAGTATAAGTAATTTTTGCAGTGGAAAGTCAATGAGAATAGAGTTATAGGTTTATATTTTTAAAAAGCCTATATGAAAATGTTCATTTATTACTGAATTAGTGTGCTTTGTAGAAGAAATGGAGAATATCTAGGTTGGGTGTTTTGGGTTTGTTTTTGTTTTTTTTAGTTTTGGTTCACACCTTGGTGGTGCTCAGGGCTTACTCCTGGCTCTGCATTTAGGAACACTCCTGGCAGGCACAGGGACCAAATCTGGGTCTGCTGGGCACAAGACAAGTACTGTACCCATGTACTATTGCCCCAGCTCCTGGAGAACATCTTTTTGTTCATTTATGTGAAGACAGTGGAGCTTTAATCAGTAAACTCATGGTTTCCATCTTATATTACATGTAAGTGCGTTAGTCATCTATCTTCATATTTTTATTTTGAAATTAAAGCATTACCTAAGTCCCAGGTAAGCTAACTCGGTCCTGAATTTATTTTATTAATAACATTTGCGAACTGGAGCAATAGCACAGGACTGGAGTGATAGCACAGTGGGTAGAGCGTTTACCTTGTACACGCTGACCCGGGTTTGATTCCTCCATCCCTCTTGGAGAGCCCGGCAAGCTATTGAGAGTATTCTGCCTGCACGGCAGAGCCTCGCAAGCTACCCATGGTGTATTCGATATGCCAAAAACAGTAACAACAAGTCCCACGATAGAGATGTTACTGGTGCCCACTCGAGCAAATAGATGAACAATGGGATGACAGTGCTACAGTGCTAATAATACTTGTATAGCTCATATATGCTTGAAGTCCCTAAAAAAAATATTGCTTGGAAAGATACAGGGATAGAAAGTATGAGAGATTATAAAAAAAAAGCTGGTCACTTTTTACAACAGTTTCAGGGCATACAAAATAAAATATGACATCTTAAAGGTTCTATATTTCTGTTAGGTTTATAATTTTCCTATTTGGATTAATTTTATAATTTTACCAAAAACTAATTTATAATCCAAAGTAATTTGTGGTTCACAAACTAATTTACAGAATTTTATTCTAATTCTATACCCTAGTCTATCACAAAATAACTTAGTGAAACTACTGTAATATGTAAATACAAGATGACAGTAAAGTACTATCACAGTAAGTCTTATAAAATTTTTATTTTTATAGATTGAGAATCATAAAAATTTTTTGGTACCATGGATGTTTATTATTTTGTATTGATTTGGTCTTTCTAAACACTTATTTTAATTTTTTCCTGTCTTCTTAAAGTTACTGTTACTGTACTGTAAATCATGTTAACAGAAGTATCTATTTTTATATAGTGAACGGTCTGTTTCATCTTATTATGAAAAAGAGAGTGTGGATTATATTCTTCCTATTATGACCCAGCCATATGATTTTAAACAGTTGAAGTCAAGACTTCCAGAGTGGGAAGAACAAATTATATTTAATGAAAACTTTCCTTACTTAATTAGAGATTCTGATGAGAGTCCCAAAGTCATCCTTTTCTTTGAGGTATGAACTGAATAAATTTAAGCTGAATTTTATATTTTAATTAAACAATATAAGGTATTGTGATGGGAAAATTTCATCACTAGGATTTAATGTTTGTAATATACTATGGAAATACAGGTATAATTATAAAAGTAGCTTCTTTGTTTAGCATTTGCTAGAGTCAATTGATTTACTTTCTATAATCTAATTCTTTTTTTTTTTCTTTTTGGGTCATGCCCGGCGATGTTAAGGGGTTACTCCTGGCTCTGCACTCAGGAATCACTCCTGGCGGTGCTCAGGGGACCATATGGGATTCTGGGAATCAAACCCGGGTTTGATAGCCACGTGCAAGGCAAACGCCCTACCCGCTGTGCTATAGCTCCAGCCCCTATAATCTAATTCTTATAGTGCCATGACTGTTAACTGAAGCAGTGTATCAATGTACAATCTTCCATTCTTAACATATTTCAAAAAGTTTAAATTCATTCAACTCTCCCTTGGCATTTTCTTACTACTTGTAGTAATAAAGATAAAGGTACAAAAGAATATAATGAAAAGTCATAGAACTTCTTAGATAGAAAGGCTTATTGAAGACTCAGAGCACTCCAGGGAAACTACAAAATATATATGAACTTTGAACTTGTTTTCTCTTTGAAAGTTTTACTGCAAAGGAAGTCAAGTTTAGAGAATAATTTCCCCAAAGTTATTCCAATTTTAAGTGCAGATATTTGTATTTGAGTGTAACTTGAATCTAAAGTGCCACATTTCTTTCCTTAACTTCAGTGTTTCCCACAAGCAAAGGTAACTAAGGAAACTTCTTCCAATGTACACAAGATGGACAATTTTAGCATGTGAATAAGTAAGACATGATCTTGTCAACAATTCACTTTGTGTAGTTTTTATATCTTAACCTCCAGCTGATATGTGAATTTGTGTAATACAAATATTCCACCATTTGGATTTATAATTATGTGTGATTTGTACAGAGCTGTGATTTTTTTTATAAAAGGAATATAATTTGTATCTCAATAAACTATCTTAGAAATTGGCCATTTGTTATAATATTCTTTTACATACTTTTTAGAATCACAAGATTTAGGAAAGGTAGATTATCAGACCAAAAATACTTTTGATTGCTTAAGTTTTAACAATGTTATTGTCTAAAAATTACTATTTTGCTTAGGCTTTTTAAGAGTTTGTATATTTAATTCTATCACCTACAGTATGGCCCACTGCCAGGGCCCATACTGTTCTGGGGCTCTAATAAGGGCCTCACATGATTGAGAATGGATTCTACCACTAGATCTACCTCTCACACCTTGTAAGGGCTTACTGAGGACAAGCTGAGACTGTTTGTCAGAAGTCTTTAAGCCAATGGTTCCACTGTTATGTATTTCTCCTAAGGGAAAAAACAAGCATGTGTACAGATAATTATTTCAGCACTGTTTATAAAAGCAAAAAAAAAAAATTAGGGATATGAATTACTTCAGTCAATAAGGGGTCAAGATAAATTAGGTTTTTATTGAATTTATGAGATTTAAAAGATATAAATATATGTGCATACATATGTATTGTTCATGTGAAGAGCTATCTGTATGTAGTATAGAAATAGTTTGAAGAATATCTTTGAATTTATAGTCCCATACATCTATGAGTACATGGGAAAGGCTTAGATATATGTAAAGTACGTGTTAATGCTGATCATCTCTAGAACTGGATTTTTTTGTTACATATTTTTCTTACATGGTTATATTGTTTTACTGCCCATATATCATATATGAAAACAAATTTAAGCAATTAAAGAAAAGGGATAATATATTATTTTTAATGCTGTCTTCTGAGCCTAGTGAGATAATTCAGTAGGTAGGGCAGATGCCTTGTATGTTACCACTTGCGTTCAGTCCTTGGCTCTACATATGATCCCCTGAACCCTGCTTGGAGTGACCCCTGATTGCAGAGCCAGGAGTAATTACTGAGTACTGCTGAGTGTGGCCCTCAAACAAAAGGAAAATGAGAGCTATTTTCTATACATATTCATTACTTTAATATTGTTAGGTAAGCACTAGTAAGTTCAAAGTGATAGTCTCTGGTGAGTACCTAGAATATTATCTTGTGGTATATTGATTATAAGTGTGAATTATAATGTCAAGATAGGATGGAGATGCATAAGAAATCCTCTCGGAAGCCTTATAATATTTATCAAGAGATAGTATCCCCAGGGGCTGGAGCAATAGCACAGCGGGTAGGGTATTTGCCTTGCATGCGGCCAACCCGGGTTTGATTCCCAGCATCCCATATGGTCCCCTGAGCACCACCAGAGGTAATTTCTGAGTGCATGAGCCAGGAGTAACCCCTGAGCATCGCCAGGTGTGACCCAAAAGCAAAAAAGAAAAGAAAAGAGATAATATCCCCAACTTCTGGAATATGATTAAAGGAAAGATCCACATAAAGCCATAATCTTCTTTAAGTTTTTTGGGGTGGCAGAACCCTCCTAAATAGTACTCCGGGATACCGGAAACCACACCTTGGTGAGACTCTGCTAACCAGGTCAGCGGTTTAGTGTTAGAGCACCAACATTTGGGACTGTGTGGGTACAGTTATGAGGCATCCTAGGCAACCTTGTGGGACTTGGGAGATGTCCAGGGCTACATTTAGTGATGCTGAAAACCATGAATTTTGAAAAACAGTCCTTTGAAGTCTTCTCTCATATATAAATGCTCAAAACTTAAAAATTTTACCTCTGGGGTATTATAAACTGTTTTAGAGATGATGAACAATTGGTTAGAAGCATCCTCCATAAGGAAAAAAGTCTTTATAAAAATTATTCTTGTATTTTCTCTGAATACATGAATGCATGTTTTTTGAAGTAATTTTAATGCTTCTTTATAGATTCTTGATTTCTTAAGCATGGATGAAATTAGGAATCACTCTGAGGTTAGAAACCAAGAATGTGGCTTTCGGAAAATTGCTTGGGCATTTCTCAAGGTATGTTTCTTTCTTCACTTTAAACGCTTTTAAAATGATCTTCATATGTGGTTGTTTTTTTCCCAAGTTTGTTGAATTTTTATAAAGGGCTTCTGAACCATACTGATTGTAGTAATATCAATTTAAGTGATGCTCATAGAGATTTTTAAATATTTATTGAGGGCCCAGGGTTTTTCAGGTTCACTTCTGTGGCTCTAAGGATTTAGTATAAAAGAAGCACACAGCCTGCTATAATTTTTAACTCAGCATACATGGAATAAACCCTTTCTGTGATCCAGTCACTGTTCCATCTTGTGAAAAAATAAGCATTTATCTTATTTGGTAATGAATACATAATTTATTATGTTATAGTTTTTATAAATGCCATGAGGAGCTATGGGTCAGGTAACAAAAGCGTCTTGAATGCTCAGAGGACAGGGGTTCCTGAGCTCACTCCCAGCACTACTTGATTGGGATGGCCTTGTTCAGTGCTGGGACCCAAATATATATGTGTTTTGGGCTCTCTGGTGCCAAGAACCACTGTGGCCACACCATTTGTGCTTTGGGGGTTTTAGTGCCAAACTGTGGAGGTTCTGTGGTGCCTAGGAGTGATCCGGGTTGGGTGCATGCACGCTAATCACTGTACTCTTCCTAGTCCCTCGTTTCCAACCTTTTTGAACCTTTGATTGTGACCATTTTTTAGACCCTCATTTGAATATCACTCAGTTATATAGCAACACCATTTTTTCATGGACTGGCACAATTTTCTGTGAACTAGGCAGCACTGGCAGTTGAAAACTGTTGCAAATACCATGATACTGGAAAGAACTACTCGGGCAACCAAAGGAACGCCACTGAGATAGAAGGACAGAGACTGAGTAGGGGAAGTACCTGAGATTACTGAAGCTTTTGATTGGAAGGTCTTCTAAGCCAGCGGTCCTTAGCTCCCCCCTCATCCTCCTCTAGTACCAGCAGATGAAGTCCTGGTGACCAAGAGCCTTATCTAAATATGACTCTGGTAGTTCTCGTCACCACCAGGCCGGTCCAAGAACTGAAAGCATCAAATCCACATCTCAGGGCTGAGCATCCTTCGGAATGACCCCTATGCTCCCCGAGCAGCACTGGGGAGGCTCCCCACAGGAAATTTTAATTTTATATTTATTTTGTTTTTGTATATATTTTTAATTCAAGTATAAATTTGAATTATAGAAGTCTTGATAAGTAACATTACTATCTTTGTTGGTTTTCTGTTTTGTTTTGTTTTGCCCCACACTGCTAGGCTCTTGGGACCCTATGCGGTGCTGAGGATCAAATCAGAGTCTACTGCATATAAAGCAGGCGCCTTAACCCTCTGATTGCTATCTTAGGAAACTTGCTTTTGCCTATTTATCTGCAGTTAGTGTAATGCCTGTCAGTTTGTTAAATATAGAGCACTCATCTATCAATTAGATTTTTTTCTTACTCTCTGGTTTTGGTGTGAACATAGAACCTGTTCTTTAATGTACTGTAGACACTGAAAACCCAGCTTAGATACTTCATCCATGTTAAGAATTAGAGACTGGGGGTAGTCTGAATTAATGCTGAATGGTAGACAGGTTGGCTGTGATGATTAGGAAATTTTGGACCGCAGAGATAGTACAATGGGTAGGGTATTTGCCTTGCCTATGGCTGACACAGCTTTGATCCCCTGCACCCCCATAAGGTCCCCTCACCGCTGCCAGATGTGATCCTTGAGCACAGAGCCAGAAGTAAGCCTTTATCACAGCCCCCAAACAATAACAATGAATTCTAGAAGAACTTAACTGTCACCTTGCCTAATATACCTACTTAATCTCCCTTCTATAACCTGTTCCACTTTTTACTGCACCCCTTCTCTTAGAGAAAAAAAAAAGTTTTACAGAACTCAAGGTCATTTTCATATACAAACATTGCCATCTTGTGGTAATTTGAAGCAGCTGCTCTCAGAAGATACAGAAAGCCTTGGAGAAACATTTGTCTCTGGCCTCAGCATCAGGAGATTCCCCTTTATTAGCTCTAGCCTGGCAAATGAAGTGCAGAGGCTAGTTAGTATGCCAGGCAGGCATGATTCTGAACTGCAGGCCGTGCTCATCACCTGTAACATAATGAGCACATGTGTGGAGGTGTCCTACAGCCCACATGAGTACTGCCTTACAGGGCTTAGAAAAGAATCAGCAGGGAAGGAGATGACACTGAGGAGGCTTCTTTGAAGAAAGAAGTTGGTGATGTTAAGACATCTACATAAAGGAAACTGCTTTTATTCCTTTTATGTGTTTACTCATTTTTGCAAACCGTTAGTGTTTGCTATAAGCTCCATATGGAAAACAATAATATGTCTTATAAAGCTTTAAGTGGATAAGAAATTTTTAATTTATGTATCTTATGAGTTTGAGTGATAGTACAGCAGGTAGGTCATTTGCCTTGCATTTGGCCAAACCAGGTTTGATTCCTCCGCCCCTCTCAGAGATCCTGGCAAGCTACTGAGAGTATCGCGCCCGCATGGCAGAGCCTGGCAAGCTACCCGAGGCGTATTGGATATGCCAAAAACAGTAACAATAAGTCTCACATTGAGAGACGTTACTGGTGCTTGCTCGAACAAATCGATGAACAACGGGATGACAGTGACAGTGACAGTGATTGGTGTTTGATCTAGCAAATCGATGAGCAACAGGATGACAGTGACAGTGACAGTGATGTATCTTATGCCATTGGCTGAAATGGCAATCTTCCATCTCTCTTTTCTATTAAGAATAAAATATACTGTGTCTTCTTCTGTTGTAACATATATTTCTTTTATTGTCTGTCAGCTTTTCAGAGTCATGGGTCACTTCCTTTTGGCAGATTTGTTGAAAATTTTTAGTCTTTATTTTATTAGGTATAATTGTATTTAACACATTAGTTTTTTAAAGCTAGTCCATAATATAACCGGTTCCAGAATATTAATACCATGAAGAGTTCTTAGTGCCAGAGGAACTATTTCTGAGTTAGTGACATTTTTTTCTCTCATGAAAGTATATTTTCTTTAAATATAATTAATAATTTAAGAAATTTAGCAGACCTTTTAAAAACAATAGACATCTTCAAATGTATTAACATGTATGGACAAGCATATGGGAACCTCAGGTTCAATTGATTCCCAACTATGCACAGTGGTCAAACACCAAACACCTTGATCACCTCCAAGTATGGCCCAAAATACAAACAACTGGTTTTATACAAATGGAAATTTTGTTTTGTTTTGTTTCTGTATTTCAATTATATGCATTTTGATCCTTGAAATTATTTCAAACAATTGTATATCCACTTCATTTGTGCAAAATAACTTCTCACACAACAATGTAAATGCTTTCTCAAGAGTCTGAAGTAGTCCAGGCTAAAAGATAACTACCAGGATAATATTTTAAAAGGTCATGAGTTACTTCTTCCGAAATAGTCTGGAATTCTGTTTAACCAAAACTATTTAAGTGTTCTTTCCTTTACTTTATAAATCAAAGGAATTTTATCATATCACGTATTTAATAATTTTGGGTGCATACTGTTGCTTAATGTGTATATTTTCAATGAAGATAACATCTTACCTAAATTCTTATTTTAAGCTTCTAGGAGCCAATGGAAATGTAAACATCAATTCAAAACTCCGTTTGCAGCTGTTTTACCCACCTACTAAGCCTAGATCCCAATTAAGTGTTGTTGAGGTTTTTGACTGGTGGTCAAAATGTCCAAGAAATCGTTACCCTTCAACACTGTATGTAACAGTAAGAGGACTCAAAGTTCCAGAATGTGTAAGTTAATAGCACATTAACATTAAATGCATCTCCTGTGTTACTGAGATTAAATAGTGATTTATTTTACATTTTTGAAAAGATGAACTCTCTAGGTTTATTTTTTATACTTCCCCCTAGATTTATTTTAATAAATTTGTAGAGCAGGAGGATACCGTCAAGCTATTAAGCCTGTAATAGCCAATACTTTAAAGTTACTTAATTGGATTTAAAATTTTAAATGTAGGTTTTGGTGTTAAATAAAAAAATCTGTTTTAATTATACCTTTTTAAAAAAACTAAGTATATGGAGTTATAGCACAGTGGGTAGGGTGTTTGCCTTGCACTTGGTCGACCCGGGTTCGATTCCCACCATCCCATATGGTCACCTGAGCACCGCCAGGGGTAATTCCTGAGTGCAGAGCCAGGAGTGACCCCTGTGCATCACCGGGTGTGACCCAAAAAGCAAAACAAACAAAAAAAAACCCTAAGTATAAAGGAATAAATTAAAGCAGGTGCTCACAAATATTTCCCATTAAGGATGAAATGTTAAATAATATTGGGCTTTATAAGCCATATAATATTTCCCTCCATTTTTATTGAAATAATTGTGACTTACAATACTGTTTAATGATAGTTTTGACATACCTTGTACCAACTCAATACCCACTGCCATAGGTGCCTGCTTCCATCCACCAATGTCCCCTGTAGCCCTTCTGTCCACTTATCCTTCAAGTAAACTTAGTTCTGTAGATCAACTCTGCAGTTATGTTTCCTTTTGCCATTTGTTACTTACTCCACTACAGTTATATCCCACATATGAGAGACATCATCCTTTAACTATCTGTCTTCTTTGTTTGATTGACTTCATTTAGCATGATACTCTATGGTTCCATTCACTTAGCAGCAGATTGCGCAATTTCATCTTTTCTTATAGCTACATAATATCCCATTGTCTATATCTATGCCATAACTTCTTGATCTGTTCATTCACCAGATGTTTGGGTTGTTTCTATAGCCCATATAATCCAGGAAAATTTGTTGAACTAATTAACATTTCCTTTGTAGCATGAAAATTACTACTAGATACAGACAGCTAGGTGATAACTAAATGGATAATTTTAATCCTTTACAAAATTAATCCTTTATAAAACAGTGATAGGATAGATTTGACAAATAGATGACAAATCCTTGATTTTTAGGTATTTGTTTTGTTTTTGTTTTTGCAATACTATTCAAATAATTCTAAGTAATATTTTCTTTGCTACTACCACTTTTCACAGGTAGGTTAAAATTACAAATGTCCTTAGCAAAGAGTTGGTACTAAAATGAGGTGAAACTTTTGCTATTGTCCTATTTGCATAAATTATTTTAGATCAATTGTATTCCTATATTATATGTAATAAACTGTAGCCACAGGGATGAAAATTACATTAAATCTGTTTTTAAGAAATGAAAGATGTAAAAGATTTAGATCTTTATGATACCAACTTTGTGATTATAAAGTCAGCAATACCTTATCAAAGTCATGATACAGTATCTAGTAGTATTGGTAAAGAGGCAGAAATAAAGTACTAATATCATTTTTTGTAAGCCATGGAATTTTTTCTTTATAAAATTTGTGAATTTGGTAATAGAACTATAATTTCAAGTGACTTTCATTTCATTCAAAATTCTGTGTAAATAATTTTTTCTGGGTTGTATTTGAAAACCTTTTTGTTCATTGTTTTGATATTTTTAAAGTACTAATGCTAGCAAAAGTAAAAAGATTAACAAGATGAATAAATTTTTTTATTTTCTTTATATATCTAGATAAAACCATCTTACCGGTCCATGATGGCTCTTCAGGAAGAAACAGGAAGCCCAGTACACTGTGAACGTCTCCGTGAGCCCAATTCAGTAGTCTCAGAACCTGGATTAGAAGATTCAAAGGAAGTAGTAGAGTGGAAGCGATTGCCTGGACAGGTGACGTATTGAATTGTGCTCCATTCATTTAGATAATGCCTTATTTCGAAAATTCCAGCTCCTGGTATAACTAGATTTCTGCTCTCAGATTATACTTATTTCTTACCACAATCTTATTACCACTAGTTCACTTGAGGAATGATAGACTGCCTATCAAGTGCATAAAAGCACTATCTTAGGTTCATTCTTTAGGAACCTGGGCAATTCTATTAGTTTGCTAGGGGTGCTGTAAAAAAAACACTACAGAATGAATTATTTAAGCAATATAAATTAATTTTCTCACAAGGTTGCAAGTTTCAAGACCAATGTTTCAGTTGGGCTGATTTCATCTGAAGCCTTTCTTCTTGCCTGACAGATGGTGGCATGTTGCTACCTCTTCATGGCATTTTTGCTCTTCCTAGCCTTTATGCTCTGTATGTTACCGATGGATTCTCTTTCTAAAAGGGACACCAGTCTTACTAGCTGAGTTATACTTTCCTCCTCTGCAAAGTCACAGTAAAGGGACTATCAAAATAAAATTTCACTACAGTATTTGAAATTTACAACTAGTCTTCCTGTTCCTGGAGCAAGCAGATATCACTGGGTTACACTAGCATGCGACAGGGACGAATGGAGATGTTACTGGCGCCCGCTTGAGCAAATCGAAGATCAACGAGATGACAAGTGATACAAGTGAAAACTAGTCTTCATTTTTAATGTTTTTTTAATTTTTACTTTTTAAATCAATTTTAGGCTTGTCGTGTCCCCAACAAGCACCTTTTTTCACTAAAGGCAGGAGAACGAGGATGTTTTTGTCTTGCATTCTCCCACAATGGAAGAATATTAGCAGCAGCCTGTGCCAGCCGGGATGGGTATCCAGTTTTTTGTAAGTAATCCTCCCTTATGTTCAGTTAATTTTAGAGTATACAGTGAACATTTGTTTTTTAAAGTTAATTAAATTATTTAGTTATCCCTACTACCACAATAGAAGACAGGAGATTTTTTTTAAGTTAAATTGCAGTTATTTTAATATATGCATTTAATATGTTTATTAAGTTAAATGAGAAGGATCAAGTGGAGAATAGTAATTTCAAAAAAAAATTGTAAGGAGAATTTTGTAACTTTCACATTTTAAGTATATAAATTTTCTTAAACAAAGAATTGATAAATTGCATAAGAGATTTTAGTTCAATGTGGTCAATTGGTAGCAGTCATAATTTAAATTGTGAAAACTCAGGAGAACCTAGATGAAGACTTATTATATAGAAGTAGGTAGAGGTCTTGGGAACCAGCTCTCTCATTGTGCTAAACAATAAAGGAAATCATGTTAAAAAGAAAAAATTACTGCTGTACATCTAGAGGTTTTATTTTTGTTTTGAGGGGGTTTTCATTTGCTTTTTTTCCCCCATAGGTATTGTCATACTTATCTAGACTTACAGGCATTAAATTCCTACCCTTTGTTCTTATTTACTAACAAAATCCAATTTACTTCAGCAGGAAATAACTAACTTCTCAATTAGTGTCTCTCTTAAAGATTGGAATGTATTAAAATTTCCTTAGCTTCCCCTAGTTTATTCCTTGATAGACTTTTGGGGGTGTTACAGTTTAGTTGATTAGCAATTATTAAATATTCCTTCTCCTTAAATACTATTTTTCTTTTTTTTTTTGTTTGCTTACAATTGTGCTCAGGGCTTGTTCTTGGTCAGAAGTGCACCCTGGCAGTGGTTGTGGGTCCAAATGTGGTAATTGATATTGAATCATTGTGTGTGAAGGGGATACAGGAAAATTCCTTAACCCTCGTATTATTTATGTAGCCCAGTTCTTAAAAATATAAAATTATCTATTTTGGTGATGATTATTCTCTTCTAAAAATTCACCAAAACCTATGCACAGGAGAAACGATTCTTAATATCCTCCTTAATAGAGGTTTATTTTTTTATGACAGTGAAGTAATTGTTTTCACTTTGATTTATGTTTTAATATTTATGTAATAAATGTGTTACTTTGTACCTAAAAGGTCTAATAAAAATTTTATGTAAGTTCAGATATGCTTAGTACTTAAACAGTTTTAAAGAGAAATCATCATCTTTTGCTTTTTCATTGTTTATAACATGTTATTTGGAATCAACTTAGTTTGTTGAATGTGTAAATAGTATTTTTCACAAATTTGAATGTTTTCTTTGTTTCTTCAAATTGTGTTTGGTCTCTTGGCCTTGGATTGTAAATCTGAGGTTACCAAATTGAGGGTTACCAAAATGAGGGGGGAAAATAAAGAGGTTGATAGAAGTAACATAAAGATACTGGTTAAAGGTGATAGGATCCAGTAAATTTGTACATCGGTACCATAAATGTCAACACTATTGTAGCCACGTTACCTAAACTACAATAAAATTAAATTAAAGAAAAGAAGAATTTAGGATCCGGAGAGTTGAGGGTAGTGCATTTGCCTTGCACAAGGCTGACCGGTTTTGTCCTTTGTACCCAGTATGTTCCCCTGAACCCACCAGAATTTATCCCCTAGTGCAGAGCCAGTAGTAACCTCTGAGCACTGCTGGATGTGCCCCCGAGTAAGAAGAATCTAGGGTTTTCTGAAGAGGTAGAGAGGTAGAGAATGGGGTCCACTCCTAGCAGGCTGTTGGTTTGGTGTCTGGGCCCAGCCAGGCCTGGATGCTCAATCCTGCTGTGCTGGGACTTCTGGATACCTTGAGCAGTGTTTGACTTTCCTGAGGCTATTGGCTTTTTCCTCTGTAGGTTTTTTTTTTTTTTTTTTAATTTTATTGAATCACCATGTGGAGGGTTACATAGTTCTCAGGATTATGTCAGTTATACAATACTCAAACACCCTTCCCTTCACCAGTGCCCATCTTCTATCACCAACCCCCCCAGTATACCTGCTGCCCCCTCCCACCTCCCCAGTCCCCACCCTTGTAAGTGATAAGTTTCACTTCGTTTACGCTTTATCTCGATTACATTCCATGTTTCAACACACAACTCACTACCGTTGTTGGGGTTTCCCCCCAAAAAGAAAAAGACAGTCCTATTGCCAAGGAGGCATTTGATAGTGGCGTGGGAATGGGATATAAGGCTATTGGCTTTTAAGGCTACTTTGGAGCTTGGGAAAGTGGAATGAGAACAGGACAAGTTCATACATCACAGTTCAGTATTCTTATTAAAATTCACCTGATTTTCTTAAATAAACGGCCCTCAGATTGTTGCAAAATTTTTTTTTTAGTTTCAAGAGACCTTAAGTATCTAAATCTGACCATCTTTTCTAGTGTTCTTATTGATTTTATGGAGGAATTCCTTATTTGACCAATCTGGAAAAATTTCTAAGGGTACTAGGTCTGACCACTAGGGGACGGTAGAGACTTGGAAATGTCCATAAAAAGAGATTACGCTTCATTTTATCCATAGAGATATAATACCTTGTTTATTAGATTGGATCTTACTTATTTTGTTAGTCTCTGTCACTTTAGTACTAGAAATTTTCCTCTAACAAAAACATAGTTTTTTTACTACCTCAAACAGTTATAATTTTGATTGAAATTTAGCGGATTTTCAGGTAAAATATGGCCAAATTATAGAATCTTTGAATTGAAGTTGGTTTGTTATTACTAGTAAATTATCAGATATTTAAATTTCTCTTAAATAGATAAGAATAATTGTTAGGGGCTGGAGCAATAGCACAGCGGGTAGGGCGTTTGCCTTGCACGCGGCTGACCCGGGTTCGATTCCCAGCATCCCATATGGTCCCCTGAGCACTGCCAGGGATAATTCCTGAGTGCAGAGCCAGGAGTAACCCCTGTACAGAGCCAGGTGTGACCCAAAAAGCAAAACAAACAAACAAAAAGAATAATTGTTAATTATAGCATTGTATAAAATTTCAGATGTGTGTCATTTGTGTTCAAATCAAATGAAAATATTTTTAAGTAGCTTTTGAAATAAACTGAAAGTGACTGTTGATAAAATTCTTATAGGTATACTAACCTCATTTGCATATAATAACATGAATTTTATAGTAATATAAGTAATGAATTTGTAAGTAAAGGATTAAGTAACTTTTTTTGGAAATTACTAAATTATTAATATTTTCATTAGTGTATGAAATTCCTTCTGGACGCTTCATGAGAGAATTGTGTGGTCATCTCAATATCATTTATGATCTTTGCTGGTCAAAAGATGATCGCTATATCCTCACTGCATCATCTGATGGCACTGCAAGGTTAGTATCTTCAGGAAGTACTTACTTTGCATGCTGTTTGCCATCATGGTAGTTATAAACTTATAGCACTATGTTACGTTTGAAGTGTCAGAAATATGCAGAATATCGACTAAAGAAGTGGTGAAAACATTTTTGAAATGTTTATAAAATTCATATCATGTCTAGATAGTCCAAAATGCCCCTAGTCCTTTAAATAATTATTATATATACTGTTCATTTTATAATTCAAGATGGAGCTAATAATTAAGTATTTTTTAACATCAGGATCAAATTCAGGTCCAGCCCTTTGAACTGTCTCCCTGGCTGCACCTTTTGTTTCAAGATCTTTATAGATTATCAGTTACTTTCACCTTTCAGAATCTCAGTATTGAAATAATTTAGTTTCTTACCACTTTATGATGATCCCAACAAAATAGTTTTTCAAAGCCACTTTATAAAGTTTCATTTACACTTGTTATTTTAGCTGCTTATTCTATCTCACATGTATTCTTAAAAAAATACCACTTTTTAAGGATGCCATTGTAATGTATGATTTAGTTTGATTCTATCAAATATTAAGTATGTATGCATATTTAATACAGATTTATTATATTTTTGGACTAGGGAAAAAAATCTTTGGACCAAGTTGAGACCCACTCTCACTTTGTTTTGATGCTTTCTCTTTTAATACACCTTAACAATTAGATTCCCTCTATTAATCTTATTGACTCTATTTCCAATATAAAATGTCTAACCAATTATTTGCTGTTTCTCTATGTTAAAGTGAAAAACATGGCCATCGGTGACAATTGATTCCCTCACTATCTAGCTCGGTACCTACTATTGGTACTTCTTAATGATATCCTTAAAAATCTGGTCTCTTTGTTCTTTCCAGCATAAATATTCTGTATGCTGCCAGGTTACTCCAAGGAAAAACATAGCTTTACCAAAGCCTAACTAGATTTGCAAGTCTTTTTGGTTTGGGGCCATACATATCTGGCGATGCTCAGGGGTCACTCCTGACTCTGTACTTAGGAATCACTCCTAATGGTACTTGAGGTACCATATGAGAAGTTGAGTCAGCCATGTGCAAAGCAAGCGCTTTATCTGCTGCTCTCTCTACCCTTGGATCTGCAAGTCTCAAATAATCCGAGTACTCATCTCTGCTGAAGTATATTTTTTCTTACCTTTACTCATTCCTCTAACAGTGGATACAAACTTTTCCATTACTTCAAGTTCTCTACATTACAGTCTTTTTAACATTACATTTAATTACAGTCTTCCCAATTTCTTTAGATGTTTAGTCTCAATCGTTAGTAATATTTATCCATATCCATATTTTTTCTGTGGTTACCCCCTAATATCTATAAATTCATCCATTTTTCTCTTTAGCTCTCCTGCCAAAAACATACACATCTTTAAAGTATTTTTAATCTGAATCCTATCATCTACAATTCTGTTACTCACAGTTTCTATCCATCTGGTCTTTTAAATAAATCTTTCTATAAATTGTTTCCTGCTATCTTAAAAATCAGATCTTATCTCAAAAATTTTTTCAACTCTTTGTCCTTTCCACACTACTATATTATTACCCTTTTCCACACTATCAAGAGCCTCCTTTCTTTGCCTTTACTTCATTCAGCCTTATTGATCCAGCTCTGTTCTGACTTTTTCAGATTATTTGGGCAGTTTTGGTTCCTACTCTAGAGCCACTATACTAATTAATTACTAACGTTAAAATACTTTTAGAGTTTTTATGAACAAGTTCTTGTGTTTGTTTTCAATCTCTTTTCATTTGGATTTCTTTCTCATCCCTTTTCTTCTATCTATACACCTGTGTTTATTCCAGCGTATCCTTTATTTACTCTTCTCTCCTGATGTGAAGTGCTTATTCAAATCGTTCATTTTTCTCCATTTTTGATCTCAGTTACATGGTAACTCTGCTAATGCTCACTTTATATTATACATATAACATGCATATGTAATATAGATATTTGTAGATATGTTCATAGATATCTGTATATGTATATATGTACACATATATCTGCAAACATATACACATATATGTGTGTATATATAATGGTATTCACATCAACTCATTCCCATGCTGGGAACTCATTTCCTTTTTCCTCAATTTATTTCCTAAGTAGTAGTCAGGTTTGTCAAAAATCCTTCCTAATTGTATCACCATTCAATCATATACATACTATTCCCAGCGTTGGTGCCTTTCTTTAAGGTCTTGTTATTGCTTGCTTGAACTGTTGCCAAACTATTCCCACTGGTCAGTTTACAGCTTCTCTAGTTCTGATGCGCTAAAATCATCTTTCCAGAATCATCTTTCATAATCTTTTGGTATTAAAACAACCTTTGATAATCCATTGCATTTTGAAAATATTCCAGTTCTTTAGCATGACGTGACAAGCATGTCCTTCATTGACCTTATCTCATTGACCTAAGTTCTTGCACTTCTTACGTATCCTTTTGTCTCACCCACACAATGTTTTGAAATATACTTAACATTTATCTTCTTTGGGATCTCCATACCCTGTTACCTTACTCATCCTGTGTTAATTTGCCCTTTTCCTACATTTTCTGCCTAACTCATTCATTTAACTACATTTAAACTTTTTTTGGTGAGTGATTGTGATCTTCTAATAAACATTTAAAACCTAGATTTTACCGTTTCTTGTAGCCTCTGTTGCATTTTACTCTATAATACTTAGATAGTATGGATTTATAATTAAGTTTGAAATAGATACTAATTTAGCACTTGTTGCCTCATTAAAGCAATATATTGTGAAAGGACTGAGTGAAGTGAGCAGCAATGTAGGTAGAACAAAAGAGTTAGGTGTTTGAAGGAGGTGAGAAATACTTGTAACAAAGTCAAAAAAAGAGATAAGAGTTGGTAATATTCCCAAAAGGCAGAAATCTGGGTTTCTACCCTTGTCTTCACTGTCTTCCTGGAGCTCACTGCTGCATGTTACTCTTAGTGTCTGCTAAATAGCATTTCCCACTCCTTAACTCTCTGCCACATGACTTTTTTGTAAGTCTCACTGTTACATGTTACTCTTAAGTATTCACTAAATAAGTATTTCTCAATAGTTTGCTCTTTGCAATGTGAATTTTTCTTAAATATCCTTCAGTTATTTTCAGAAAACTGGGTTTTTCTCAAATCAGCTGCTTCATATATAATCAGAAAGGCCCTTTCATGTGTAATGGCTTCCAAATAGGCCTCTCTATCTCTAGACCACCTACTCTTCACATGTACTATTTTAACATTGGTAAGTTTTGGTCATTCCAGTTCTTACATATTTCTTATGTTTTCATGTAATCTTTATGAATTTGTGTGTCTTTGTTCTTCTCTGTAATTAGTTTTGATTCTTTCCTAAACCAAGTAGTACACATTTTAGATTCTGCCATTGCTTGGATGACTAAAATCATTAATATCATTTTTATATTAAAAGCTTCATATTTATTTATAAGTATTGTATCTTAATTATATCAATCTCTTTTAGGGTATAATTTCTTTCTTCCTTTTATGTATTATTTCAAATGCTGTTAAGATTTTATAGGAAGTATCTAAAGTTTTTGGTTTTTTTTTTTAACAATCTTACATTCTCTCCAAACTGATGATTTTATTTTCTCATTAAATATTATATTTCATGTATCATCTGTTCTTTGAAAGCAATGATATGATAAAAATGTTTATGCAGTGACACACATGCCTTATTTTTGCTTAAAAACATGTTCTTTCACTTCTTCATTATTAGTTTGGATTCTTAGTAATTGAGGATCAGATCCTGTATTTTAAGCAGCTGCTGAGAAAACTCAAAGAATGTTTTTCTGAATAGAAACTGATTTTTTAAAAAATTTTAGTGATAATTTTGAGAGGGTCTTAATTTCCAACTTAGTTATTAAACAGTAATTAAAATAAACTAGGATGTTCCAATACACATCCTTTGGAACATTTTATGACTGAAACCTAATCATCAACAACTTTGTAACTGTATATCTCACAGCGATTCAAAAAAAAAGAGAGAGAATTTTAAAAAAATAAAGAATAGACTACAAATTCCACTAGTAAAATCGAAATGTTCTGATTCTAATAACAATCAAACCTTCAAAGTCCAATGTTCCACACTTATGGAGCTCTTGTTTGTTGCTAGATATTGTCATTTTTGGGAAGATGGGGCAATAGCCTATTGTGCTCAGGACTTATTCCTGGCTCTGTTCTCAGGGATCGCTCCTGGCAGTGCTCAGGGTGATAGTGGGCATTGAACTCAGATTGGCTGCATTCAGGGCGAGTACCCTAACTTATATACTCTTTCTTTAGCCCATATTTTGTCTGTTTTTATACATTGACTAGAAATTCAGTGCATATAACATAACAGTTTAAACCTTAGGTTACTTTTCTATTATGATTAGAGCAACAATAACAAAAAATTTCAAATCCTTTTTTGAGGAAGAGATAAACATAAATTTTGTGATTAGTGTAGTGTCTATCAAAGTGCCACGATTATTTTAATCATGCTAAATAACTCATATGGTAATTTTAAAATAACTTAAATCTTTGAGGTCTTCATGTTCATTATTTAGGCTTTAAAATTATAAGTAAAGATTTTAATGGACTATCCCGTTCTCTAAACTCCCTGTGCTTTACAAAAGCAATAAACAGGCCAGATATTAAGCTATTAGAGTTTCTCCCTGCGTTTTATTTTTTATTTGCTTTGTGGTAAGTGCAGTACTTCATCAACTATTTAGTGAGTGTTTGACCAATGTCAAAAGAAGTTTTAAAAATAGTCAAATTTTTGACTGACTGGAGTGATAGTACAGTGGGTAGAGCATTTACCTTTCATGAGACCCACTGGGTTCCATCCCAGGCATACTCTGTGGTCTCCCAAGCCTTGCAAGGAGTTCCCTGAGCACAGTGTCAGGCATACTCAGCTGAGTACTGCTGAGTGTGGCCTCAAAACTAGAAAAAAAACCAAAAAACCCAAACTCTGGTAAAACACAGTTTTTTATTTTACAGTATTATAATTGGAGAAATTAACTATTATGCTTGAAATAATTTGTCAGAATGTAAAGAAGTCCAGTCATCAAACATTTGGACATAATTTTCATTTTTATTTATAAAATATAGTTTAGCACTGGTTGTATAAAATATGGTTTAGCGTTTACCTTATTGTCTTATAGTTAAATATCTTATGGCTATATTGTTTTTTTAGAAAAACTGATGAAATATCTCAGTAGGAATGTAACTTTTTAATCCTTTTCCAGGATATGGAAAAATGAATTAAATAATATAAATACCTTCAGAGTTTTACCTCATCCTTCTTTTGTTTACACGGCCAAATTCCATCCAGCTGTGAAAGATCTGGTAGTTACAGGATGCTACGATTCTGTTATACGGATATGGATCGTTGATGTAAAAGAGGATCCTGCCATACTGATTCGACAATTTGACACTCACAAGAGTTTCATCAACTCTCTCTGTTTTGATATTGATGGTATGTGAAAGAATATCTTCCAAATGAAGGGTAGTTGCATAAGAATTTTGTAAAATTTATTTTCACTAGGTTAGTTTATTATGAAAACTTGAGGGACTTCATGTATTAATGATTGTGTATGCACATTGATATTTATATGTATTTATAATTCTAATAAACCGGAACATTTATTTATAACAGGGAGTTTTGTTTATAATTTTAAAGTCATTGAGTTACTAAACACATATAGCTAACTGATCTTATTTACTCATGTTCTAAAGTTCATAGATAAATCTCATTAGCAATTTTCATTTATTAATTTTTGAGAGTTTTTAAATTGTTTTTTTGGGGGGCCACACCCTGGATTTACTTCTGGCTTTGAGCTCAGATATTACTCTTGGCAGAGCTTGAAGGGTTATATGTGGTGCTGGGGGCTGAGCTGAACCCGGGTCAGCTGTGTGCAAGGTAGGAGCCCTGTCCACTATACTAGCTTTCTGGCCCCTGGGAATATTACACATTAAAAGGAAAAATCAGAAAAATAGGAGGAAAAAATTAATGAAAATTGAGTATGTAATTTTTAATTGTAGCCATAAGATCTTTTTATAAATACAAAGACATATATAAGGGAAATTTGCAGTTATTTCAGGGTTGCCTTAGTACATGAATAATATAGCTGTGCTTTAAAGATATAAATATAGATTATTTTATCAGAAGAAAGAATAAGTAAACTGTATTAGTCAGTTTTAACCCTACTTTAGAGATGAGCTGAGCTATAGGCTATGTTATAATAAATAGGTATAAGATTGGAATATGATAATATTGTTAATGTACTCAGTTTCAACTCCAGTGATGTTAGTAAATTGGAATATGTTCAATAAAGATAAACCAAGAATAGTAAGGTGTTTAAAGATTGTCAGACATAATAGAAGTAGCTGAGATGAAAAAACGGAGATGAATGGTTTCTTCCTGTATTTGGGTATATTATATCCATACACACAAAAGAAATTAATCTGTTTCACTCCAGTAGGTAGAAATAGGGACAAAACTACAAGTGTGTATATATATTTGTGCAGAATTAGAACTTTATAATATATTGAACAGTTTGTCAGTTGTGTAAGTTTCTTTTATAGTTGCTGAACTAGACCAACTATACCAACCATCTGTTGGTAATGGTGTGTAAGCTATTCCTAAGTGGGTATGAGGTTGAACTTGTTGGGATCCCCATGGTTACATTCTACTGTGAGGTGTTTGGAGTCTAAGAATTGGTGTTAAATTGGAGCATCAATTATTTTTCTATTCCCTGATCTTTTACTGAATTCCTAAAAGGTCTAACCATTGTGTACATAGTTAATAAAAGTGAGAAATACAGTTGCATATTGAATAATTTAAGCTATTTTTTGTTTTGTTTTGGTGTTTTGTTTAGTTTTTGCCATACTTGGTTATGTTTAAGGGCTTATTCCTTGCTCTGCATTCAGGGTGGATGCATCTCTCCTGGTGGTTTTGGAGGCCAGGCAAAAAAATATTTGGTGCCAATGGTTGAACCTGGGTTCATTGCATGCAAGGCAAGTGCCTACCCACTGTACTATCTCTCTGGCCCCAACTCGTTTAAATTTGGAATTTGAAACACATCTATGCACTGAGATCCTCAATTCCTTTTCAGTGGAGTAAAATTTTCATTCAGGTATAATTAAGATTTGCTCATAAAGTTTGTTCTTTTGAATGCCCTTTTAAAAAACTTAAGTACTTTTTTGTTTCTGTTTGTTTTGCCATACCTGCTATACTTAGTGTTGACTCCTGTGATCATGGGATTAATCCTGGAACACTTGGGAGACCATATGAGGTGCTGAAGATAGAACTTAAGTCAGCTACATATAGAGCAAATGACTTACCAACTGTATTATCTTTCCGGCCTCCCCCAACATATATACTTTTAATAGCCTTTTGATTCTTTGTTTACTGAAATGTACTTTCCCATTTTATATTATACATCTCAAAGTTTGTATTTCATCTTTTAAAATAGGTCATCATATGTATTCAGGAGATTGCACAGGAGTGATTATTGTTTGGAATACCTATGTTAAAGTTAATGATGTGCAACATTCAGTGCGTCACTGGACTATAAATAAGGTATTAATAAAGTCATTCAAATTTTGGTATTTAATCAATGAGTTTGAATAGAAGAACCAAACCACATAACTTTAAAAAAAATTCTTAGGGCTTGTTTCTCTCTCTTTTTTTGAAAAGGATAATTAAGTTTTCCCTTACCTCTGTGAAATCAGGTTCTGTTGATTGATTACTTAATTTCTTGATAAATTGATTACATAGAAACTTAGGGAAAACTGTACATTTTGACAAGATTTTACTTCCATTTTTTTTGAGCCCTAATTTGTACTGTCACTCAGTGATACATAACTAAATTTACATTATAGCAGGGTATACCTTATAGTACCATCTGTAAATCATATCTTCCACAGTTTTTGTTTTCTTTTTTGCCCTAATCATATTTCTCTAAAAACTGTGCTAGTGTTTGTTAGTAGGACTGCATTTCAAATCTACGTAATTATGAGAGATTATTTAAATGCAATAATTATTTCATTTGGAATTTGCTCATTAGAAACAAATGAAAAAACAATTTTGAAATAGAGTTGCTTTTAAGATGGTTTGTATGTAAATCAATTTGTATGTATTTTGTACTTTTTAGTTAAAAATACAAATTTATTAAACTTGAGGTTGTTTTAAATAAATTTGTATATATTTTTTTGCATGGTGCTATTTTTTCTTCAGTCTTTTCTTCTCTAATCTTTGATATCAGATTAGGTTGTAACAGTTGTCCTTATCTGAAAGGCACTGTAGTGAAAATGAATTCTATTGAATTTTAGTTAAATCTGTTGAGTATGTCATATCACTATCACTGTATCACTGTCATCCCGTTGCTCATCGATTTGCTTGAACAGGCACCAGTAGCCTCTCCATTGTGAGACTTGTTGTTACTGTTTTTGGCATATTGAACACCATGGGAGCTTGCCAGGCTCTGCCATGTGGGTGGGATACTCTCAGTAGCTTGCTGGGCTCTCTGAGAGGGTAACAGAAAGGCAAATTTAATTTACCTCAATGACCTTTCACTTGGTAATTACTTGATTGTCAAATGAAAATTAGGAAATGATATGGTATGTATTTTTATTTATTTATTTGGCTTTTTGGGTCACACCCAGTGTTACTCAAGGGTTAACCCTGGCTCTGCACTCTCCTGGCAGTGCTCAGGAAATCATATGGGATGCTGGCAATTGGTTGTGTGCAAGGCAAATGTTCTATCTGCTGTACTATTGCTCTAGCCCAGAATGTTTTTGGTTCTCTTCAGCTGACAAAGTCAGAAATGCTAAGTTCTCCTTAGCTTTCCCTTAGGATAGTGTATGCCTGTATTTGCTCACATACTCTCTGACACAAGACATGGACTTTTACCAGAGCTCTTTTAGTTTCAGCATAAATACAATGAAGGAAAACAGGAGAAATCCTTAAAATATACTGTTGATAGTAAATCTGCTAGCAACTTTCTCAAATATATACCCATTACTTAAGTCATAATTTAAATCTCCCTTCTCCTTCATTATTATTGTGGTGACTGAAGGTCACACACAGGCCTGGCCGTGATGCCTGAACATTTTGTAGTGCTTGCCAGGCCTGAGAGTCACACTTCAGGCTGCAGTACTTGAACACTGATGCTTGCTGACGGTTGCACCTCTTTGGTTGGGGTGTTTGCACATGTGCTTGCCTGGGCTCACACTGTTTAATTGTGTTCACACACAGCCTTGTGGTAGTGCTCACTGGGGGTGGCTGGGGTGCTCAGACGTGCTCAGCAAGGGTCAAACTTCCTGGCTAAAGGACTTGCACACTTTTATTTTTAGGGGGTGTTGCAATGCTTGGCAAACTTCACCCCCTTTTGGTTTGGTGCTTACACATACCTGGACGCAGTGTTGCTGGAAAATGCTCTGGCACCAAGAATTACATATATTAGAGCTGCCAGGCACAAACCACAGCACTGCCAGGTTGACACTTGTTGCTTGTGGGCAGCACCAGGCATCAAACTTTGCACTTGCCAGGCTGGGACTTTAGTCACTGAGCTATTCTCAGCCCTGGATATCTTTCTGACCTCATTAGTCAGGTGTCTTCCATATTTGCCTAACATAGCTTTAAAAAAAATCATAATCAAAATCAACTGATTTTAGAAGGTATGGATAACATGTGTTTTTTTAATCAGGTGTTAATTAAGGGAATGAAAAACTAATCTGTTAACTGTTGAAAGTTAATTGTCATGAATTTGTAAAAAAATGAAGCTCTCTGGTGCTAGAGAGGTAATAACAGTGGGTAGGGGACTTGCCTTGCATGCAGTTGACTTGGGATTTGACCCCTGCCACTGCATATGGTCTCCTGAGACTGTCAGGAGTGAGATCCATGAACTCAGAGCCAGGAGTAAGCCATAAACACTGACAGTGCCCCTGCTTTCCATAAAAGCATTCTTTTTTTTTTTCTTTCTATTTAATCTTAAAATTCTTACCTTTTTTTTTTTTAATTGAATCGCCGTGAGATACAGTTACAAAGCTTTCATTCTTGGGTTTTATCCATATACCATCCACCATCGTACATTTTCTATCACCAGTGTCCCCAGTATTCCTCCCCCCACCCCCACCCAAACCCACCCCCTGCCTTTATGGGAGGCACTTTCCTTTTTAAGCAGAAAATACAACGTGAGAGAATGTGTGTGTAGAAAGTACTTCTTTTCTGTAAATGACTACATTTTGAAAAAGTGAGTGTACTACAAAAACAGATGCTAATTAGTAGTGACATTATGTAATAACCGGGAAATGCATTTTACAAATTTCTTTCATCCTTAAACTGAAGTTACTTAGGAACTTTTTGTTAATGTTAAAGCATCTATATAGTACAGCTAAAAATGTGATCTTAATTTTTTTCTTTTAGAGAAGATTTAACAGATAAATTTTAAAGTGAACTTATTATTTTAAAATTATTTTAGGAAATTAAAGAAAGTGAATTTAAGGGGATTCCAATAAGTTATTTGGAGGTTCATCCGAATGGAAAACGTCTATTAATCCATACCAAAGATAGTACTTTGAGAATTATGGATCTCAGACTGTAAGTATGTTTAAGTATTGGCAATTTGGGCATTGGTAGAGTGAGGAATGTGTTAATACATATTTATAAAATATAGCCATGGTTCTATACTAACAGGGTTATCTCCTTAAAAGCATCTGATAATGTTTGTAGATAGTTTTGAACGATGATACTATCATAGGTGGATTAGGTTGTTGATTCTATTCAGGTAAACTGAACACCTGATATGCTGCTAAATAACCTACAGTTCATATTAACAACCCATCCTCAACTCACTCCCAACAAAGATTAAATGACCCTATAAAAATTTCATAGGATTATGAACAGTTCAGAATGATTCTGAAAAATCATTAATTGCTTTATATTTGGGCAATTAAAAAAACTTTTGACATGGTATATATTTTTAATCTGTGATGCTGGTATAGTATTATGATTTTATATCATAATTAAAAGGGGTTTTTATTAATATGCCTTTTTTTTGTTTTTTGCTTGTGTCTAAATAGACGAGTGAAGATAATGATCCTTAATCTAAAAGTGGAGTTTTAGGAGAGCAAGCATAAGAACTGAGAGAAATCTCTTTGTCTTTTTTTAAGATTCCATTATTATATTTAGAAAGGCAAATGTAACAATCTTATTAGTATATCATGCAATTATCTTTTAGAGCTGACTATTAACCCCTTCATTATTTATGTTGAACAGTTTAACACTGGCACGTATTCTGGTGGTGAGTGAAACACACAATTATCTCACCTGTGTTTACAATTTAGTTGTGTCATTTCCAAAATAAAACTCAAAACATTTAATTAGACTAAATATGAGAACTTCTAGGATGAAAATCTGATAATTTATTTTTAACATATATAGTACTCATCATGCCTGGCAAATATTTTTGTATGCATTTTCAATAGTTTTATATAAGTACATAATAAAAAATTATGTTTCACAACAACAGAAAATTTGATGGGTATACTATAGTTTTTTCATTAAAGACCTGGATTGGCTCGCTTTTCACTGTGTTGATGAATTGGTCCATTTAGACAAAGTGAAAGGCTTGAGACAAGTTATGGTCAGGTAGTGTGAAGTTTGATGAGTATAGGTTTCTTGTAATTATAAGTCTGTTTTCAAAATTTTTTTTTTTCTTTCACCCCTCTCATAGCAAAGTTTTCTTGATAAGGAGTGCTAAGAGATAATTTATTTTAACTGAAGAGTAGAGACAGCTTATAGGAGGTCAGACTTAAGGCATTTGGTTTACTCTCTTTTTTTAGCAGTAAGAATTTATCTTAAAATCATCTATGTGCTCTGGAGGCAAGCTATGTAGAGTCAGATACTCTCTTTTCCACTCCTTATTACCCTTCCTTTTTTTATTCCTTAACTCTCTGGTGGGAGAAAGAATATATAGCTCTCATGAGAATTATGTGGGAATACACTAGTTTATAAATAAACTATTTAAAATATTCTAACCAATAGTGGAGGGATCTTGAGACACTGGGGGAGAAATTGGTGTCATAACTCTGCAACTATAATGGCTTCAATAGTATTGTAAGCTATTATATCTCTATAAAAAGAAAAATAAACTAAAAAATGCAGTACTGTTACTATTGAAGACATTATACTATTGGAGGCAGTATAGTTTCAGAATTACTGTACGAATTCCTCCCCCAGTGTCTCAAGATCCCTCCACTATTTCCCCCTTTCATCTATCCCCACCCCTTCAATTATAATGATCAAGTCTCAGGATTTGTTTCCATCGGGGATTATCTAACTCCTCCCTCCCTCCCTCCCTCCCTCCCTCCCTCCCTCCCTTCCTTCTTTCTTTCCTCCCTCCCTCCCTCCCTCCCTCCCTCCCTCCCTCCCTCCCTCCCTCCCTCCCTCCCTTCCTTTCTTCCTTCCTCCTCAGCATATGAGCAAGATAATATGTTATTTATCTTTTACTTTCGGACTCACTTCAGTTAGCATGATATGCTTGTGTGATTTTGTTCGGGGTAGGGGTAGTGGGGAGTGGTTTAGACCACATTTGGCAGTGCTCAAGGCCTATTCCTGGCTCTCTGATCAGGTGTGAACCTTGGTGATGCTCAGGGGACCATAGTGGTGCTGGGGATTTGAACTTGAGTCCCAGTTGATATAGCCATGCACATGGTGAATACTTTAACTCCTGTACTATCTACTCAGGCTCAGTAAAACATTTACCTTCTTTGTGTAAATGTTTAAGTTATCACACATGGGGCTGCAGCTATGGTACAGAATGCAGGGCACTTGTCTTGCATGCAGCCTACCCAGGATCTATCCCAGCATCCCACATGGTCCCCTGGGCCATGTCAGACGTGAACCCTGAGCAGAGAGCAGGAGAAAGCCTGAGCCACACATGGCGTGCCTTCCCACAAAATAATCACATGGAAAAATACAAGAATTCCATCTACATCTACTTTTGATTTATTTTTTAATTACATTCTAATTTATTCCATAGGCACCAAAAGTAACATACAAAGGTTTTTGCAAAGACAATATGTGTGACCCTAGTCACAGTTTTTAAGATTTCCCTATCCAGTTTTGTTTTGTCTTTTTTTTTAGTTGAGGAAACATTTATTTATGTGATTATATATATTTTAGGTTTATAATTTCACACCTTTTCAGAATATGTTGCCATATCACAACTACCATAAAAGTACCAACATTCCTACACTACAGTCCATTGCGTAACAGCATTCAAACCAAAGTCTGTCAACTAGGGACTATGAGAAAGGAATAAGAATATTTCCATCTACTTTTTTAGTAACTGGAGCAATAGCACAGCGGGTAGGGCATTTGCCTTGCACATGGCCAACCTGGTTTTAGTTCTCCCATCCCTCGTGGAGAGCCCGACAAGCTACCGAGATTATCCCGCCTGCATGTCAGAGCCTGGCAAGCTACCCGTGGCATATTCAATATGTCAAAAACAACAAGTCTCACAATGGAGACGTTACTGGTGCCCACTTGAGCAAATCGATGAACAATGGGACGACAGTGCTACAGTGCTACTTCTTAGTAACCAACTGAAATGCTGCTTCTTTAAAGTATTTTCTCTTTATAGTTAGATGTAATCTCTTACCTTGATCCTCAATGTTTTTTTGTAAACTTTCTACATTCATGTTGTATATTTTATGTGAATACATTTCTAATCTCTCTTGCTAAATTATAAACTTGCTAAATTATTAAGAGGTGTCTCTAGAACTGTCTCCTCTTTATTTGCATCCATCCTAGAGTTTCTTCCACAAAAAGATTCTCAAAAATTATTTGATATGGAATATTTTTATAACTGGGCACTAGTGGAGCCTAAATGCTTTACTAAGAACTCATGATAGCTATCAGATTCTTTGTTATCAGATTCTTAGTGAAGAGTCTGATAGCTATTATAATATGGGTATCGTCCTAGTTTACATTAAATTTATGTCATATAGCTAGGCTTACTAATAGGAAATTAGATTCCTAATAGTATTGAAGGAATAAGTAATTGCTCGAGTAAGTAGTTTAGTCACACAGACCTCTTCCTGCTCCAATGTTCTTTTTTTGTTTGTTTATTTCTGAGTTACACCGTAGGAGTGCTTGGCATCTACTGCCAGTGCAATGCCAGGGACCACTCCCAATAGTGCTTGGGAGGACTGTTGGGTTTAATCTGTGTCTCAAAATTCAAAATGTGTCTGCACTATTTAACTTTGTGTTACAATTTTTACACAGATTTGAAAGGTGTTATTGAAAGGCACTGGATTTAACATGGCAAAACACTGTGCAGAAGTATTTTCTTGCTTGAGTATGCCAATAAAAATTTGTTTACTAAATTGCATTTGAAGTATTTAAAAGAAAAGCTTTCCCACTACCAGTTTTTTAAATGGATAAAATAAGTTACATTTGTATAACCTTTTCTTTTATATAGATTAGCAGCAAGGAAATTTGTAGGTGCAGCAAACTACCGAGAGAAAATTCACAGTACTCTGACACCATGTGGGACTTTTCTGTTTGCTGGAAGTGAAGATGGTATAGTTTATGTTTGGAATCCAGAAACAGGTATTTTATTGATCTCCATTTTTTTTTTTTACTTTGAAACTACTGTTTTATGAAATAATTATCCAGGAAATTCCGGGTTAAGGTTTTCAGTTATTTTTTTGAGTATTGGAAAACTGGTAATGGAACTAATAAATTATGCTTATTGTTTTAATAGCTTCATGAATAGGGTCTTATTTTAAATTAAGGTTTAGTCTTACTTTACCTGTAATGAACAATTTTTTAATATTTAATAAGTACTTAGCATTTAAGTACTTAACATTTAATGAGTATTAGAATATAAAAATTGTGTAAGCTGAATTTGAGTGTAATTAAGCTAATACTAAATTTTTATTTATACTAATTACTAAATTTTTAATTATTAGAGACAATTGTTTTTACTCAAAGGTGTTTTTTTTTACAATAAACTGTTACTTTGGGAATCTCACTTGTACTTCACCTTTATTTTTCAAGAAAAAGGTTAAAAACACATTCTAGTCTGATCTTAAGGTCTATGATCCACTTTTATTGACTTTTATGTAAGGTGTGAGATCAGATCCAGCTTTAATTTTTTACATGGGGTTATCCAGTTTTTCCAGCACTATTTATTGAAGAGACTGTCTTTACTCCATTTCATGTTCTCAGTTTCTATGTCAAAAATTAGTTGATCACATATGTGGGAGTTTGTCATTGAATATCCTATTCTTACCCATTGGACAGAAAATCTGTTCTTATTTCAATACCACACTGTTTTGATCACTATGGCTTTATAGCATAGTTTTAAGTTAGGTAATGAGATGCCTCCCAGTTTCTTATTTTTCAGTTATGGCTTTGACTACTCAGCTCTTTTTGTATTGTTTGTTATGAAAAGCCACTGGAAATGCTATAATAAAGTATCCCCTGGAGGAAAAAGTGTGAAGATTGTTGTATTTAACCCAGTGTCCATTAAGCCCTTCTATAAGAGGTCATTAAAAAGTTGTTAAACTTTGAGTCTTGTGTGCTATTATATATAGATATATAGATATCTGTAAAAAATATTTTTCTCTCTAAGACTGGTTTTGCCTCTTACTATGAACCCCATCAAGTGTGGTTCAGTACTCTTGGAGTATGGTTAGGGTGTGTCGTATGAAGTATCATGCGGCTGTGTGGTCCAGGAATTAGTCATGGGTGAGGCTTGACTGGAGCATGTGGAGAGCAGCCGTGAACATGTGGCAGATTATTTCTGGAGGTTTGGGGCTGCTGGGGTTGGATCCCTTGGGGCAGGGAGGGGTCTCACCCACCTACCTCCAGGGCACCCCAAGTGAAACAGCCTGGCTGGGGTCCGGCGGCATGGTTATGACCAAATCAGAATTTTTATTTCACATCAGTTTACCAGTGTTCTTTTCTTCCCCTTCAGTAAAATGCATACAGATTCTTTTCTTTTTGAATTCTGCTTTCTGTCGGTTCCAGACTTCTGTTCTAAACCTTTTATATACATACCTATGTCCATTTAAAGGTAGATGCTATGTCAGACAATCTCTGGAAGAACAGAAAAATAATTCAAGCCTCACCCAGAGAGTTTCTTTAGTTTGAATCTTGCAATTTCTACCATAGCTCTCAATGGATTTTTTTGATATATATGAATCAAATATAAATGAGATAATCTGCTTCTAGGCTCCTTTTATTTTATTACTTGAAACTTTGTTGAGAGGCTGAAATGAAAAGTAGAAAGACCACCAAAATAAAAAAATTATTTAACACCAGTGATCAAATTATTTATATTACGAGATTTTTTATGTAAATTATGTTTTATATTTACTATAGATATTTTCAGTAAATTGAAGAATATTTTTTAATGAAAGGTTTTTCATCATTAATGTATTTTTTCTTATTTAGGAGAACAAGTAGCCATGTATTCTGACTTGCCAGTCAAGTCACCCATTCGTGACATTTCGTTTCATCCACTTGAAAATATGGTTGCATTTTGTGCATTTGGACAGAATGAGCCAATTCTTCTATATATTTATGACTTCCATGGTAAGTCTACTTGTGAAGTAAAGAATATTTAAGGTGAAATACATGCATAAATAATAAAAGGGACTGGATCCATAGTTCAGTGGGTAGGGCATTTGCCTTGCATGTAATCTACAGTCCCCAGCTTCCCATGTGGTCCTCTGAGCCCACCAGGAGTAATGCCTGAGCACTGCCTGAGCACAGCCCAAAAAGGAAAAAAAAAATTAGGTAACCTTTATATTTAGTCTCAGTCAGGAATTTTGAGCTCCGTGTAAACTAGTATTGTATTACTTAAGAGAATTCTCTTGAATGTATAAATATGAACAAAACAGATTAAATATATTATTATTTTGTTATGATTTTTTTAATAAATACAGTTTAGGAGTTTAGATATTTATAGAACTAGATATAATGGTGTACCCTTATATTTATATATTCATACAAATGTAGTCTTCACTTTTTTTGTAAATCAATTTAAATAAACAAGATATACCGACAGTTGATTTGTGAGGTACTAATTAAATTTTGAATGTAAGTACATTTAGGGAATATACACATTTAATATTTTTTGAATATTGAGTTAATTTCTGATTCTATATTTTTGTTTTCACTAAAATGCATCATTTCAATAAATTGTAGTTTTGCAATTTAACATGAAACTAAGGCATAAGATTCAATGTTAATGAAAACAAGATCTGGAATTGGAACTTAATAAATTTTATACTCATTATTCTATCATTCTGAGAAATAACCAAAAAAATAAAGGCTAGATTTAGTTTTCAAATAATGTCATTCTCAGAGTTACTTAGTTTGTGCTACTTTTCAAATTTCTGTCATGAAATTAATAATTTTGTAGGTCTGCATATTGACCAGCAGTGCTCTTACTCTAAAAATTGTAATTCTACTTTTTTTCATATGTTTATTTTTGCACAAAAATAGCATGTCTGTATTAGTCTGCTATATTTAGGATATTATGTGCCAGCATGTATGTGTGTGTGTGTGTGTATATATATATATATATATATAGTGTGTATATATGTAATAATGTTGAACTATTTGAACAAAGTGGGTTTTTTTTGGGGGGGTTTGGGTCACACCCAGCGATGCACAGGGGTTACTCCTGGCTCATGCACTCAGTAATTACTCCTAGCTGTGCTTGGGTGACCATATGGGATGCTGGGAATCGAACCCGGGTCGGCTGCATGCAAGGCAAATGCTCTACCCGCTGTGCTATTGCTCCAGCCCCACAAAGTGTTTTTTAAAGTAATGAAATGTGAATGGCTAACAATTATGTTGCTATAGATATTACAACCATCAACCAATGAGTTGATATCTCAACCATCAACCAACTTAGAACTTGTCTAATTAGTTAGCAGACAGGTGATTTTATATAGATGTTTTGTACCTTATTTTAAAAAAGATAATTTATATTAGAAAATAATGTGGAAATTTAAGATTTGTCATATCTTAAAGAACTTTATAGAGAATAATAAATTGCTCTAACTTATTCAAATTTTAATAGTAACAATATATCATAACTAGTAGTATATATTTTTAGTAAACAATATAGTATTATTCACCATTATAAGAAAATTTTAGCAGAAATAATACTGCATAGGTATAGGAAAAGACAAAAGGACTTTTCAAATCATTTAATGTCCAAATCTGGTATTTAGCTTAAACCCACATATTAGAGCAAATGATTTTTCTTTGTACTTTAAATCTTTACATAAGGGAGTTTTACCTGAAGTACTTAGTAATTGAAACCAGAAATTGGCCGCAATGCTATTTCCTCTGCCCCTTAAGGTGTTTCACAACAGTCTTCATTCAGTTTCTGATTAATTTCTCAGGCTTTTAATATTTTTACTACAAATGCAAATTTTACTGTTATCTATTTCCATGCTATATTTTGTTGTCATTGTAGAAGGAATTCATCCTTAAATAAACTCATTATATGTTTGTCTCTTTGTTTTTTAGACACCAGGCATAGAGACTGAAAAAGCCATTCAGAAAGCTTAAATTAACACAAACAAACAAAAACACAAAAAAATTACTTTCACAATATCACAATATCCCGTTAATCACTGATTTCTCGGGCGGGCTCAGTAACATCTCATTTCGTCCTTTCCTTGAGATCTTAGAAGTCTATTTCGGACTTGGCCCTCCTAAAGATGTTGCACTGGAGGCTCTTCAGGGTCAGGGGAATGAGATCTAGCTTATTACTGGATTTTGCATATGAATACACCATGGGAAGCTTGCAAGGCTGTCCCATGTGGGCAGGAAACTCTCAGAAGATTACCAGCTTCTCCTAGAGGGAGAAGTAGGCTACAAGGTATCGCTTCTGGGAGCTTGATTTTAAGTCTCTCTCTGGATGTTGGCTGTTGATGGGATCACACACACCTGGGTTCCTTTGCCGGTACCTTCATGCATGAGGTCTGTCCGAACGTGTAGAGAGGAGCCTCCAGCATGGCTGCAGCTAGGTTCGGGTGGTCTTCGGCCGCTGCGAGCTCTGCTCCAGGTGCGGAGGGAAGCTGGAACCCATCCCCTCCGAGGGGCCCCGGGGAAGACAGCCAGGCATGCGGGCAAGGGACTCTCAAACAAACAAAAACACCAAAAAATTACTTTAGTAGTCTAAAAGTTTGACTTTTGGGCTCAAGTCACATAGATCATGTGCCTTCCTGAAACTTAATTTCCTTATCTGGTCTATATTTGTACTACTACTAATAGGGTGGGGTATTGGGGGGGAGGGTTAAGGCTGGGGGGAAGAGAGACAGAGATAGAGACATTTTCTCTAGAATGAGAGGAGAGAGGTTTGAAAAGAACACGTAACACAGAGCCTTTGAAAGCATTTTTTAAATTTATAACACTATATTAAGAGGAATAAAAAAGGTAAAAATAGGTTTTTATTATGCTCATCTGAACATTTACTTGATAGGAAAACTATATTACTAAGCATATCTCCAAGGAATGGAGTTGAAACAAGCTTTTCCTTCCCTTCTCTCTTACTGTTTATATTGGTTAGCTGCTCCTTTTTGAAACAGTGTTTGTAGAATAGTAGAATAGTGTATTAGAAAACAAATGCATAAGTTTCAGAGCCATTGTTACATCCACGCCATTTTAACATAGAGGAGAAAGGATTTCTATTGGTGTTTTAGAATTAAAATATTGAAATAATACACATATAAAATTAGAATTATTTTGTGCAACTAATTAATTTAGAATGCAATTTTTGATATTTTGATATATAACACCTTTACAAGTAAATTAAAACAACGTTTCTACACATTTCACCAACTTTTGCTGCCTATTTTTAAAAAAGAGGAAGTTTAGGAAGAAGTTACATAATTTCAAGCAATCTAAGATTTAACAGTGTTCTTATGAGTGGTATACCTCTCTAACAAAAATTAAAATGTTTCAGACTTTTATATTTTACTCATTAAGCCCAAACCAGAATCATTGTCTTTATTTTTTCTATTGGATACTGAAGTATTATTTATCCATGATAGTTCTGATTTATATTTTAAATATTCTGCACTTCAAGGTTTAAATATTTAAAATTTAAATATAAGTCATATAAATATATATTTTAAACACATAATTATAATACACTTATATATAATAAATATGCATTACATAATTATATTTAACATATTAAGTTTAAAATATATATTTAAACATTAAATATAAGTTTTTAAATACAAGACTCTTTTGCCCCAAATTTCTCATTTAAAAATAATGTTTACATGTACTTTTACTTAAATGTTTTAATGGTATAAACTTTGAATTATGTAGAATAGTTAATGGTTTTTATAGAATATTTATCTGAACTTCATATATATATGTTGTTTTCAAGGAAAATGGAGCAGGCTCATTTTTTCAATAAGTTAAATAAACTATGGATGAGACCACATGGTAGCTAAATATATCATCCATCTTTCAGTTCTAGCGAAATCTGTGAAGAGTCAGCAAGCTTTTTTCCCTTTTAACCATGTATTCAGGTTGTGGTCTTTTTGTGTCTTCCATTCTACTGACTTTTTGCTTTTTTTGGTAAGAAATATGATTTTTACTTTCAGAAGTCAGTGTTTTTTGCTTGATGTTGAAAAGGTTAATCATCTAGTAGTACAAAGTTTAGTCAGAGAGCACCACAGATAAGATACTTTTAGGATTCCCATAATAACAGAGTAGTAGTCAGAAAAACAGCTTCTACTGAATTAAAATTTGTGAAGTTATAGCTTAGCAATTGATTTCTGTTCTTAATATTCATCTACCTCAATCTCTAGGCTCCTGCCATACATTTCATATTGATAGCTAATGCATTTGATTTTCTGTGTATCTGTTACTGCTGCAAACACTTCACAAATACTTTGTATGTAAATATAGAAACAACAGTTGTTGCCATTTTATAGAAGCCAGGACTTGGATTCATAACTCTGGACTTGTAGTCCATGATTCTCTTTGCTATGCTTAACTGTCTTTTTATTAGATTTTCAAAATCACTAACTTTTGCTTGTGTAATAGACCTCAGTATTTTTTAATTTATACCTCTCTGTTGAGTATGCGATTTATTTTATTATTTGTACCTTATATAAAGGAGAGATACAACCACATTCTTTTTTCTTACCTTATGTTGCCTGAAAACTGACATATAATGAATATGCATGTAATTTTTTAAGTAAGGTCAAGAACTTAATTTGAGCAGTTCTCAGCATGATAATCCCATGTAATAAACCTGCTTTTTCACTAGGTGGCAGTAATTCACCTGAATCAGTGTTACTTCTGAGTGTAGCTGTTTAGGCAATCCAGATCTTTATTGAGCACCTATTGTGTGTTCAGAAAAGCTGTGAAACCAGGAACTGGATTCCAGTTTTATCATGTTCTCTTTTTCTAATTATTTGTGTTTCCTGATTGATTAAATCTCTGAAAGAACATTAAGTTGAAAAAGTCTCCATTATTGACACAAATTATTTTATTGATACATGGTCATCAGTGGGCAACTACACAACAGTACTATTACTGTTGATAGATCCCCTCCCCCGCCCATACTGGCTTCACAATATTTGAAGGATATGTATCTTTTGTTTTCCTATAAATAGTGTGTGCGTGGGGTGTGGGTGTGGAGGGATAGCTGAAGAGATAGTATAGCAGGCACTTCCCTTGTACGCTGCTGACCATGTTTCAATCCCTGCACTCTGTATGGCCTTGTTCTCTTGTCTTGGTCCATTTGGACAGCTGTATCAAAGTGCCCTGAACTGAATGACTTACATATAACCAAGAAAAATTATTTTTATAAGGTACCAAAACTAGGAAATTCCAAGAATAGAAACTGACAAATCAAGCTTCCAGGGAGTTCTAGCTCATTGACGGCGCCTTTTCTAACTATGGAGAAAGCAGATGCAACCTCTTATGGAGGAAGGGCCATCCTTATACCATTCGATGGCAAGTTAGAATCTTAACATACACATTTTAGGTGTGCACAGGGATTAGGATCAAGGAAATTCTGCACACATTGCAAATATTAGCAAGGAGGATTCTGCATAATTGTTTAATTCAGAGAAGCTAAAGAATAGATTTATTACCTTACAGAAATAATAATATAGTTGAAAATAGAGTAATTTAGATATAAAGAAATAGGTATCCAGTCAGTGACTATAAATAGTACCAGGACTATATACAGTAGACCATGACCAAAGGGATTGAGTCTTGAACCAGAAGAAAATCTTTCTGCTAGTATAAGTATAAGAGAAATAATATATTGATTTTATTTTATTATATTATAGAGTAATATATTGGGTACAGATTTTCATATTAAAAAGCCTATTTTTATTTCAAGTGCAAAGGATAATGTATTAAAATATCTTTTTTCCTCATTCTTCCTTCTGTAAAGATAAAAATCTACTTAGAAACCACACAACTTTTTGTAATTGCTTCAAGCCAAAATATACACAAAGCATTGAACTTTTTATATAAATCAAAGGATTGTCAGTTATCAAAATAACTTTAAGAAATTTTTGACTGTGTGAAATTTAGGATATAAAACCACAGTATATTGAACATTAATTTAGAAGAATTTTGACGTATATAAAACATCATCTTAAACAAATGTTACTATCATCTTCATGTTCGCAGCACTTAGCCTATTCGTTGAGGACCTGTACCAGTTGGCACATAGTAGAAATTTCATATTGACTTCCAAAAAATACAAATCCAGAAATGGGCCCAATGTCTCTGTGTTATCCGAGACTACTAGTAGGTCCCTTAAAAGTGAGAGAAGGATGGAAATAAGAATGCTGAAATTCAATTTAACACATTGGGTTATATTATAGCTGACGTTTTAAATATATGGAGTTAGATTAACATGAAGTAAGGAAAATCATAGATACTAAAATTGTTTCAAGAGAGGAAGAAAACAGGTTGATTGTTTTCAGGAATTAGAGGTAGTAGACAGTAGAAATAGGTACATATCAATTTTAGGAACTGGAATTGGTAGAATTGGTAGCACTGTAGCACTGATGTCCCATTGTTCGTCAATTTGCTAGAGTGGGCACCAGTAACATCTCCTTTGTGAGACTTGTTGTAACTATTTTTTGGCATATCGAATAAACCATGGGTATCTTGCCAGGCTCTGCTGTGTGGGCGGGATACTCTCAGTAGCTTGCCAAGCTCCCCAAGAGGGACAGAGGAATCGAACCTGGGTCGGCCATGTGCAAGGCAAACACTCTGCCCACTGTACTATTGCTCCAGCCCACTCTGGTTTCTCTTCAGATCGTATAAATCTTTCGCCTTTTACAGGAATTGGTATCAAGGAATAAACTCCACAGTACTTTAATATAATCCAGTTTTTCCTTTGATATTGTCTACTAGTACATTCCCACCATCAAGGCTTATTTATAGGAGTGCACTCCAGTTATTACTGAGCTAGTTTTTGATTTTGTGATTGAATAAAGTACATGAATATAAAGACAAAGTCTAAACTTTTTTATGTGTCTATTTCAAATTCATTGTTGGTGAATCCAGGGTTGTTAACTAAAAATGTGATTATTTTTTATATACATTGTTTATAAAATATTTTCTCTCAATAATTATCATGGATTAATTATGAATTTAGAATTAATTATGAGTATTATGATAATTTCCTATCATGGTAATTATACTCAGGCTTATACTTAAAAGTTGAAGTACTCCCTTTCATTAAAGAATATTTGATAATTTAAACACTTTATAATTTTACATTTTTTCAGTATTTTTATTATTATTATAATTACTGTTATTTTGGTTGGTAATCAGACAGTGCCCAGGGCTTACTTCTTATTCTGCTCAGGAATCACTCCTGGTGGGCTTGGGGGACCTTATAGGGTACCAGGAACCGAGCCTTGACTGGCTGTTTGCAAGGCAAGTGCCTTACCCAATGTACTGTCTCCCTAGCCCCTCTTTTTCAATATTTTAAACAAAATTTAAGTATGTATCTAAGTACTCTTTATCAGTGCATTTCTTAGGAAAGAATATATTCAGATACAAGGACTCAGTTAAGCATACCCCCCGCCAGAAACTTCATTTTATATTTTCCTGCTTTTTATTCTAGTTCTTAGCATATATGTTCAATATATATATATATATAATATCACTATGTATAAGTCACACATATATGCATACATATATATGCATATATAAATGTATAGTTTGGGACCATAACCTGGCTTACCCTTGAGAGAGCTTGGGGTAGACCATATTCCGTGCCAGGGATCAAACTTGGCTGACTGCATGCAAGGCCTTAGCTATACACTGTCTCCTGTGCCAAGTAAATTTTTATTAACTACATAGTTCTTTTGTGAAATTTTTATACAGGTCCTCAATGAATTTTTTGATTACTTTTTAGTTGACTTTATAGGGACTTCACTTCATCCCTCCCTCTTCCCCTGACATAGTCATTCTTTAAATGCTAGAAAATTTTTCTAGAATTTAAATTCTAGAAAATGTAAATTTTCTAGAATTGTATATAAGTGAAATAGTATATACCAGGTAATTATATCTGCCTTATCTTATTTATAATTAATGTGATATTAATAGATATTTTAAAGTTTATAATGATTCATCCTTTTATCTAAGCATTTCATTATTAGGTTACCAGTTTGTTTATACTTTCAACTGTTGGGAGGAATTTGAGTTGATTCCAATTTTAGAACTATCACAAATGAAGGTGTTAATGAGTATTCATCCTCAAGTTTTTGTTTTTGTTTTTGTTTTTTTTTTGCTTTTTGGGTCACACACGGTGATGCACAGGGGTTACTCCTGGTTCTACACTCAGGAATTACTCTTGGCGGTGCTCAGGGGACCATATGGGATGCTGGGATTCGAATCCGGGTCAGCCGCGTGCAAGGCAAATGCCCTACCCACTGTGCTAACGCTCCAGCCCCCATCCTCACGTTTCTTGTGTGGATACTTGTTTTCATTTCTCTGAATAAATTATTAATAAGGAAGCTAGATCCTACTGTAGATGTATATTTTACTTTATAAGCTTCAAAAATACTTTCTAAGGTGATTATGGTATTTAACATCCCTACTAGTTGTCTTAATGCTTCAGTATCTCCATATCCTTGCCAAATTTGAATGACCAACCTTTTAAGTTTTAGTCATTCTGATAGTATGCACTACTATTTTTTGTGCCTTTAATTCTGTCCTACACTCCCTTCCTCTTCCCTTCTTTCTCTTCTTAATGGCTGAGGGGAGCCATGTCCAGCAGAGCTCAGGGGCTCCTTACTCCTGGCTCTGTATTCGGGGTCACTCTGGGGTTTCCTCTGGGAACTTGTGCTGGAGATTGAGCCAGGTTTCGCCCCATGTAAGGCAAGTGCCTTTACCCCTATGTTATCTTTCTGGTCCACTTTCAATTATTTTTATCCCTTATGACTATGATATTGAACATGTTTTCATATATCTACTTGTTATTTGTAACTTCTTCAGCAGAGTGTCTGTTCAAGTCTTGCCTGATTTTTAATTTGTATTTTTTTTCGCCTCTGAATTGTGAATTTTGAGCATTAGATGATGCATATGTAATTCATGGTTTATGATTTAGTAACATTTCAACCAGTATGATTTATGGCGTTAGATTTTATACTTAGATTTGTAGTTTATATTATTTTTGTATGTGGCATAAAGTGTACATTAAAGTTTATTGTTTCATGTATGAATATCCAGTTGTTGGAATAGTATTTGTTGAATAGCTCTTCTTTACTAAATTGCCTTCCATCTTGCCCATACATGCTGTACTCCCTATTTTATTCTTTTGATCTGTTTGTTTATGCCAATAATAAAGGATCTTAATTGCTACAGCTTTGTAATATGACTTGAAGTCAATTTTGTTCTTTTTTAGAACTGTTTTGACTCCCTTGCTCCTTTGCATTTCCATGGTAATTTTAGAAATTGAAAATTTCTCCAAAAATATCCCACCTGTAATTTCGAGTGAAATTGTATTGACTATTCAAACATAAAAACAGTTTATCTTTTAGTAGATTTCTCATTTTCACTCACCAATACACTGTTGTATTTGCTTTATACTTCTTTCATCATATATTTCCCAAAGTTTGTCATAGTTGATTCCATATAAGGAAACATTCTTTTTTCCTAATAATTATTCCTTGTTATTTGAATATGGAATATAATTGATTTTTATATGTTAATCTTGTATCAAAGAACCTTTCTGAAGTCCAATGTTAGTCCAAGTGGCTTATTGTTGGAAATATATTGAGACTTTTCATATGAAAATTGCACTAAGACTTCACATTGAGTGCCTCCTTAAATTCATTTATTTTCGTCCCTACATGTTGCACTGTTGTCTTAGCTCTCCATAGGTAATAGGTAATAACCCTATAAAGAAGACTGCTTTATTTCTTCTTTCAGTATCCAGTTTTTGGAAGTTTTTACAAAGGAGGATAAATCTGGGTGTTTTTTTTTTTTTTTTTTTTTTGCTTTTTGGGTCACACCCAGCAATGCACAGGGGTCACTCCTGGCTCATGCACTCAGGAATCACCCCTGGCGGTGCTCAGAGGACCATATGGGATGCTGGGATTTGAACCCGGGTCGGCCACGTGCAAAGCAAATGCCCTACCTGCTGTGCTATCACTCCAGCCCCTTGTTTGTTTTTATTAAAAAAAACCTCTGTTTTGGTCATATGGAGTAACTATCACTTGCTGTTTAATTATGGTGTTTTTTAATTTCTTTGTTTGTTGACTTTTTTGGTCATATCTATCTGTACTCAGGGTTAACTCCTGGGCTCTGTGCTCAAGGATCGCTCCTGCTGACCTTGGTGGGTGCCAAGGATCAAACCTTGATCAGCTGCATGCAAGGCAAAAGCCATACCACTGAACTATTTCTCCATCCCCTAATTATGGTGTTTTTAAAATGATTATTTTTGTAGCAAAATTGTACATGTTTTATGTTGATGATTATTAATATTTCTGAGACTTATAAACGTTATGTGGATAATCTAATAAAACTTATGTGTTTTGAGTTCCAGAAATATTTACATATATGCTCAAGTTTCTGTATATAACTCTTCTGATCCATAAAATCTTGTAAGGTTCACCTGCTGGTCTTTTGCAATGATTTTAGTCTTAATTATCACTATAGTTTTTCTTGTCATATTTAGAAAGTTTTTCCACTTAAAATTATGCAATTGAGGAAATGTTTTTTTAAGTTAGGGTTTTCTCTTTTCATATATATACATATATATAAAATAGGCTGTTGTTCAAAGTTATTTATTTTAAGTAACTGCTGAACTATCTCTTTGGCCACTTAAATGATTAGGTAATATGTGTTAAAGCATCTTAAAAGCAATCTGGGGCTGTACAGGTGCTTTTGTCCTTGTCTTCATCATGATCATACAAAATGTCATCCTTAAGCCATGTATCCCATTCTGAATAAGATCAGGGAAAGAACTATATCTAAGGAAAAAACTCTGATAGCACTTTTTCATGGCTTATAGTAAAAGAAAGAAGAAAACATTGCAAATGTATAGTAATTCAAGAATATGTGTGTTAATTATGCTTCCCTAGGTGAGATAGTGTAAACCATTTTAAAACAGTGATTATAGGGAGAATTAAGAAACGTGCTGGCATTTAAATTAAGAAAAGGTTAAGTTGTATTTGTACTATAATATATTGAATGAACATGTGCTAAGCTTGGGAATTTTATAAATAAAAAACATCTTAGGAAGATAGGTTATTAGATTATGGCTTTAATTTTTTCATTAATATTGCATATATATAATGTATAGTTAAAGTTGAATCACTATCCTAATTTCTAATGTCTATCAGACCAAGATTTGGTTGTTTTTCCAGAATTACTTATAACACTGCCTAATCTGAAATCATCTATAAAGTTATTCCACTGCCCTTTTATGGTTTATAAGTGTGGAGGTTCATATTTTACCAAATTATGTTGCCTTTTTATTCCCCAGGAATAATTTAAGTGTGAAATTTTATATTTTACCAATTATATTGCCTATTATTTCCAGTATTTAAATATATTAAAAGTTTCTCATAATTTAATACTACCATTTTATGGTTGAATTATTTCATTATACTTTTGGTAATTTGAACTAATTATGGATTTATTTCCCAGTTGCCCAGCAGGAGGCTGAAATATTCAAATGTTACAGTGGAACATTTCCATTACCTTGTATACACCAAATGCAAGATGCTTTGTGTACCTGTCCTAAACTGCCTCATCAAGGCTTTTCTCCAGTTGATGACTATGCCCATACTGAAAATTCTTCATTGAAGATGCAGCAAGTGAAACAGACACTTGATTCTGTCACGGTATGTTTATCTTATGTAATTGAAAAGTTAAAAATTTTGAAACCATTGTGATCTCATCTTGCAGTGACATTCCAATTAAGTATTAACCAAAAAAAGTAAGCTTACTTAAAACTTGGCTTAAAATTAAAATCTAAAGAATAGTGAAATTTCAACAAATATGTGAATAAAAGAATATGCTGCCAACTAGTAATACATACAAATGTTGTATAAGCATATTTAAAAGTTTTGTCTCCAAGCTAGAGAGGAAGTATGGTGGGTAAGATGCTTTCCTTGCACACAGCCAACCTGGGGTTGAATTTCAAGTCCCCTTTTCTACCCGGCTCAAACCCTGTGCACAACTAGGTATGCCCCTACAAACCAAATTTATTTATATACATTTTTTTAAAAAGCAAAGTAGAATTTCTGTCTCACTGCTAACTGACGTAAGAACTAGAAAATATTCATATAATTGAGAAATAGATAATGCAAATGAGAAAAGAATTGTTTGGTTAAAAGTTTTGTGGACTATTTTTTTCTCAAAGATATATTGAAATTTCAATATATTTAACATTCTTTAAGTATTTTACATATATTGAACATATTTTAAGTATTTTTGCCTGCTAACAATTGTTTTTTTAGTTAGAATTAGCCTTGAGCTCCTTGAGGACAGGAACCATACAAGCTTATTCCCTGTTGTACTATCTCCTTTTGGCAAGTGCCTCTTTTTTATTATTATTGTTATTAATTTTTTATAAGGGAGTTCACAATATTTGATTTCATTTAATATTCAAACACCAATACCATCATCGTTACACCTTCCCAGTAGCATAATTGGGATGTTTCCATCCCAAGCCCCAAGCCCTGTCCCTAAGCACAAATGAAATAATATATTTTGTATTGTTTGTTATGAAAAACTGCTGAAAACACTACAAAAAATTATCCATTCAGCAAATAGTGTCAAGATTGTTCTATTTTGGCAGGTGCCATTAAGACCTTCTTTAGGATATCACTAACATGTTGTTGAAGGTTGAGTGATGTGAACTTTCATATGTATATCTCTATGATTGTTGCCTTCTATTTGAACCCCATCAAATGTGGTGTGGTACTCTTGAAGAAGGGGTAGGGAGTGTCTTAGAATGTGTTGCACAGATGCGAATTCGGTCACGTGATCCAGGAATAGGTTCACTTGTACATGAAGCCTGAGAGTGTGGGGAGCGACCTTGAGCATGGTTAGGTTAGGTTGTGGAGATTTTCGGCTGCTGGGGCTGGGTTCCTTGGGACGGGGAGGGCTCTCACCCGCTCCCCTCTGGGGTACCCCGAGTGAAACAGCATGGCGTGGGATCCAGTGGCATGGCTCTGGCGGGCATCATGTTGCTCCCTTCTGGGAGAGAAAGCCGTGCTATCTAGATGGTGGCCCGTGGCTGATGACGAGATTATCTGGCACTGCCAAGAGGTGGCTTATGGGCATGACCCCTGGGGCGCCAGAGGCAGGGGAAAATGGGCAGAAGATCTCTGCTCCCTGTCCAGTTGAACCCAAAGGCTCAAGTTACAAACTTCCACCCACCTGGGTTTGGTCGGACTTCAGACAGTGCTCTCTTAATAAATATTTAAATATATGGAAGAGCTACATTGAGACACCTTTAAATCTTAGCTAGTTTTCCTCTCTCCTTTTTTTTTTTTTAAAGAAATCAAGAGTTTAATATACTGTGGAGTATAGATTAGACTCAGGTTGTGTATTTAGTCAGAATATATGGGGAACTCTTGTGATATTTTCAGCAGAAATTGTAGAATATAGAAATTAATTTAAGATATCTTCATATTTTAACATTTTATAAAAATGCATGTTGTACCAAATTTTAAAAAGACATATGAAAGAGTCAGAGAGATAAGTGTCAGCATTAGAACCCTTGCCTTGTATATGGCTGTTCTTCATCCCCAGCACTGTATTTGGTTCCTCCAGCATGCCAGGACAGGAGAGATCCCTGAGCACAAATCCAGAAGCAATCCAGATGTGGCCTAAAAACTACAAAACTAAATTAAAAAGAAGTGTGAATAGATACACTGATCTAGTTTGGGGAGGCGACAAGAAAGTGGGATCTCACAAACGGTGTTCAGTAAGCCTGGGGAGCACTCAACTTGGCTGATGATTCAGTGTAGCGTGGAGAGTGGTGGACCCCAGAACAGTCCAGGTGTAACTCGGATCTCTCCAGAACTGTACCGCACAGTGCTTTCGTTCAGAGCTCGAGTCCCTGGCTTAATTGCTGAGATAACTCCCAACCCTGAGGAGCTGATTTTTTTGTTCTTGTTTTTTTTTTCATGTGAGCCGATGCTCAGGTCTTACCCAGGCTCTTCATTCAGAGATTATCGCTGACTGGGCTTGGGGAACATAGATGCTGTTGTGGATGAAATTCTGGGTGCGTTGAATGAAAGGCAAGCACCCTGCACACTGTACCGTCACTCTGGCCCCATGGCCTGACGTTTTTACAATTTGTGAAAATGTTTCTTCAGGGGCCAGAGCGATAGCACAGTACGGAGGGCGTTTGCCTTTCATGCGGCCGACCCGGAGTTCAATCACCAGTGTCCCATGTGGTCCCCGAGCATCGTCAGGAGTAATTCCTGAGTGCAGAGCCAGGAGTAACCCCTAAGCATCGCTGAGTGTGACCAAAAAATAAAGAAAAAATAAAAAATGTTTCTTCGCAAGGAAAAAAATTACGTTCCCTTTTCACTATCTTACATGGCAAAATGACTTAATCCCGAAGAGTTTACAGCTCCCGGATAGATCCAATCAAGCTTCCTACAATATGTGACTCTTACATAAACCTTCACATCCTGGTGCAACCTTGATTTTGTATTTTTCTCTTACATAGCGGTCATCCTCAGATAAATAAAAGGAATGAAGTCTGAAAGTATATTAAAGGAAAAATAAATTCAGAGGTATTTTTAAAGAGAATAAATCAAAGACCCGATTAGATTTATAATGTGTTTGTTATAGTGCATGTTTTTCTCTTAAATCATCAGTTTATGTAGCTTTTTTCAAATAATGTGTAAAATTATTTAGAGAATAGCTGATTTGGAACTAAATTAGATCATGACTGCCATTGGAAATTAAAGCTCTCTCTTCTTGCTGTTTTTTGGGTTTTTTGTTGTTCTTGTTGTTGTTTTTTAAGTTTTGTTTTTCCTGAGTTGAGAGAATTCACAGAACTTTTATAGTAATACCTTTTCTCTGTTTCCTCTAATTGTGTTTTGATAAATCCCTAAGTTCTTTTTTTGTTAGATTATTAGACTGCGAAAGACTGTTAACACAGATCTTCCATACAGAGACTATATTTCTTCTAAATTATAGATGATTGTTTTATTGGATAGACATTCTTCTTTGTAACCATAGTAGGGTTTATGGTTTGATTCTTTTTGTGTGTGACTTACATAATAAATTCAGTGTAGTGAATATTTAATAGGTGTTTTATTTCTGAGCAAAGGATACAAAAATAGTTCCCTGTTCTTGACAGCTTTAGAATTTAGTCATAATATAGTCATTTAAATTTTTTTTGTATTTAGCATATTTGATGGTATGTTGTTGCTGTTACATTATTACTTTTAAGGTGTCACATACCTAGATAAAGTTCCAAAGGTGACAGTATCATTAGTGAATTGACAAAATTTGTTTCATTTAAATTTTCAGTATCAAAAATGTGATGTTATCAGTAGATCTGGTGTTCACAGAATCCAAATTTTAGTGACCTTTTAAACTGCCTGAATACTCAAGTCCCCTCATCTTTTCTAAAATTAACCTAAAACTCAGGTTAATCAGTTGAATATTCCTCACAGTTTCAGAAATAGGCATTTGATGATTTTAAATGCTGTATTCCAGGAAAACCTTCACTATCTCATAAATGATTTTGCCTTGTAATGGTTAGTAATAACTAATCTACTTCATTATTGTAATAGCCAACTTAGTCAATTCCTGGTACTATACCTAGTACTTTAGTGTTCATTGTATTGAATCCTCAAAACCATTCTGTAGTTTGGGTGTTAGTTTTATCTCTGTTTTACAGAAGACTAAGTTGACAGAGATCAAGCAGTGTTCCCATTACACATGATGAACATTAGAGTTTTCATTTTGTCTAGTATTCAGAATTCCATAGCCACAGTCAGTTTTACTGTATGTTTTTTCTTTTAAAGAAAATATTTTATTTTATTTTGTTTATTTATTTACTTATTTTTTAAGTTTATTTATTTTTTAATTAGTGAGTCACAGAGAGGGTACAGTTACAGATTCACACATTTTCGTATTTGTTTTTCCCTCATGCAATGTTTGAGAGCCCATCCCTCCACCAGTGTCCATTCTCCACCACCAATGAACCCAGTATCCCTCCCACCCCCTCAATCCCATCCCCCCCCACCCCACCACCCTGCCTCTGTGTTGGGGCATTCCAATTTGATATCTCTCTTTCCTTTTGGGTGTTGTGGTTTGCATTAGGGTATTGAGTGGTCATCCTGTTCAGTCTCTAGTCTACTTTCAGCACGCATCTCCCTTCCCGAGCAGGATCTCCAATAACATATTACTTGGTGTTCCCCACATGAAAAAATGCTCTGCATCACTAATCATCAGGGAGATGCAAATCAAAACAACCATGAGATACCACCTTACACCACAGAGAATGGCACACATCCAAAAGAACAAAAGCAACCGCTGTTGGAGAGGATGTGGGGAGAAAGGGACCCTTCTACACTGCTGGTGGGAATGCTGACTGGTCCAGCCCCTTTGGAAAACAATATGGATGCTTCTCAAAAAATTAGAAATTAAGCTTCCATTTGATCCAGTAATACCACTGGGAATATATCCTGGAGAAACAAAAAAGTATAGTCGAAATGACATCTGCACTTATATGTTCATCGCAGCACTGTTTACAATAGCCAGAATCTGGAAAAAACCCGAGTGCCCGAGAACAGATTACTGGTTAAAGAAACTTTGGTACATCTGTACAATGGAATACTATGCAGCTGTTAGAAAGGATGAAGTCATGAACTTTGCATATAAGTGGATCAACATGGAAAGTATCATGCTAAGTGAAATGAGCCAGAAAGAGAGGGACAAACAAAGAAAGATTGCACTCATCGGTGGAATATAGAGCAACAGACTAGGAGACTAATACCCAAGAATAGTAGTATATAATACCAGGAGGTTGGTTCCATAGCTTGGAAGCTGGCCTCACACGCTGGGGGAAAGCTATCCCAGTTTTACTGTATTTTTTAGTGATTGACTGAATTACTGCTACCCTTTAGACATAGTTATCAACTCCTTAGAAATTTCAGAAAAAAATTGATTTGTTTTATATGTTCTGACTATTTTTTTTTTTGGCAGGGGGCAGGGGTGGTGGTAGAAGCAGCGGGAATGTCTCCTAAGCAGTGCTCAGAATGTCTGGGGGATTCTTGGCCAGTCAGGCCAGTGGTTCAGTCTGAGGACTTGAGGCTACAATGCTGTTCAGCTCTAGTGCCAGGGATTATGAACAGACCCAGTCTCGAAGGCTTGGCTTTGCTTGATGTTAGGGACCATATGGTACAAGGTCAGCTACTTGCACCTTGTCCCATGTACTATCTCTTTGGCCCCCATTCCTTTTTTCCTAAGTTTATTGTTAGTATTTTTCTCATTCCTAGACTAGGCAGATGTAAGCTGGTTATCTTTACTAGGACTTAAGGATATTGTATGTAACCTTAACATCAATTTTTTAATTTATTTTTTTAGTCAAATCACTGAGATACAGTTACAGAATTGTTCATGATTGAGTTACAGACATACACACATCTCTTCACCATTATACATTTCCAGCCACCAGTGTCCCAGTTTCCCTGTTGCTCTCTCCCCCTGCCTCACCTCTACATCCTGCCTTTATGACAGACACTTTACTTCTCTCTCTCTTGTTTTTTTTAGGCACTGTAGTTTTTAGTATCAAGTTTGAATCATTTCATTATGTTTCTTTTATTTTTTTTTTGGCTTTTTGGGCCACACCCAGCAATGCTCAGGGATTACTCCTGCCTCTGCACTCAGGCAGAATCATTCCTGGTGGTGCTCGGAGGACCATATGGGATGCCAGGGATTGAACTCCAGTCGACTGCATGCAGGGCAAATGCCCTACTCGCTGTACTACCGCTCTGACTGGAGCAATAGCATAGCGGGTAGGGCGTTTGCCTTACACGCAGCCGACCCCGGTTTGATTCCTCCATCCCTCTGGGAGAGCCCAGCAAGCTACCAAGAGTATCCCGCCTGCACTGCAGACCCTGGCAAGCTACCTGTGGCATATTCGATATGCCAAAAACAGTAACAATAAGTCTCACAATGGAGACGTTACTGGTGCCCGCTCGAGCACATCGATGAACAACAGGACTACAGTGCTACAGTGCAGTGCTCATTATGTGTTGACTTTTGTTAGTGTTTTTGTTTGGTTGTTTATCCTTGCCCTTGCCCTGTAAACTGTAGATATATTTTTTTCATAGCTCCTTCAGTACTGACCATCTATTTTACCATAAAATGGAATTTATTGTGTTTTTAATTCGTTATTAATATTGAATTTTATTTAATGTTACTGTTAATTTCTAGAGATAACTATATACCAGAAACATTTCAAACTTTTACTTTTGGACATGTTCCTGTACAAATTCTTTGTATTTATGCTTAGTCTGTTGAGTAGACAAGTTTTTCTTGAGGCAGATATTTGGGAACTCTCCAGAATATTATTCCTAAATGTCTTTTATGGGCAAATTTGATTTACCAAAGGCTTGTCATTGATTTTCTTTGTTTAATTTACACTCTTTCCAGATCATTGGACATAATGAAGGGTAATACCTACAGGGTGATGCATAAACTCTGAAAAAGACGACTTTTGTTAAGAGATTAATGAGTAAATGTGCTGAAAACAAGCAATATTCCACTAATGTATGACTGTTTCTTTACTTGCTGCATTGTATGTTTTTTAGGAGGTAGCAAGATCCCTGGCTCCAAATTAAGAAGGTTTTATTAACAGGAAAATAATAAAATCTGTAGCTCTCATTATGATACATCAAAAAATGAAATGTACTTATAATAGTTTTGAATTGGACTTTTGTAAAAGTTAGTATGTAATATATTTTCTTTACTTTAGTTAATATTAATCAGCTTATTAAATTATAATTAAGAAAATGAGAAATATAATGAGAAATAAGTAATTGCATATTTAAAAAATAAGCTTTTTGGGATCTGCTTTCACTAAAGAATCATCAAGGTCATTTTCTGTGAGAAAAATATACTTACTGGGTAAGAAGCATGTATGCCCCCTTTCGTGGATATGTATTTGGTAAATCATATAAGCTTTGAATTGCACGCAGGCTTTACATATTGTGGTGATAATAATGTCCTGTTATTCTCTTAATTATTTGCCAAAGTATTTCATGCTTTTCTCATTTAACTAAATATGACAGTGCTGAGACAGATTTTAAATAACTGTTAATTCCAGTTTTAGAATGGAAAAAAGAAGCTGGGAGTTACCTAGTGCTTTTCCCAGGACCCTAAAATTATTGTTAACACATTATTATTAAACTATGTTTCTACTGAATTTTTCCCAAGATGCTGTCAGTACAGCATCTCTCTTTTTTTTACAAGCAAGATTATATAATATATAATAGACAATCATAAACTCAATTAAGAGAATAAAACTTTAGAAGACTTGACATGACCTCATGCTCATTCTTCACTCCCAAAATTCAATTGAATGATGAGAGTGCTGTTCATTTATCAAATATTTTTATATATGTGAGGAAGTAAAAACGAGGGAGTTAGAAGCCTGTTAGCATGTTCAAAAACTACTTCATGTTATATTGGTGCAGCAGAAATACTTTTTTAATTCGTAGACATTTACCACTATGTATCAAGCACTTGGAATACAGAAGTGGGGGCTATTGTGTCTTTCCCCCGGGGCTGTCTTTTGGCGGAAACCTGTTGGAAAACACTGGGCTTAATGCATCACTGAGCTGTCCAATATCAGTCAGGACCCATCACTTTTTTTTTAACCTAATTATCACAAGTCAACAGGATATGGAATATAGACAAGGGGAAGGAAGACAGGAAAAAAAGAGAACAAGCTATATTCTGACTTGGGCCGCAGATGTTCAGGAAACTTGTTCCTGATAGCAGCAATGATTGCTATAGTGATTGTACTCCAAGATTACCAGATCTTATTAAGTATGCATGGTATATAAGATTGAAGTCAAGAAATATCTTGTTCTAAACCAGCAATTCAGAGCTATTTATTTTAACAAACATATCCCTTTTTGCAGAACTATTTGGGTGTCAAAAAAGGGGGGTCTTGCATATATATATGGCAAGGTTCAGGGAACATTTCATCAGCTCATCTGAAAACCCACTGAATGTGAGGAACATGTTCATTTTTATGTACCTATTATTTAGTAGAAGTAGATTGAATGTTCATGGAAAATATAATGACATATTTGGAAACTTTTGGGAGGCCAGAGAGATTAACCTTCCTAATGTCTTTGTTCTCTTTTAATAGAACTTTTATGAGATTCAATTCACATACTACCACTTCACCCTTTTAAAGTATACAGTTCACTGGATTTTACTATAGTCTCAGAGTTGTGTAACCATCAATGTTACCTGATTTTATAACATGTTTATGTGCCCAGTAAGAAAACTCATGTCCCTTGGTAGCAATTACCACTTCTTTATGCACCTGTGCAATAATCATCTCTCTACACATGTATATAGAAACTCTTGGTAACCACTAATTCAATTTCTGTTTGTGTAAATTTACCTATTCTAGACATTTAATGTAAAATGGAATGTTATTTTATGTGGTTTTATAGTTGGCCTCTTTCATTTATAATGTTTTCATGGTTCCTCTATTTGAGGTTTGGATCAGTATTACATTATGTTGCCAAACTAGATTCAATTGTCTGGATATGTTACATGTTGTTTTGCCATTCCTCTGTGTATGAACATTGGGTTATTTTTATTTTAGGGCTATTAGTAATAATATCACTTTGAATTTCTGTATACAAGTTTTTGAGTGCGCATATTTTTTTAATCCTCTGTGTTGTATATCTGGGAGTGGACTTTATTTTATCTATAGGACAACTCTAAGATTTCAGAAGCTGCAAGTCTGTTTTCCAAAGTGACTGCACCATTTTAGAATACCACCAGCAGTTATAGGGGTTCTGATTTCTCCCCATTTTTGCCAACATTTGTTATTTTTGTCCTTTAAAAAAGTAGTTATCCTCCTGTTTAGGGAATGTTTCTGTGTGATATTGAAATACATCTCCTAGTAGTTAATGATGTTGAGCATCATTTTTACTACTGTTCATTTTCTTTGAGTAAATACTAATTTTTGGATTTTTTAAACATTTTTTTGGTTATTTTTATTATTTGCTTGTTTGTGTTCAGGATAAATCACCCTTAGCAGATAAACAGTTCAAAAATGTTTAATGTGTTGTCTTTTTCACTTGCCTAGTGATTTCCTATAAAAAGTAAGTGATATATATATAAGTATATATGCATCATATATGTGTATGTGTGTGTGCATATATATATATATATTTCAGTTTAGCTTTTTCTTTTGTAACTTCTGCTTTTGAGTCTATGTAAGAAACCATTGCCTAATCCTAGGTTCCAAAGACTTCTCTCTCTGTATCGATGAGACAGTTTTCTAAGATTTTAGTATTTTTAGCTCTTATATTTAGGTTTATGATTATTTTGAGTTTATTTCATTTATATTATGCAGTGTAGCAGTCCACTTTTATTGTGTTGCCTGTTGCCATTTAGTTGCCGCAGGCACAGGTGTCAAAAAGATTTTTCTTATGTTTCGAGAGGGGCCTCCCAAGTAGAACTCAGGCAGCCCAAAGGCTCCTCCCGCTGCTCCTGAGCCAGCAGGCAAGGCTTCCAGTGCTGCCCCTGGCGTGCAGAGCTGCTCGGTCCCTGTATCGATGAGACAGCCAGGCACTCCCCAGCAGGGCTTAGGCTGAGGAAAATTCTTTCTTGCTGAATGATCTACAGTCTGTTGTCAAAAGTCTAATTTTAAAACAAAGTTATACTTTTGTAGTTTCTCAACTCTTTAATCTAGGGTAATAAATTTTTATCAGGAAGCTGAGTATTTTCTTAATGCAGTCCAGGTTTTCATATTGTGGAAGATTCATTTCCTTTGCTTATTTGCATTTTTTAAACAAATGTTTATTAATTGCCTACCAAAAGTTGTTTGCAGTGCCTGTGGTATCACTGTATCACTGTCATCCCGTTGCTCACTGATTTGCTCGAGCAGGCACCAGTAACGTCTCCATTGTAAGACTTGATACTGACTGTTTTTGGCATATCGGATACACCACCGAATAGCTTGCCAGGCTCCGCCGTGCAGGCGAGATACTCTCGGTAGCTTGCTGGGCTCTCCGAGAGGGGCGGAGGAATCAAACCTGGGTCGGCTGCGTGTAAGGCAATCGCCCTACCCACTATGCTATCGCTCCAGCCTGCTTATGGTAAAACATTAAATAAAAGAAGCTTTATTACAGAGGGCAAAATAAATTATTGTTTTACATAATTAGAGATGTACAGAAAAATAGAAAAGCCCCAGGGATAATCATGAGTAGATTTCTCAAAAGATGATCATGGAAGGCTTCTCAGACAGAAATCACGGATATGACCTAGAGCTATCCCACAAAAGCTCTTAACTAGAAATAAAATTGGCACACTTGAGGGGTAGAAAGAAGATCACAATGCCAAAGTAGTATAGTTAGCAAGCAAGCAAGGGAGGGTTGGAGAGATTATAAGGAATAGATCATGCAGTTTTTTTTTAAAAAAATAAAACCTTGTAAGTATGTAGTGTAGGGAAAGGAAAACATTTCCCTATTAACATTCTAGGTTTTATGGCTGTCTAAAGAGTTACATTGGGGGTTGGAGTGATAGCACAGCAGGTAGGGCGTTTGCCTTGCACACAGCCGACCTGGGTTTGATTTCCAGCATCCCATATGGTCCTCTGAACACCACCAGGAGTAATTCCTGAGTGCGTGAGCGAGGAGTAACTCCTGTACAATGCCGAGTGTGACCCAAAAAGCAAAAAAAAAAAAAAAAATTAAAATTTTTTTTAAAAATTAAGAGTTACATTGACTTAGTTTAACAGGAGGGGCAGAAGCAATTTTAGTTGTGCATGTATGGGAGCCCCACAAAGAGACTCCAAAGGCTGATCGTGCAATTGAGGCCTGTATCCTATCCTGAATCAAGGAAAGAATTTTGGCTTTTTTTCCCTCTGACTTCAGTGTGGGGAAGTAACTCAGGTGGAAAAATGATCTCTGATAGTTCCTCCTTTTGAATTAGATTACCCTTTATCAAATTAGGGTAACCTCAATTTTCAGGACTCTGCTATGTTTGTGACTTCTCAAAATAATCCTATGCCAGAGTGGCATATATTGGTGTCATATTCTACTACCCATAGGTAAGGAGTAAGGCTTGTTTTAATTAGAGAAATGAATGACTGTAATCTTATATTTTTTGTTCTTATTTGTCATTTTTGGTGGCGCCCACCTGGCTATGCTCAGGGCTTACTCCTGGCTGTCTACTTAGGGATCACTCTGGTGGTGCTTGGGGAAACATATATGATGCAATGGGTCAGTTGTGTGTAAGCGAAGTGTCCTATCACTATTTACTATCTCGCTGGGCCTCAAAAAACTGGATTTTAAAGGAAGAATAAGAATCTTTCCTAGTTCTGCACAGGAATTACTCCTGGCATTTCTCAGGGGACCATATGGGATGCTGGGAATCGAACCTGGGTCAGCCGAGTACAAGCAAGCAAACACCCTACCCGCTGTGCCATTGTTCCAGCCCCCTCAACTGACTTTTATAGTAGTCTGAGGAAGAGAATATTGTTGCCTGGACTTGGATAATGTGAAAAGATGAAAAGATAAACATTTAAAAGTTTATTTGAGAAAAAATCAGTTCAAATTGAGCAGCACTAAGCCAAGTTGGAAGTGCTTCTGTGTCAGATGGGAAAGGCTTTTGTAGAGGAAAAGTGACAGAATGTAAGAAAATTATACATTGATCAAGCTTAATGCCCAGTTGGCTAATTGTGATTGGTTGCCCTTGCCCTTAGATGTTAGTTTGGTAATTTTGAGATATTTACAGATTGTATTTTGTTTAGTCTATGCAGGTGATGGTCTCATCACTGTATAGTTAGATCCATGGTTTAATGATCCCTTTACTTTATTAATTTAGTAATGGTGGTAATGAAGATTGGAAAATGGACAGATTGGGGATATGTTTTGGAAGCTGATTCAATGGATTTAGGGATGGATTGCATGTGCAAGGGAAGCAAAGTAGAATTAGGAATAATTCATGGTTGTTGTTTCCAGCAATTGTACAGATGTTAGTAGAGCTTTTAATATAGCACTGTAGCACTGTTGTCCTGATGTTCATCGATTTGCTCCAGTGGTCACCAGTAACGTCTCCATCGTGAGACTTGTTACTATTTTTGGCATGTCAAATACACCACAGGTAGCTTGCCAGGCTCTGCCGTGTGGGCTGGATACTCTCAGTAGCTTGCTGGGCTCTCCCTTTGCAAGGCAAATGCCCTACCTGCTGTGCTATCGCTCCAGAGCTTTTAATATAGTAAGGATTGTTGGAGTAGAATGAACACCTTTTAGGAGTGAAATTTTGTATGTGAATTTAGCTGTGAAATAGGCAATTGGGCATATGATTTTGGGGATCAGAGGATATGTGAGAGGTATAGTCATTTCCCTTAGCTCTCAAATTAGATAATATCACTAGATGAGAGATTGTAGCTAAATAACACTGGTCCACTAATAATAAAGAGTTATTTCAAGAACAAGGAGTAATAAACTGTCCCAGATACTGAATGGAGAGAAAATTGACTCTTATCTTTGGCAAGATGATGTATTTTGCTTGCCTTGATGAAAATTGTTTCAGTAAGTGACAAAGGCAAAAGCATAGAATAGGAGCCAATAAAATAGAGATTGTGTAAGCAATTCTTTTTATTTATTTTTGACTTGAGGACCACAGCCAGCTGTGATCAGGACTTATTCCTGATTTTGTTCTCAGTGGTCATTTCTGGCAGGGCTGGGGGAATCCTATGAGGTACTGGGAGTTGAACCCAATATAGCTGTGAGCAAGACAAGCACCTTACCTGCTGCAGCTCCAATTCTTTTCTTGTCTTTTTTTTTTTATAAGTTACTTGGTTGTTGTTTTTCTGTTCAGGCTCAGGGTACTGTATGGCTTTCTAGGAATCAAAACTGGGTTGGTTGTATACAAGACAAATGTCCTACCTACTGTACTATTGTCCTGCCCCCCTCCCAAATTATTTTTATTGTAATTTAGGTAACATGGTTATTGTACTCACTGTTTATGGTTTTGACATACAAAGTTATTGTACCTTCACTACCACCAAAGTGTTTAAGACCCTTCACTACTCTTGAGTCACTTCTCCCTCTTCTCCTCCTGCTCCCACCATTCTATCAAGCACCCCCCAGTGCTTGGTGATCTTCGTTTTGTATTCTAAGGTCAAGAATTTTGATACTATCAGATAAGGTACTACTTAAGTATCCTCGTAAGTTATTTCTCAGCATATGTCAGATGAATGAGATCATCTAGTATTTGTCTTCTTCTCTTTGTACTTTACTTAAAATACCATCTTCCAGTTTCATCCAAGGTACAGCAAATTAAATGGTTTCATCCGTTTTTTTGGAGTATTATAGTATTCCCTAGAGCATACATACCACAATTCTTTATCCATTCATCTGTTGTTGGTCATTCGGCTTGTTTTTATATCCTTCCTGTTGTACTTAGAACTGCAGGAACAAAATCATATATCTCTCTTTTGCGTTTGTGCTATGTTCTTTTTGAACAAATGCCAAGAAGTGAAATTTCTAGGTATATGGAAGCTGTAGTCTTAGTTTTTAAAAAATGAATCTCAGTATTATTTTCTGTAGATGCTGAACCATAAAATTTCACCAACATAAAGTAGGGTTGAATTAGGTTTCCTTTTGAATTAGGTGAATTAGAGTTCTTTTCGGGCTGGAGCAATAGCACAGTGGTAGGGCATTTGCACACGCAGACCTGAGTTCCATTCCTCCTCGAGCAAATCGATGAGCAATGGAATGACAGTGAGAGTGACAGTGTTCTTTTACTGCCACATCCCCATCCACAGTTATTTTCAGTTTTTCTTTTCTATGCTATTCTCACTGGTATGAGATGACATTTGATATTTTCATTTTTATATTTGCTGATGATAGTGATAATGAAAACTTTCTTCATTTGCCAATTTGCCATTTGATATCTTCTTTGACAAGTGTCTGTTTATCTGTTCTTCCCAAATTTTTGATTGGAGGGTGTCATCATTTTGAGCTTTGTCTCAACCCTTTATCTTTGTGGTGTACAAATATTTTCTCCTATTCATTAGACTATGCTTTTATTTTAACCTGAGTTTCTTCTGCCATTTAAAGACTTTTAAGCTGGATTTAGACCAATTTGTTTAATTTATTTTTTGGTTTCTTTTTGCCATAGGAGTCAAATCTGAGGCCTATGTCCTGAAACATTACTCTTAGGTTTACCTTGATGTATTTTATAGATTCTAGTTTTGTGTATCGTATGAGATAAACTACTATTTCATTTGTTTTTTCTTTTTTTTTCCACACTTGATTATCCAGTTTTCCCAACACTATTTGTTGAAGAGGTTTTTATTTGTTTGCTTTATGTGCTCTGCTTCTTTGTGACAGATTAATTGACTAGAAATTGATAGTCTATCTCTGGAATTGCAATTCTATTTCATTAGTCTAAAAGTCTGTCTTAATTCTAGTACCATACAGTGCGATTGCTATAGCTTTATAGTATAAATTCATAAAATACAATACCTTCTTTCCTTAATTGGGAATTTTTTTACAGTTTCTTCAGAAAATTTTCTTAATTTCTTTGGTTATTTAAGTAGTTTTCTGATTCAGTGCAAATGTAGGTAGCATTTGTTCCTAGTCATTGAAGAATGTTATCAGAATTTTTATGGGTATTATATTAAATTTGTTTATTCTTTGATTAGGATGGTCATTTTGACAGTACCAATTCTTCAGATCTATATACATGAAATAATTTTAGATTTTCTGATATCCCACTTTTTATAGTGCTTAGAGTTTTAAATGTCTGTCTTTTTTATCTTTTGTTAAATGTTAGAAACTTGAAACAGTAATTAAAATCCTTCCACAAGAGATCCAAAGAGATAATATAGAGGTTAAGATACTTAGTAAGCATAGAGATGACAAAAATTCAATCCTTAGCACCACATGGTCCTCTAGGTATTGCTGGATGTGGCCCAACTCCCCCCTCACAAAATCTCCCTGAGGTTTATATGGGTTCACTATTGATTTCTCTCAAACCTTCAAAGATGTATTATATATACTCTTCAAGTTCTTCCAAAATGTCAAATAAATAGTCATCCTTCCATGAAGTTTCTTTTAAAGCAAATAGATACTATCTTAATACCAAAAGCAAACAGAAATTTGACTAAGGGAAAAATCGTATACAGATATCCCTGGTGAACATCAATGGAACACCAACAAAATCTTAACAAACTGAATCTGATAATGTATCAAAAAGATCAAACACAAGATGAAGTGGGATTCATTCTGAGGTTGCAAGGAACATCACAAGAAACTGAATCCAATAATATACTAAAAGAATCATACACATGATCAAGTGAGATTCATTCTGGGGGAGCAAGAAAGTTTCATCATATGCAAATCAGTTCTTGTAACGTATCATATAACTGTAGCACTGTCGTTCCATTGTTCATCGATTTGCTTGAGCAGACTCCAGTAACGTTTCCATTGTGAGACTTGTTGTTACTGTTTTTGGCATATCAAATATGCCTTGGGTAGCTTGCCAGGCTCTGCCATGCAGGCAGGATATTCTCAGTAGCTTGTCGGGCTCTCTGAGAGGAATCGAACCCGGTTGGCCACGTGCAAGGCAAACGCCCTGCCCGCTGTGCTATGGCTCCAGCCCATATACAGAAGGGTAAAAACAATGTGGTTATGTGACTTGATACAGAGAAAACTTTTGGAAAGATTTAACTTCAATTCATTATAAAGACCCTCAAAAAATAGTAGAAGGAACATATGATAAGATAGTAATGTCCTTATACAACATCTCTGTAACAATGTTATACTTTGGTGAAAAACTGAAAACCTTAAAAACAGGCACAAGGCAAGGATATCTACTTTTTCTGCTATTCCATTATAGTTTTTAAAATCTTCATCACAGCAAGCAGGCAATACAAGGAAATCAAAGGAATCCATATTGAAAAAAGAAGTTAAACTATTCCTCTTTGTAAATAATAATACCATATAGAAAACCTTAAGAACTACAGTCTCTCTCTCTCTTTCTCTCTCTCTCTCTTTCTCTCTGTCTCTCTCTGTGTCATACACACACATAAACACACACCTTTTAGAAACAATAAAGCAGTCATCAGATTAGCAAAATAGCTAAACAGCAAAGGCAATACACAATAATTTGTTGTATTTCTTTTTTTCTAGAATAGAAACAATTGAAAAGAAATCCCCATTTCAAATAACACTTAAGACTTTTTTTAACCTCTCCATTCACTGAATACTCACAGAAAAATCTTATGAGAAGGGAATTTTCATTATTTCTTATAGACAGGTGGAAACTAGGTATTTGGTCAAATAGAGATTAATGATGAAATATGAAAAGACTCAACTGACTGCTTCCAAAACAATAATTGGTAATAGAAGTCATGTATAATTACAGTAGTCCAGAATACACACACATACACACTCACATATATACACATATATACATGAATTTATGTTTGACAAATTTCTTTTCTCCTCTGTATACAGAGTATATCAGAAATTGTGTAGCTTCTTATAAAATTTTATCTTTTATCTACTTTGGCACTATTGTTGACCTGATCAAGGGTCATACTTACATGACTATGCTGCCACACACCTGTTCAGGGTGTTTGCCAGGGTGCACTTTATTTTTTGGCCAGACCCAGCAGTGTTCAGCACTGATGAACACTGGCGCTGCACTTATGAATCACTCCTGGTAGTGTTCAGGGGACCATATAAGATGCCAGAGATTGAACCTGGTCAGCTGCATGCAAATTGAATGCCCTATCCACTATACTATTTCTCTGACCCAACCAGGAATCATACTTTAATGTTGTGCTTGCACATGTTTTCCAGGTATTGCACTCATTTTGTTGTGGTATTCACACACATTTTTGCTCAGCACTGGTCACATTGGCGCTCACACTTATGCTTAGTGGAGATCACATTCCTGGCCACAGTTTTTGCGAAATCTTCAGTTGCTGGAGGTTTTGTGCATCAGCTGCAGTGCTTGTTTACATATACCTGGTAATTTTCTGAGTATTGCATACTTTATTGTAACATGGTGAGATGGGGTGGTGTAGTGTACAGTAGAGCCACTGGGTACATGTCCAGTGCATGTGAGTGGTCAAGGGTGGAACTCATCACCTAAGTTTGCAAAGGTAACCATCTCTAAACCATCTCCCTCACATCCATGGTGTTTGTTTAAGCTCTGGGAGATTCCTAAATGGAATTAATTTATATGCTTCCAAACATTTATATTTGGGTATAATTTAATTGGGTCTTTCTGCCTTAAATTATAATTATTTTGGTTGTTCTGGAATTTAATTGATTCCTTCAAGGAAGTGCAATATTCTTTTTCTTTCCTTCTTCCTCCTTCTCTATTTCTTCTTTTGAAAATTTATGTAGTTTTGTCTCTAATCTTGGTGTGTCTGAATTTTCAATATCTTCTGTAAACCAGGAGACTTTATCTTTTTTATTAATAATTAACCCCGCCTACTTTAATGAATAGAAATTCGTCCAAGCTAAACTTTATTGAATTATGATAAGCCATTCAAAGCTGTAAAGATTTGCCATAAAGGTGATAATCTATATTGAAGTTATATTATCAATCTATTAGGAACACATAGTTTTCTGATGTATAAAAAGATTTTTAAAAATGAAAATCAAGGGGCTGGAGTGATAGCACAGCGGGTAGGGCACTTGCCTTGCACGCGGCCAACCCGGGTTCGATTCCCAACATCCCATATGGTCGCCTGAGCACCACCAGGGGTAATTCCTGAGTGCAGAGCCAGGAGTGACCCCTGTGCATCGCCGGGTGTGACCCAAAAAGCAAAAAAAAAAAAAATGAAAATCAAGAGGATATCATTTTTAACATATCTTTTGTAGTAGTAAATGATATGGATATTTTCATCATGAAGAGAAAATTTTTTACTTAAATCCTGAATTCAGCACTGCAGAGATAGCTCATGTGTCAGAGCATTTGCTTCACATGTATGAGGCTTTCCTTTGGATCTTGGCAATACATCGCTATGGTAACAATGCCAGCTGCAACCCCAGAGTCCTTTGTGCACCACTGTGTGTGATCCCTATAAAAATGTCAGAATAAAGTAGTGATTTTTGCCTATTCAGAGAGATTTTCTTCTTTTGAGTAATTGTTTTCATGCTCATAATTATTTCTTTGTGGCTGTCCATAACCAGATAAGGACAAATTACATTTTATGGTTTTCATAGTATTTGGATATACTATAATACTTGAACTTACAGTAATACTTGGAATTACAGTATGTCCAACCTATTTTCTGTCACCACATGGATGTCCCTCAATCTTATTCAGTTCTAATATTATCTGCTTAGAGATAACATCAGAGTCAACAGAACTTCTGTTCACCCCCCCCCCAACTTCAGGTTCTGTTTGCATATGGTGTTTCTGACAGTCTGTAAATTGAAGGTTGTCGCTCCCTCAGCTCTGATCAATTTGCTGTGTAAGGTTTTAAAATATGCACTACTCATGTTTATTAATTTCATCTAACTTCTGTGAAGCTTTTATATTTTTCATCAGTTAAGAAAAATAAGCAAAATCTAGATATTATTCTCAAAAAGACCAGTCTAGAGGATGGTAATTAACAAAAAACACATACAAGTTATTACCAACATGGTGACAAGAGAAGGTAAGAGACAAAGGAAAGGATGGAAAGTTATTTTAGGGGAGGCTTAAGAGATATTCTCACTTGATGTAATAAAGGAGTTGGCATCTACCAACAAGGTTGAGTTCACAGAGAAGCCCATTCCAGGAAATGGGAACAACACAGGCTTAGCCACTGAAACACGAAGCAACTGGTATGTCTGTGGTGTAGAATAGTCTGTTGTAGCCGGGACATATGAGTAAATGCTAAGATTGGGGAGCCTGGTCACTGTTAAAACAGAGAAAAATTTTATTTTCTCAAGCCAAGAAGTTTAGACTTTAGTGGGAAAATTGCTGATAGTTTTAAAGCAAAAGTATTAATAAAATTAGTATTTTAGAACTCTGTTAACTGTATAGGAGTATTAGCAGAGAAGCAGACAAATAATCCCACAGATCAGGAGAGAAATTCAGTAGTTTGTAAGTGACAATGATAGCCTAAACCAGAGCCTGACCATGAAGAAAGTGTGGGATCATATGCCATAGTATCTACGTTAACTTACTGACACCACTGTGCAGTGATAGCAATTCATTTTCCATCTTTCTGGCTGGGCTGCTAGGTAGGTGCAGATAGCAATCCCAGAGGAAGCATGGAGCAGTTATTTTAGCAGGCTAATATTGGAAGACTGGTTTTAGTTCTGAATTTATTGAGCTAAATTTATTTTAGTTTAAGAAATATCAGTGTAGAAGGTAAATAAAATAATGAAAGTATATTGTCCAACAGACATAGAGGGACTGCACTCATTTGTGGAGTGTAGGATAACATCATATAAGTCTGACACCCAAGGACAGTAGATACCAGGGCCAGGGGGATTGCCCCATAGCTGGAAGACTGCTTCATGAGGGGGCTGGAGCAATAGCACAGCGGGTAGGGCGTTTGCCTTGCATGCGGCCAACCCAGGTTCGATTCCCAGCATCCCATATGGTTCCCTGAGCACCGCCAGGGGTAATTCCTGAGTGTAGAGCCAGCAGTGACCCCTGTGCATCGCCAGGTGTGACCCAAAAAGAAAAAAAATAAGACTACTTCATGAGCTGAGGGGAGAAGGCAGATGGAATAGAGAACGGATCACTAAGAAAATGATGGCTGGATGAACCAGTTGGGATGGGAGCTGCATGCCGAAAGTAGATAATGGACCAAGCATGATGACCTCTCAGTGTCTGTGTTGCAAGCCATAATGCCCAAAAGTAGAGAATGTGGGGAATATTGTCTGCCATGGAGGCAGGGGGAGGGTGGGAAAGGGGGGTATACCCCATATATTGGTGGTGGGGAATGTGCACTGGTGGAGGGATGGGTGTTTGATCATTGTGTGATTGTAACCCAAACATGGAAGCTTGTAACTATTTCACGGTGATTCAATAAAATTTTAAAAATTAAAAAAAAAAGAAAGTATATTGTCCAAGTTAACCAGGTGTTATGAATGAAGAACAGGACCCGGTGTATCTGCCAAATATAATGGATATCTCAGTGGCCTAAATGGATCTGCTAAATTTCATCATATAAAATACCAGGTGAATTTAACTTCAGTTTTAGTGTTCTGATCATGCATAGCTTTGTTGAAGCTGATTGAAAGTGAGTGATTGGGGTTTATGAATAGCGTTGTGAGCTATTTTTCTAGTTTTGCTTTCAGTGAAAGTTAAGGAAATTATGAAAGCATATAGTAAGACTTTTAGGGTGCTTCCTATTTGTTTTTGCACTAAAGTAAAACTAGATTTATTGCTTTTAGAGAAACATCCAGAGAATTTGAAAAAACTTTTATAGTAACCTCGAGTGATGCATTGATCTTGAAAGGAAGGGCACATCTTCCATTGACCAATTAGTTAAATTGATAAAGGTTGTTGGAAGTGATATTCTTTCATAAGTTTGGAAGTACTTCACAGGATTTAAGACCACATTTTCTTTGTAAAGTAAGGGAATAAACAGAGAAAGGAGGTAAAGCTTTGGAAATAGGTGAGATTCATTGAGGTAAATTAACTTTTGCTTAAGCGTGTTACTTGCTAAGTAGTTTGAATCAGCACTAAACCTTAATTTTATGTTTAACATAGGGAGTAATATCAATAATCTTTGAAACAGTCATTGGTATGTGTGTGTATGTGTATGATTGTTAGTCAGTATTACATTTTAAAACTTCAGAATGAATAATTCAATTTTGAAATATTCTTAGAGTTTGAAACTTTAAAAACAAATTTACTTCAGATAAATATATCACAGAATCTAAACTTTGGTTTTTTTTGAAATTATTTACTGTGTAAGTATATCTGGGAGTGAATTTATGTCTTTTACATTTAATCACTAAAATAGAAACATTGTTAGCAGCCTTTTTAGTTTTGTGCATTTGTTTATAGGTTGAGGACAATGACTTAACATGAAAATTAACTCTTTCCCTACAGAATCAATATTTTTATAGTTTACACAAAGCTTCTCAGACCCTGAAAGAGTGGACAAAACAGTTTTGTGATAACCTGCCATACGTTCTAGGTGATTTCATTTCTGTTTATCTATTAAGAATTTTATTACATTTTTATGCTGTTCATATTTCCCTGTATTGAGGTGTTAAAAACTGACAGCAGACTGTGGTTTTTGCATGAAGCAAGCAGAAAAGTGTATTGTGAAAAGAGGGTAGATTTGTGGAGGACAGACTATCTTAGCCAACCTTTCTGTTGTTGTAAAATTATTAAGCAACTCTTTTCCACAGCATATGTTTCAAGAATAGATATTGCTTCACTCTATTTAATACTTTTATTACTTTTCTTCCTCTAAATGAAGTAGAAAATATGGGTAAGCTCATTTTGAAAATACTTTGAGTTCTTTTGAATTCTAATTTCCTATCATTGTAATCATTGACAGTTATCCCAAATCTTAGAAATTTGAGTTATCTGCTGTGTTGCTGTTGATTAATTTATGGATATTTGATAGCCTAAGCAAATGTATGAAGACAACAGAGTTATAAAAAGTGCTTAGGTAGAACATGTACTTGTAGACTATTGTTTTTTTTCTTACTGAAATTTTAAAGTCAGTATTTTTCTCTTCTGGTTTGGCTTCATTTGGTTTAGTTTTTTTAGAAAAAAAATTTAGGCATCATGATTTGCAAAGATATCAACAGTAGAATTTTAGGCATATAGTGTTACATCAACCCTACCACCAGTGTCAGTGTTCCTCTACCAGTATTCCCACGTTCCTTTTCCCTCCTGCCCCAGCGTGCCTTCTTATCAAAACATTTTAAAGTATGATTATTGTAGTTTGGTTCCATGTTTATTGTCGTGTTGGCTTTAGTGATTTAGATAGAGATACCTCACCCCTGCACCACTGAAGAGTCTCTTTCTGATCCTTGTTCTGTATTATACCAAACTACCTCTTCATTCTTATTCTCCTCTCCTCCATTTTTCTCCTTTGATGGTCTCTGTTATCAGGGGCCAAGGGTTTGCCCATTTTTTATTCCCCATCATGTTACAATTCCCCCTCATGTTATTATAAAAACTAGATGAGTGAAGTGGGTCAGAAATGTTTCTGTTTTGTCAGAGGCATTTATGTTTCCTACATGACTCTTCTGGTGTTCTTTATTTCTGTTTTAGCAGAAGCCTATTTATGAATAGGAAAACTGAAAAGCTGCGTGTGTGTACATGTGTAAGTGTGCCCATGTGTCCATGTCCTTGGCATACACCTGTTCTTTTGCACCAGATTTCACAATGCATTGTTTGACATGTGGAACAATTTTTTTCAAGAACGCAGAAGCAAACTGAAGAATGATTCTAAAAAGAGAAGTGCATTAAATAGTTTAAGTAGGAAATATATTATCTTATATGGTACTTCTATTTAAAAGCATAGCACTCTGAAAACTTACTGCATCATCATTCTATATTGTATATATTCCCAGTTACTCTCCTAGTGATGTTAATAATAACAAATAATATTTGTATTGTAATTTATGGTTTCCCTTTGCCTGAATTCATTATTTAATCAGTTTCTTATTTAATATGTAATGCTCTATGCTCAGCACATTAATAACACTTTATAATATTTTATCTTAAAGCCCCTTCAGCACATTTCCAAACATGCATGTGTACTGTTTTTATTATCTCATTTAAAGATGAAAAATTGAGCTCAAAATTGTTAACTGGTTTGTTATATTAGGTATTCTATTATATTTAGTGGTACAGTGATACAGTGATTGTATTTAGACAATTTTGGTATTTTTTTAAAAAAAGGATTACTAATGTAATTTTTTAAAACTTGAGTTTTACTTTTTAGTACTGATATGGTACCTGACTTATATAACTAGTTCATAATACATTTTTGTTTTTTAAAGGTGACATAAAAGTTTAGCCACTATAGAACCATATTGTCTTGGAAGCAAAATTTAATAAAAGATACTACTTACTATCAATGGGAAAAGCATTTACAAACATTTTATAAATTATGAGTCAGACAAAGAGCATGTAAACCACAACCCACAACTATCTTATAAAGATCATCAGAAGGGAATTTTTAAATGCTAATACAGTGAAGTGCAGTGTATGATTTTCATTATTCTGTAAAAAAAAGAGAAATGAACTATTTTTGTTACTAATATTTGTCTGCTACAAACAACCATTTTAATATTGTTAATTTACAAATTTTGTGTAAATTAGAAATTCAAACTTTCAAAAATTATTAATAATAAGATTGCATTTTATTATACTTATGAAAGTTATGAAATGTTAAACATGCCATTAATAATAAACAAGATCATTGCTGAATTTAATGATAACTTAATGAATTTAATTATAAATATTCAAAATTATTTTGTGAGCTGTTAATTTTCCTATAATTAGTGGTAGTATAAATGTTGCACTTGTTATACATTTTATTTCTAGGGGAAACATTATACTTAGATAATTATGTTTATATTACAGGATTTAGTATTAACTTACAGAAATTTTACTCATGATTATTTTAATGCTCTTTTATTTATTTGTTTATTTATTTATTTATTCATTTAGTTTGGTTTTGGCCGTGCCAGCAATGCACAGAGCATAGTTTTGGCTTTGCACTCAAGGATCATTCCTGGCAGGACTTTAGGTTACCAACCATATGTGGTGAAGGATTAACCCAGGTCGGCCAAGTGCAAGGCAAACACCCTAGGTGCTATGCTATTGTTCTGCTCTTATTAAACAGTGTCTCAAGAACATAGTTTTCTGATGTAGTAGAAAGGACTTCACTTGTCAAGATTACAGCTGTGTCATCTGTCATCAACCATGAACACTACAGGTGTTTTCTCTGTACTCTGAAATGGAAGTGCCTGTTATTTCACAAAGAATAGAGAAATATGGGTGTGAAATATTTCATCTCCCTTAATTGAAGTCACTTTTATTTTTCTGTTACTTAGTATGATTTTTAAGACTACTCTATTTTATTCCTGGTTTCAATTTCATGATAATTTTTTAGTGAGGTAGATTTACTTATAATTTATAATTTTATTACTTTTTTCTTGATATGAAGTACTGTATTTTGTAAATATCAGAAACTAACAATATAAAATCATTGCCACTCCTTTTGAGTGAACATGTGTGCTACTTTGCATTATAAGCAAATATTTCTCATCCATTTTTTGCGTCAGTAACTAGGAAATTGCGCTGTAGTTTCTGATTTGCTTTTCCTATTACAGGTCAACAGAAATCCCTCGTTTACTTCAACATCAGCCTTCTCGCAACAGTCTAAGTTAAAACACTCAAACATGCTGACCTCTCATCAGATTATACATCAGTTCGATTTCACTCAGACTGGTGAGCCCCTTTCTAACTTTGACTATGCTTTTTATTATTGTTTTTATTGATTTACCAGTGCACATTTCCTATCATCAATGCCGTCAGTTTCCTTTTCCTACTTTCAGAAATAAGTTCTTGTCCAGAGTGATCATTTCCACTGTCTTTGTCATAGTGGTCCCTTCTCTAGCCTAGCTGCACTTACCAAGGCCCCTCCCGCCAGCCCCCCCCCACCACTTCCGACAAGCTTCTGATCATTGACCCATCCTCCTGGCTGTTCTTTATCCTTAGTTATTAGTGTTTATTTTCTTATTTTACTTATAGCCTTTAATCAAGTAAAAAATAATTTTGATTTTCAACGACAGTACTAAGTGCTTGGTTGCTGTTACTAATGAGATATTGAAAAAGGAGATGGTCATAATTATATACACATTGATACATCCACATTTGTACAGTTTTAGTTTAGTGTTTGGTGTTCTTGTGATGTTCTTGTTTAGAATTTGGTGTTCTTGTGGTGCTTACCTTATCTTAAAGTAGCCTGTTTAGTTCTTGTAACAATGGTTTTGAGTCTATGAAGTTGTGTTTTTTTTTTAATTTATTCTTTTATTGAATCACCATGTGGAAAGTTACAAAGCTTTCAGGTTTAAGTCTCAGTTATACAATGCTCGAACACCCAGCCCTTCACCAGTGCACATATTTCACCACCAAGAACCACAGTATACCTCCCCCCTCTCCCCCACCTCCCCAGCCCCCCACTCCGCATGTGTAATTGGTAAATTTCACTTTACTTTCACTTTACATTGATTACATTCAATATTTCAACAAAAAACACACTATTATTGATTTGGAGTTTCTCCCCACTAAAGTCGACCTGCTGAAAAGAAAGCATTTGATAATTTGTTTTCCATTGCTGAGAATGAAGAGATGTGAGGTCGAGAGGCCACACTAGCAGCCTCACGGGTTTGGGTTTCTGTATTTTAGTACTTTAGTAACTCTGGTATATCTAAACAATGGCATACTACGTAGCTGTCAGAAAACATGAAGTCATGAAATTTGCATATAAGTGGATCAACATGGAAAGTATGCTGAGTGAAATGAGTCAGAAAGAAAGAGACAGACATAGAAAGATTGCACTCATATGTGGAATATAAAGTAGCTGAGAGGTACAAGCTTACAATGAGTCTATGAAGTTTCTGAGTTGTTTATCTGTGAGGTTGTATATTGTTCCTTCAAATCGAAATAGAGTCTGGCGGGTTAAAGTATTCTTGGTGAGGTGTTCATCTCATTGAGTTTTTTCACAATATCCCACCACTGTTTTGGTGCCCAGAGGGTTTCATTTGATAAGTCTGCTGTAAATCTTAAAGGATTGCTCCTTTGTAAGTAATTTCCTTCTTTGGTCTTGCTACTTTCAGTATTCTATCCATGGTTTTTGTCATTCTGATTAGAATGTGTCTTGGAGGATTTTTATTTGGATTTTGTTTAGCTGGTACCTTTCAGTCCTTCTGAATCTGGGTGCATGCACTCTTCTGCTCTTTGCTCTTCTGCTCTGAGTATTTTTCAGCAATGATGGTTTTCATAGTTGCTTCATCAGTGTTTTCTTCCTGCCCCACTGGTACCCCAATAATTTTTATGTTGTTCTTCTTGAATTCATCCAGATGTCTCTTGTCATTTGTTTATTTTGAGTCTCTTTTCCGTATTCTGTTTTCTGGAGATTTTTTGCACCTCATTTGGAGCTCACTGATTCTGTCCTCAACAGCTGTTACTCTGCTGTCTTCCCGTCTTTATGTTAACCCTATTCAGGCTGAGTGGTAAAGATATTTAGAAAAATATGTATTTTCCTTTGATTTGCTTTCCTAAATGTCTAGACCACTACCTTTTTATTCATTTTAACTTCCTGGTTACTTCAAAATCCTATCTTAAGTTTGGTTGAAGAAACAAATGAGTATAAAACTAATCATATCAGCGTGATAAATTATGTCGATGTAAGTAAAGTTTCATAAGAATAAAGAAAGATAAAGAGACTTCTTAAACTTTATATATCCAAACGTTACTGATGCTGCAAACCACCTCTTTCCACTTCTACTTTCTGTATCCTAACATCATAACTTCTCAATCCTAAGACTTTCCGGCACATACCCAGCTGACTAAGTAAAACAAGGAACCATTGATGATTCCTCTTTTTCCCTCTTAATTCCCATCTTCTACTCCTGACTGATAGCTTATTATCTCTATAGCAGCAAATGATTCTGTAAAAATGAGTGAGATTGATTCACTTTCCAATTTAAACTGTCAAATAGTTTTCTATCACAGTAAAAAATTGTCCAAAGTCCTTATTTTGTCTTATAGTAACTTCTGTTATCTTGCCTTTGTCTTCATCATTGATCTTAACCAGCAGGTAGAAGTTGAGAAGGACAGGTCCAGTAGAGAAGAAGCTGGTGAACAAAAACAGTGAGAGATTACCATGATTGGGTAGTGGTATGAGTCTTTGCATAGCTGAAGAGAAGATAAGAAGGATGTATTTTGAAAGAACTGGGTTTTGAAGGGAAGATTGGAGCACAAATTGTGTTATATAAAGGAATTCATGTTTTACTTATTGAAACTCACAAGATATAGAATAACAAGAGTTATTCCAGAGAAAAACAGGTGATTGTGTGAGGCATGAGTAAGAGATGATTAAAGCTGAATACAGGTCCTGAAAGTTCCTTATTTTAAAAATTATTTATTAACTTTTACCGTAGGTTCTTTATTTTAGAATAATGATCAACAAATTCTGCTAATATTAATATTAAAAGTACTTCTTTTTATAAGAAAGAAAATGATATAATTTTAATGAAGTATATATTAATAAACCTGGAGAAAAGGAAAAAAATTAATCTTCACATATTAGGTAACTATAGGTTATGATCATAATACCTAACCTGGAGAGTATATAGTATATTGTATCTCTTTCCATATATTTTTCATAGATAAAGAAAATCTTTAAAACAGTACCAGGGGCCAGAGAGATAGTACAGCAGGTAAGGCATTTGCCTTGCTTGAGACAACCCAGGTTCAATCCCTGGCATCCCATATGGTTCTCCAAGAATTTCCAGGAGTAATCCTCATTGAAGAGCCAGGAATAACCCGTGAGCACCGCCAGGTGTTTGTGCTCCCAAAAATTAATTAAGTGAATTTTTATAGGATCTTTAAAAAATGCCAGCAAATTATCTTATTATAGATTTCTAATATACTCCCATAATAGGTACTTTTTGTTTTATTCTCAAACCTCCTTGAAATGGGGAAATATAAAATGTTATATTGATAGGAAGAGATTCTTTTAGAAATTCTAGGACCTTGAAACATTTTCTATTGAGTCACTTTACATTAAAGAGAAGTAGAGGAGCAGTTTTTTCAGCATTCAGTTAGTTTGTCAGCCTTTGGAAAGCAGTATCTCCCATTTTGGGGGCCTGATGACAATAAACTGTCCTCAAAGATTTCACCAAAGAAAACATCAGGAAGTTTTTTGACTTTTTCTTCAATATGTTTTATGGTTTCACATTTAACATCCAAGCCTTTAGTCTACTTTATCATTTGTTCTGGCAATGAGATCATGACCCATGTATTTTGCATGTGACTCCTCAGCTTCCCCCATATTTTCCTTTCTTTATTTGATCCTCTTGACTCCTTTGTCTTTAATTGTCCATATGGGTCAAGATTTATTTCTGTGCTACTAAGTTTATTCCATTTATACAACACTCTTTTGATTCTCATAGCTTTATTTCATACTCTGAAGTCAGGGAGCATGGTACTTCCATTTCTTATTTCTCAGGATTTTCTCAACTCTTCTGTTTGTTTTTTGATTCCATAAAATTTTTAGTAATATTTGCTGTCTTTATTTGGAAAAATGCCTTGGTAGTTTTGGTAGATTTCTATTGTGTGTCTATAATTCTTGCCAGAGAGGTCATTTTAGCAGTGTTAACTCTTCTGTCATGAATTCACAATGTCTTTCTCCTTGTCTTCTATTTATTTTAGTAGAGGCTTAAGTGTACTCCTAAATAATTTAATAAAATTATAAATGTGATGTTTTCTTGATTTGTTTCTCCTCTACATTCCCCCTTTCCTTCGCATTGCTGTTGTTGCTACTGCTGCAGTGACTGGAGATCACACAGATACCTGGCAGTATTATATATACATTCAGTTGTAGTGGTTGATGGAGGTTATACATCAGGCTATGGTGCTAACATACTCAGGTGTGCTTAGCATTTCTTTAGTTGTAGTGCTTTCACATATTCCTGCTGGGAGTCACACACTTTAGTTATACACACACATTTCTGGTTGTAGTTCATCATAATTCCTAAAGGCCCTGGTGCTTGCACAGGTTTAAATTGTGGTTTTTGCAGGAGATTGCATCCCTTCAGTTTTAGTGCTTACACACACCAGTTTTTGGTGTAGCAAAGAATCAGTTATGATTTTAGGGTTATAGAAGAACTACTCAGTATAAGCAGTATGCCACAGAATCATGTACAGCATTTTTTTGATACTGGGCTTTGAATTTTCTGTCTTAAGATTGCAGTACAAATTCTTTAAGAAACTGAGGTATCTACAAAGGCCTGATTAGCTTATTTTTTTAGTTCTTTGCCTGATGTTGGTTTATTTTTTCCATATTTTAATTTTTAATTTTATTTATTTACTAATTTGAGTGTTTACGTTTGTGGAATATAAAGTAACAGAATGGGAGACTAACATCCAAGGATAGTAGAGATAAGTACAAGGAGGTTTGATCCATGGCTTGGAAGCTGGCCTCACATGCCGAGGAAAAGACAGCTCAGATAGAGAAGGGACCACTAAGTAAAGGGTGTTTAGAGGACCCACTTGGGATGGGGTATGTGTGCCGAAAGTAGACTAGAAACCGAACATGATGGCCACTCAATACTTGCATTGCAGAGCACAAAACCCTCAACAAGAGAAAGAGTAAAAGGAAATATGCCTGTCAAAGGATAGGGGGAGAGGGGATCGGGTAGGGAGGATGAGGGAGATGTGAGGGATACAGGAATATTGGTTGTGGAAAATGGGCACTGGTGGAGGGATGGACACTTGATTCATTGTATGACTGAAGCGTAAGCACGAAAATTTGTAAGCCTGTAACTGTACCCCACAGTGATTCATTAAAAAATAAATTAATTTAAAATTTTTTAAATAAATTAAAAAAAATTTTTTACAAATAAAATAATTTGAGTATTTATTGGAATTATGATATTTTTTATTTTTTTGATGTTATATATTAATTTATTTGCAGATGATGAACTATCCTTTATTCTAGAGATCGCCTCTTAGATATATGATTCTTTAAATATTTTGTCAAATTTATTTTATTAAAATTTTTGTTGTACTAGAGAGGTAGTACAGAGGTGGGGTTCTTGCCTTGAATGCAGTTGACCTGGGTTCAATTCCCAGCATTCCATATGGTCCACAGAGCCTGCCAGGGGTGATTCCTGAGTGCAAAGCGGAAGTAAGCTCTGAGCACCATTGGGTGTGGTCCCAAAGCAAACAAAAACAAAAGATTTTGTTGAGGACCTCTGTATTTGTGTTCATCAGATATTCGTCTCTAATATTCTTTTGTAACTTTTTAAAATCTGAGTGACAGTCTACATGGGTAGAATTATTCTTGGTTGGAATTTTTTTCTTCTTAATATTTTTAATGTATCATACCACTCCCTTTTAACTTGAACTTTTTGTTGAGGAATCAGATGATGGTATTTTATGGGTTCCTATATAACTCTTTGGTTTTTCTCTTGCTGCTTTGAGTGCTCTCTGTCTTTGATTTTTAAAATTTAAAAGTTTAATTATAATGTGTGCTGATATGTGTTTTTCAGGTTTGACATTGTTTAGGACTCTGTGCATTTGGATTTATATATATATATATATTTCATTTCTCAATTGGCTAAAGTACTTGGCTATTATTTCTCATATAAAATTCTATCTTCCCTTCTCTCTCTCTCTCCCTCATTCTAGAATCCTTATGATATGTATAAGGATATTGTCCTTGATAGTGTCCCATCAATCTTGTAATTTTATTTTTTTCTCATCTGTTTTGTGTTTTTGGTTAATAACTGGTAGTGCTCTGGGCTACTGCCACCACAGTGCTTCAGGTGACTCTGGGCAATGTTCAGGGAACCAAAAGACCCGGGACTTATATATGCAAAGCCACATGTTCTAGCCCTTTGAACTAATCTCCAGCCTTTTGCCCACCTTGTTGCATGGTTTCCACCATTCTGTCTTTGAGCACATTTATTTTTTGGCTTCATTCTGTGGTTGAGCATCCCCTATTATAATTCTTCTACTATAATTTTTAGTAACATTATTTCTGTCCACATTTTTTTCATATATTCTTGTGTATTTTCTTTGTCATACTTGAAGTTTTTAATCTATTGATTTTCACCTTTCAGTGAGCATCATTGGTCTGTCACTCAGATATCGTCAGGTATTTTACATAACTCTGTTTTACTAGGACTTCTTTTCAGGCTTTTGGCTTAATCACTTGTGTGTTTGTGTATTTTTCTTTCTTCTTATTATTCTGGTTCTCTCCATCAACCTGGGGCAGGGACCTGTGTTCCTCTTGGACAATGACCAAGAATTTACACTCATATGTGCCTAGCTGGAGCTATGGTGCCATGTTTGAGCAGGTAGCAACTAGTAGTTGAGATCTTGGGTGAATAACACCAGCTGTGTGGCAAGCCTTGTCAGCAGCCATATAATTAGTAGTCATATGTGCCTGGTTATCACTAAGATGTTGTGGTCATTCAGCTATTAGGGGGTGCCTGGGGGCTGCTCTGAAAGGATCTCAGTCCCAGCTGGTCAAGGAGCATGCACTGTTGGACTAGTGGGGAGTAGTGTGGTGGACCTGAGCTGCCAAGGGAGCACATAAGGCAGTGGGGCCCTCTTGCAAGTAGTCAGTGCTTTTCGAGGTCCATAGGGTGCTTGATATCTGTAGGGATGCAATTCGCTTGCTGATTGTCAAGTTGGGAATTTCCATAGGCCTGGATCTGTGTTTCTACCTCTAACTTGCTTAGTTATTTTCTAGGAATTGGGAACTCTTCTCAGAGATAGGGCCTCATTGTTTGTTAATATGGAATGCCATCTCAGTGTTAATGCTGTTCAGTGCTGCTATATCAGCAAGGTCATCAGAGGCCACCAAGATTGTGTCTGCCAGTACCTCTTTCCCTGCTTTTGTAAGCCTCTATAGTTTCTTGGCTCCTGTTCTATTCTGAGTGCAATGTGTTCAGCACTCGCCCCCTGTGGCTACACAGGGTCAAGTTTTACCCTTTGAAATCTCTTCCGAATTGCAGTGTGAGGACCTAGAGTGATATTTCATTCTTGAAGGCCTTTTTCTTTCTGTTACCTGCCGGAATGTTATCTTTTGACTCTTGCTATGGAAGCTCTGTTAGCCCAGGTTTTCCAACAAGTGTCCGTGTATACTATGCCAGATTATTGTGTCCATTTGCTGTCTTGGGAAGAAGTAACATAGATTCTTCCTTCTGGGACATCTGGGCCCCACCCCTCTATATGACATCATTGAATGATATACAAATAAATTTTTTGTTACATTTTGTTTATCTATATATTGGGACAGTTTGGGTCACACTCACTTTTGCTCAGGGGGCTATTCATTTCTCTTGATCAGGTATAATCCCTGGCAGCGCTTTGGGGACCTTTGGCAGTATCAGGGAAGGAACGATGTGGTCTATATGAAAGGCAAGTGTCTTAATCAATCTTTCTGGCCACAAGTAAAAATAAATATGTGGATTATTCAGTGGTCATTATTTAGGACAGTACTTAAATCTGAGACAGGGCTTATTTTTTTGCTAATTAGGTAATTATACGCCCACATGGTAAAGCCTGGCAAGCTACCCGTGGCGTATTCGATATGCCAAAAACAGTAACAAGAAGTCTCACAATGGAGACATTACTGGTGCCCGCTCAAGCAAATCGGTGAGCAATGGGATGACAGGATACAGTGATACATTGATTATCTTTATGTATATTTGAAGGACAAATCTTATTTTTATGTTCTTAAACTATCTTTTCACTGCACTGTATAAAACTAGTCATATGAAATTAATAAATTATTTTATAAATGTAATGTAAAATTTTAATCTTCATGTGTTTTTAGTTGTACTTTAAGACTGATGAAAAAGCAGAATGGAACTTGAGATTGAGGCAGGAGAACTTGGTTTGGTTTAGTTTTAGGCCACACCTGCCATTGCTCAGAGCACTGTTCTTAGTGTGGCTAAACTCTGTTCTCAGGGATCACTCCTGGCAATACTTGGGAAAGACGAGCACCTTAAACCTTTCCTATTTCTTCAGTCCTATAGTTTGGATTTTAAAAATAATGAGGGGCTGGATCGATAGCACAGTGGGTAGGGCATTTGCCTTGCACGCAGCTGACCCATGTTCGATTCTTAGCATCGCATATGGTCCCCTGAGCACCACCAGGAGTAATTCCTGAATGTAGAGCCAGGAGTAACCCCTGTGCATCGTCAGGTGTGACCCAAAAAGCAAAAAAATAAATAAAAATTAAAATAATGAATAGTTTCTTTTCTGTAGTTTATTTGTTCTCTTTATTAAGTTATATAATATGTATTAAACTTGATGGTCATCCACTTAATCTAATTTTAACATTTCTAAGCAGTTAAAATATGTTAAACAAGATATGGAATTGTTCGGAAAATTCAATACTGATTAAGAGTGTCATCAAGTTAATTCTTGCTTTTTCTGCATGCTGAATATTTGAAGTTCTGTATTTCCCCTTTTTTCTTCTTTCTCTCTGGCAAGTACATACTTATTCCCTTGACTTAGTCTTAAATAGGAGCTATATTTTTATTAACATTTTTATCTTCAAGTTTTATTAATTTTATCTTCATAAGTTTTCCTATTTTTTCAAGTGTTAATTTTTGTAGAGAAATGCAATCATTGTAAAATAATGATATGAAGTCATGATTTAATCAGAGATTCTGCCATATCTTTACATAACCCATTGTAGAAGGTAGATTGCATCTAGGTTGAAACAAGATGGTTCTTGTATTTCAGAGAAAGAAAAGGAAATCATTCTGGCAAAAATTAAAGTTAGAATGTCTCTGAATAAACACAGATGATGTTAAAAGGGGGTTTCCATTTTAAGGAAGGTAAAATGAGCTTCAAAGAACTCTTTCTTCCTCAGAATTGGCAGGGCCTTATGGTAATATTACAAAATGAACTCTAACTATTAATTGAAGAAAATAATCTACATAATTAGCTCATTTTGTAGACAGATATTTTTAATGTAAATGTATGTTAACTGTACCAAAAAGAATAAAGGATATTTGGCTATGCAGTTTTTAAAAGCAAGAATTTTTTAATTGCAATAACTTTTCTTTTATTTCTTTTCTTTATTCCTTTACTTTGTATGTTTGTTTTTGAGCCATATCTGAAAATGCTCATGGGTTACTCCTGTCAGTACTCAGGAACCATATGGAATGCCAGGGATTGAACACAGGTTGACTACAGAAAGACAAGCACCCTGTCTGCTTGCTCCAGCCCCTTGCAATAAATTTTCTTAATCTGTAACACAGAAACAGCAGTAAATGTGGGGTCAGAAAGAGTTGCATCTAAGCCCTGATTTTCCCACTTCCCATCTTTAGCCTAGGTAGCTAACTATTGCTCTCTGTATAATGTCTTTATTTTCTATATCATATTTTCTACTTCATGAAGTTATAAAAAAATGTATGACACTTTTATACTCATAAAATAGTGAGAGTAAAGAAATTTAATTGGAGTTTTAATTTAATTTTCTTTTTAGGCACTAGATAGGGTTTTATATATAAAACATTCCAGCACCATACGCTCCACGAGAGTGTTCACTTGCCTCTGACACTGTCACAGTGTTGTTCCCATTTCCCATACTACTTCTCCCCCACATCTTCCTCAAGCTCCCTACTAAAGACCATTTCTCAATTTATGTTGCCTTTGGGCGTTTGTTATTTCCATACTGTTTCTTTATATCCTACATATGAGAGAAGTCATTCTGTACCTTTTGTTCTCTTTCTGACTTCCCTCAGCATAATAGTCTCCAGATCCAGGCACCAGGAAATTACATGATTTTATCTTTCTTGTAGCCAAATAGTGTTCCATTGTGTTTGTGTACCATAGTTTCTTTATTCAGTCATCTGTTCTTACACACTTGGGTGTTTTTCAGATTCTGGCTATTGTGACTAGTGCTGTAATGAACAAGGGAGTACAGATGTCTTTTCTGAATAGAGCACTGGGGCCCTTGGTGCTAAGTGCTAAGAAGTGCTAAGAAGTGGATTGTTGGATCATATGGTCTCTCCATAGTTTTCTGAGAAGTGTCTGTCGATACTGTTTTCCAAAAGAGGTTAGATCAGTCAGCATTCCCACCAGCAATGAATGAAGGTCTCTTTTTCTCCTTCTCCACACCAACACTGGGTTTTTTTTTTGTTCTTTTATTTATATGTGGAGTTTTATTTTTTAACTATATAGTTTGCATTGTGGTTAGATAAATGAATGTATAAAATCATGTTTAATAAATGAATAAATAAAATATATTGAAGATGATTATATTTAGAACGACATATGAGCATGACAAAAGTTTAAACAATTTTGAGAGTCATGCCAAGGCAGCATTAATTAGACTAATTAATTTGATTTTAGTTTTCAAGCAAACATCGAGGTCTATTTAAAGAACCTGTTGAACCCATTTAACTTTGAAAACTTTGGCTTTCCACTTTCCACATAAGTAACAGTTAAGAAAACATGGTGGTGGCACTGTTTTCAAATTTGGATTTTCCTGGACATAGGTAAAAGACCCAGATCATGGAATTTTTTCCCATTAAAACATACTATAATATTATAATTTCTTTCCTTAAGCACTCGGATTTGATTTTGTAGGTGTGTTTTAGTCACTGTCATTCTTGAGGGCTGGAGCAATAGCACAGTGGGTAGCGCATTTGCCTTGCATGCTGCCAGCCCGGGTTCGATTCCTCCGCCCCCTCAGAGAGCCCGGTAAGCTCCCGAGAGTATCTTGTCCCCATGGCAGAGCTTGGCAAGCTAACTGTGGCATATTCGATATGCCAAAAACAGTAACAACAAGTCTCACATGGAGATGTTACTGGTGCCTGCTTGAGCAATTCGATGAGCAATGGGTTGACAGTGATACAGGGATATAGTCATTCCTGAATTGGAATCTCTAAAATAGATGTCTAATATGTGAAAAACAGAAGATGTCATTTTAATAACTAATTTCAGCACTTCACTAAGTGATATCCCAATGAACTGAGTCTCCACTTCTTAAAGATTAAAACTTATGACATGTAATAAAAGATTCTATACTTCACAAATAATAATGTTATTTTAATTACTAAACTGTTTAATCCATTTTGATATATTGAAGTATGTTCTATGTAATATCATTTCTGAGTTTAAATATATTTTATTAACTAGTAAATATTAATATACTTAATGATTGGTTCTTCATAGTCAGTGGTGTGCACTTATACCAATATCCCCAATTGAGGTATGGTTTCTCCTAATAAATACCCTTCAAGGGGAGAATTTTTTTTTAAGTTGAAGATATTCTATTTTATTTATTTTTAGTTGAATCTTCATGAGGTATAGTTACAAAGCTCTCATGATTGAGTTTCAGTCATAAGATGATCGAACACCCATCCCTCCACCAGTGTGCATTTTCTGCCACTAATGTCCCCAGTATTCCTCCCACCACCTCACCTGTCCCCACTCCCCGCCTCTAAGGAGAAAATATATTTATGCAGTTTTCTCAACTAATTTTGCTAATTCAAATGAAATTCTATTTGCCAACTTTGTGCTAGCCATTCTGTAAGAAGATAATTTCATGTTTTATATGCATAAACCATGCAATCTTCAGCTTTTTACCTATATATTAAAAATAGAAAGCTTATTTAATATAATTTATTACTCTCATTTCCCCATACATATGTTAAGAACATATTTAATTTAGTTGTCAAAGTATAATAGCATTTGCTCTAGTATATTAATTCAAAAATTAATATTAATAATAAAAGTAAAAAACAACTGAAAACTATAAAGAATGATGAATCTTGTCTATTTAATGAATATGAGAAGTACTTAATCCACACAAAGTCAAAGTACATTTCAATCATTAAGCATTTATATCTAATGCTTACCTCTTCCAAAGCTTTCTAATCGCAAACTACAAATTTTTGTCATGTTTATATTTTTTTTTTACAGTTGTAGTGATAAATTTTTATTAAATTTTTAGACAAACACACTTAAATAATCTGATTTCCTTGTATAATAGTCTCCCTTAGTCATGTAAAATTATTATATAATTGGAGAGAAAATTTTTTAAAAACAAACGAAATTTCCCATCTGTATTGATCTTTACTTTTTCCCTAAATGTCTCATATTTATTATTAAGTAGCAAACTAGGCACAGAAGCATGCAAAGAGAAAAATGATTTCCTAAGCAAACATGTCCAAATAGTCTTGAAATAGTCCTATGACAGTGGTTATAGTGCTACAAGACAAGTTTTGTTGATATCTTTATTTTTTTTTAAATTTATTTATTTTTAATTAGAGAATCACCGTGAGGGTACAGTTACAGATTTATACACTTTTGTGCTTATACTTCCCTCATACAAAGTTCGGGAACCCATCCCTTCACCAGTGCCCATTCTCCACCACCCGTAAACCCAGCGTCCCTCCCAACCTCCCCAATCCCATCTCCCCCCCACCCCACCCTGCCACTGTGGCAAGGCATTCCCTTCTGTTCTCTCTCTCTAATTAGCTGTTGTGGTTTGCAATAAAGGTGTTGAGTGGCCGCTGTGCTCAGTCTCTAGCCCTCATTCAGCCCGCAACTCCCTTCCCCCACATGGCCTTCGACTACAATGTAGTTTAAGATTTATAGGATTTATTTGCATGTAACAACTATTTTAAAATATACAATGTAAGATTTTTGTGAGTTTAGGAAAAGTTAAACAGCTATTGTAGTATACAAAATATGAAATCTAAACTCTATTTTTGACTTCAGATTGGTGTAGCAAGAAGTGCTTATCACTTTTCAGATGTTACAAATGTACCATTACCCTCTTCATATAATGAACTTGAGTATCCTGAAAGAAGCTTTTATAGTTTTCATTTCTGTATTATTTCTCATAATAGAATTGTCATTCCATATCACTGTATCACTGTCATCCTGTTGTTCATCGATTTGCTCAAGCGGATTCCAGTAATGTCTCCATTCTTCCCTGTCGAGTGCTAGTGTAGCCTGATAGTGTATTGGGGGCTCTTTCAGGATCAGGGGAACGATGACTGTCATTGTTACTGTTTTTGGCATATTGAGTATGGCATCGGTAGCTTGCCAGGATTTTATCAGATAAAAACCATAGGGTCATCTTTGACTCATTTTTTTCCTTTTTATGATTAGTCAGTCTCAGAGTCTTCATTCCTTTGTTCTGAATCTCCGTTTACTAACTGTGCTTTCAACTTTTCTGTTTTCTTTCTTGCCTTGTTACTTAATCCAGTATCAAAATTTTGTTGATGTCATTAGATTTTCCTAAATCTTCTAAGTTCTCTTAGTAGATGTTTTCTTTGTGTTACATTGTTATGTTATCTTCTTTATGCCAAATGTGTTTATTATTTGTCTACAGGGTCTCTGAGTTTCATTGTTCGATAATTTCTGTAACTATTTCCACATACCCTAATGTTTTCAGACGGTTTGTAATGTTTTAATCTCCATAAATTTATTGAAATCTCTAAGTCTATTCTTTTCATGCTCAACAATGACCTTTACATTTCTAATTTCATTTGTCAGTTCCTTGTCCTTATCTTACTTGACCTATCAGCAGCTTGGATACATTTGATTGCTTTTTAAACATTGGTTTCTGGGACAACACAGTTTGGGTTTTCCTCATCTCATTAGCTACTGCTTTTCATTATCCTTTGCTGATTCTCCCTCTTTTCTTCCATGCCTTATTTGATCGTGACACTGCACTATGATCACATATGTAATATGTATTTATATCCTTCATATTCTCATGATAATAATTAAAACTGAAGTGCCAGTGGTTCTAAAATAACTCTGACCTCTTTTCTTAAATTCTAGACATGCACATCTAATATAGTAATAGAATATTTTAAATGTGGTAGTGGAATTTGGACATAATCTTTTTAAATTTATTCTTATTTAAATTTAAATACTGGAGCAATAGCACAGCGGGTAGGGCGTTTGCCTTGCATGCGGCCAACCCAGATTTGATTCCTCCATCCCTCTCAGAGAGCCTGGCAAGCTAACGAGAGTATCCCACTTGCACGGCAGAGCCTGGCAAGCTACCTGTGGCGTGTTCGATATGCCAAAAACAGTAACAACAAGTCTCACAATGGAGACATTACTGGTGCCCGCTGTGCAAATTGATGAACAATGGGACGACAGTGCTACAGTGCTATATTCTGACCTTAAGCAACATAGTTCATCTTAGTAACTTGTCATTTGTAGATAGAGAATAGGAAAGTGTTACTGTAAGTGAAAATTTTTAGTAATCAACCTGTTTTTGACTTACAGTGCAGCAAGTTATAGATAGTATTTTTATGAATTCAGTGAGAACTGTTTTAGTCATTGAACATTTTTATTTTAAATTTTACTTATCACTAAATTTTAAAATAAGAAATTATTGTGGTTCTTAGAATTAAATTTAGTGAACGGTTCATATTAAAATCCATATTCCTATACTGTTTCCTTAAAATTATTTTTAGACATACTCATTTAAAAAGATTTCCATGACAAAAGCATTTTTATTATATAATTCTAAGATAGAAAACTGAAGATTTCAACTTCTTTATCATAAAATAATATCATCATGGTGAAAGTTATAAATGTTTTGTAACTTTTTGCTGTTGCTTCAGGGTGAAATGAAACTCAGTAATCTATTTGTTCAAAGGTGAGGATTAAGTAAATTACAACAGCTTTATATGACTGTAACAGGCAAGGTGAGAGGTCAGGTTATAAAAAAGCTAAATTATTCTTGTCTAGTCATAACTTCATTATTTGTTTTTATACTTTGTGAATAAACCTATACTTAATGACATCCATATGAGTTTTATAGTCTTAAATTGAAAAGACTGCTATTTAATTTTTAAGACAATTAGACATACAAATGTAATGCTATTCTAGGCTATATTTTTTTTAGGCTATATTTTTAAATACATAGTTTTTAAAGTAGATTTCTTGATAACTGTTTCTGATAATATTCTTTTTTTTACTTTATCTGATAATATTCTTAATGTAAGCTTTAGAAGATATGAATATTCCATCATTTATAAGCAACTCTTTAATTGACAGATGTCATGATTATTTTTAGCTTTCAGTATTATAGTGACTACATACATCTCTATCAAAATTTTGACCATCTTTTTGATAAACATCTTTCAATTTATTTATGAGGTAATCAAATTTTAATCCAAATTAATCACATATATGCATTCCTTTGCTTTTTATACTGTTTTTCACAAATACCCCTTCATTGTTCATTTCAGTCTTCTATGTGTCTATGAAAAGTGATGAATTTTTAAAACTGAAAGTCTTTTTTTATTTTCTGATCTCACTTACAGTCAGCACTACTTGGAATAAAAGAGTTTCTCATGTTTCCACCCCTGGACAGGGAAAGAATAAAATGCCATTAATATAATAAAAATAATTATTTGGAAAATTTTTGGCAATTTTTATGTTATATGTATATTATAACATAATGATTTAGGATTTTCTGTCAATTGTATGTTCCAAAGTAATTGGTTTTAAGTAAGTCCCTACATGAAATACTTTTCAAACATTTGGGTTTGTGTCTACTAAAGGCTCTAGAAATTCAGGGGAAGACCCTAGAAATTCAGTGGAAAAAGAGTATCTAACTTAAGTTCTCAATTGCACTTTCTCAGTTTAGGTTATATTTTTCTAAGACTATACTTAGAATAGCCCCGGAGGTTTCCCATAGAGTAAATAAGTGCATACTTTTGCATTTTGTGGTTTAGTCAGTTTGGTCTGGATAGTGAATGATATCATAGAGTTTACTGGTAATGTTTTCTGGAAATGAATATCTATCACGTATTGAAAATGTAAACTATCAGTGAAAATTAGGTTTGGGAAGTAGGCCTTACAAGAGAAGTCAGAGAGAAGTCAAGATAATGTTGATTTGTATTTTCCAAAATTTTAAATATATATTTTCAGGAAGCTTTTTCCTTGAATGAAAAGTGAATGAAAATGTGAAGAATCATTCTTTGTGTTGTTCTTAGTCAGCAACTTGCCTATGAGTCTGAGAGCAAAGTTGATGATAAATACAGAAACTAAGAAATGACTAAATGGAGTGACTGGTCATTTTTTGAACATAGTCTAGAAGGTTTTTTTTTCCATAATCAAAAAGTAGAACATTCCATTTAATTTTATGCAACTGTTGTCCCCCTTTCTCACTTTCTTCTCAAGGGGATAAAACTATAGAATCCTAAGTAGGAAATATTGAAATTGATTTTTTTACTAGTGAACATCTTTTTGAGCAGAAACAAAAATATTGTACTTTAGTAGTGCACCTTAACAAAGTTTTTTTATGTCATTAGGAAAACTGAATACTTAAAATATACTCTTTGTTTTTTTTTTTTCATACTGGTATGTACAAGTCATTGAGTGTGTATATTTGTGTGTGTAAGATTATTAAATTTGATACTTCATGCTATTTTAGTTTTTACAATCTGATTTTAAGTGGAAAGTAAAACTCTTTAAAAATTAATTTTATAAATTATTTTAAGTGAAAAGTTAAATACTTTAAAAATAAATTTTAACAAGCAAGATGGTATACTGTTTAGTGTCCATTAAAATTTATAAAAATGCAGCACAATCATTTTTTGTAAAATGTCTTTTTGCTTTGAGTTAATAAAATATCACATCAGTATTTCTGTTCAAAATTTAGAGTTATCTGTCTCTTCCTAAAATCTAAAGTATATCTTTCATGAATGAACCTGAGAAAATAACTGCTTTTTTTCTGCATTCTGGATATCATACCAGTATAATAAATAAAGCCCTTTTTCTGTCACTAAATATTCTCTTAATTTAACTTTGTTTTTTTGTGTGTATGTTTAATTATAAAGAATATTTAATTTTTCTTATGAAAGTACTGGGAGTACAAGATTATTTATATATTCAGTAGTACCCACTGACAACTTTATTCCAGGCACTGTTGTAGCTTTTACAAATAGGTCAGTGAACAAAACAAGAATTTTATATCTTTGTGGAGAGGGAGATAAACAGGTAGGTATGGAATAAGTAACAGGCAACACTAAGAAAGAGGAACCCTGAACTGAAGTGTGGGTTAGGTTGTAGTTTTCAATGGGATGGTCAAGGAAAGCGTCACAGACTAAAGCAAAAAAAAGGGGGGGGGAGGAGGGAAGGGAAGGGAAATGAAGGGAAAGAGGAGATAGGAAGGGAAATAAAAGCCTGTTGTGTGTGCAAATAGCATTGCCAGCCAAGGTCTTGAGCAAGTTTCACTATAGTGAGGAAAATCTGTGATAAATGTTTACCCAGAATTGTCAAAGGAGTGTGAAGAGAATTATCTAAATAAGAAATATAGGGGTGGTGGGGGAGAAGAAAATGACAAACTATATTCTAGAGAACAAAGTGTTTGTCCTGAGCTGAAGATCAAGTGGAGAGAGAAAAGTGACCCAGTTTCCCTTTAAAAAGAATCATCCACAGTGCAAACACCTTTGGAAATTCAATGCAGCAAATCAAGGAGTGTGTGTAGGGAACTGTTCCAATAAGCCAAGTGAGGCATGTCCAGACCAAGTAGTGGGATGGAGAAAAGGGGCCAGGTATAGATATATCTTGTATGTTTTGATTACTATGATTAAACATAAATATATGTGTTCATATATATATTGAGGGAGGCCTCCCAAATGGTGCTCAGGAGGTTCATGGGACACCATAGCTGTTCTCGGCCAGCCTGGCCAGTGGTTCAATAAAAAGGCCTCAGGATGCCACACTGCTCAGGCCCTATGCTGCTGAAGGATACTCGGCCACCTGACTGCTTCACCAGGGCTTCAACCCTCCAGAGCTGCACCAGCAATGCCCAGGGGACTGACTGGTTCCAGGAATCAAATCCAGATAAGGCATGTACTAGGCATACACCCTACCTGCTTTCCTATCTCCCCATCCTAAAAAGAAATTGAGAACAGAGAGAAAGAGGGGGCTATCCGCAGCACTGCTTGGGCTTATTTCTGGCTCTGCTTAGGGGTCAGCCCTGGCAGTGTTCAGGGAATCATATGTAGTTCCAGGGACTTAAACCAGGGTTAGCAGCATGCAGAGCAAGCCCCTTAATTCCAGTACTCTTTCTCTGGGCCCTCAAAAATATCTTAAGGCATATTTTTACTACAAATTGTCATGAGGTAAGCCTTTTAGTTTTCTAAAATATAACTCTTTGTTAAAATAGGAAATTTTTGCTACATAAGTATTTGATTGTTACGCTTACTACTTTACCCTAAAACTGTAGTTTTGTATAATCAAAGCCCCAGCACCATGGTTCAACTCTTAGCACCATGTGGCCTCCAGAGCATTGAGCACCGCCAGGTGTTGCCCTGTGTCTGTCGACCACCAGCAGCTCCAAGCACCCATAGGAATGGCACCAGATCCTTAACTGACTCCCACTACCACCACTAAAAGTACCGCATGACCATGTGTTCATGCGCACACACACATCCCCCTACCTACAAACTGACCATATGTACTGATGTTAAAAGCTGACAGGCCAGGCCTTCTTTTATCTGATCAACTGACTAGCCAGCTAATTCGGCCTTTTGTATAGGCTGCACATCTGCACATCTGGGAAGGTTACCAGCCATGTATATAATGCACAAGAGCCAGTGCCAATACACATGTGACAAACAGTCTGAACACTGAGAAAAAAATGCTGATTCCATTTCATTCTTCAAGAAACTTCTTTTCTCTACTTTCTTTTCTACTTCTTCATCTTTTTTCCCCTACTAGAATCCTGGCTGTTGGTATCAATAAAATAACTCGTGTCTCCAGTCTCTCTTCTATTTTTTTCTCTTCATCGAAGCTAGTGGGAAAAAATTATCCATCTCTCAAGAGAAAAACGATTTAGTTTAAAGGGAAATAAACCCTTTGCAGTGTATAAAAGAAATAACCTTTCTGCTATGAGATACATATGTCTCAAATCTGCTCATCTTGCCAGGTACATTTTGGGGTTGGGATAGTTTACTCCTGGGTTTACTTCAGGGTTTACTCCTGGCTATGTTCAGGGATCACTACTGGCAGTGCCAGGCAACAGTATGTGGTGCCTGGGATCCAACCTAGGTCAGTTGCATGCAAAGCAAACTTCTTAACTTCCTTCACTATCTCTACTGCTTCTGTCAGGTACAAGTTCAAGCATTTTTCTGGTATTATTTGGTGAGCTTCAATCTCTTATCAGCCTATGAAAAACAGTGTTTTTCCTGTTATAATGAGAATTTGGAGACATAAAGAAGAAAAATAACTTGTCCAGGTCACATATCTGACTATTGCCAGAACCATTCTCCCAGCACATACAAAGTGGCTCCAGAATCAGGATCTATTATACTAACAATTTTTAAGTATATACATGCATACACATATTATCGTAAAGGAACCAATAGTGGAGAATTATAATTTAAATTTTTGACTTGAGATAATTATTTACCTAGTAAATTATCTTTCAGCCAGCATATTTTTGAGTGAAACTATAAATACATAAGATATCATATTTTAATAGCTGTCTTGTTCACGTTTGCAATGTTTGAAATCTTAGTTATAGGAGTATTTTTGAATGAATCCATACTTGAGAATGGAAAAGAAATAATGGGAAAATAAACAGCGGGTAGGGTGTTTGCTTTGCACACAGCCAACCTGGGTTTGATTCCTTTGTTCCTCTCAGAGAGCCCAGCAAGCTACCTGTGGAGTATTCAATATGCCAAAAACAGTAACAACAAGTCTCACAGTGGAGACGTTACTGGTGCTGCTTGAGCAAATCGATGAGCAATGGGATGACAGTGATTATTTTTAACCACTTGTCACTTGTCATCATGTTGTTCATCGATTTGCTTGAGTGGGCGCCAGTAACGTCTCCATTCGTCCCTGTCGCATGGTAGTGTAGCCCAATGACATCTGCTCGCTCCAGGAACACGAAGAGCCTCAAACCATTCATTCAGGGTCTTGACAAAGAAGTCTGACCATCTTGTAGGTGGGCGGCCACTCGGTCTTTTGACGTCCCATGGAATCCAGTCAGTAACAACTCTAGTCCAGTGGTCATCTCTGAATCATATTACGTGAATGGCCCATCTGATTTTTGATGCCTTGGCAAAGGAGACAGTGTTCCTGATTCTTGATTGCCAACGGAGGTTGGAACTCCAGATTCCTTCTCTCACTTGAGTGAAACGTGATACTCAAAGCATAGCTCTTTCGATTCCTCTTTGGGATACCTGAGTAGCATTATCATCCTGTTTTCGTAGGACCCAGGTCTCTGAGGAGTATATTAGTGCAGGAAGAACAGTGGAGTCGAAAATATGTGCCCAGAGCTGGAGATTCTTCATCCTCTTAACCACGTCTTTGATGCTCTTAAAGGCTTTCCACACAGCTCTCTTCCTCCTGCACAGTTCAGGTGCCAGGTCATTTATCTTGCTGAGTTCTTGACCTAGGTACACATAACTGCTGTATTCGGAGATATTCGTTCCATTGAGGGCAAATGGAACATCAGGAACTAATCCATTTCTCATGAACATTGTATTCATGAGGTTTAGGTGCAGTCCGACCTTTCCACACTCATGGTCGAAGTCGGCCAACATTCGTGCCGCTTGGCTGATATTTGGTGTTATAAAAACGATGTCATCAGTGAAGCGGAGGTGGTATAGTTGCGGACCATCAATCTTCACTCCCATTCCTTCCCATTCCACTCGTCGCATGATATTCTTGAGGGTGGTACTGAAGAGTTTCTGTGAAATGGTGTTGCCCTGAGAACCCCTGTCTTTACATCGATGATCACTTCTTTGTAGAATAGTGAGATCTTGGTGGTGAATCCATAATACAGTTCATGAAGGATCCTGATGCAGATTATTTTTAATAATTATGAGAATTTTTTATGTTTTAAAATTTGTTATAATGTAGAAAAAAGCCACAACTATTGATACAGTTCTAGAATTAAAATTGTTTAGATAATAAAGCTCTAATACTAAAATCAATAAATATAAAAAATCAATTTATGTGAAAATTGTCATACCTGGTCACAGGGTTAAGTCCTTGCCTAAGAATTTATTAAGCTGTTTGTTGTTGCATGTGGTCCAGAGACTTCAGGATCTAGGGTCTGGGCCAGTGAGTCAACATGGTGGTCATTATGGCTGCCAGGACTTCCAGAAGTACAGGGCTTTATGGGGAGCTTACCCACCCCAACTATAAAACTCAACAGAGTTCTCAGCCTGGGCACAGGGTACCTGAAATTATTCATAGATTGGCATAGTTGCAGAGAAAATTTCTGAGGCAGTGGGTTTGAGCCCCTGACATGACTGCAGTGGTGAAGTGTGAGTGCAGCTGCCAGGTCTTTGGCTGGGCAAGTTTGGGGCCTGCCCACCTCCCAAGTACACCTGGAATTTTCAGCTGGGGGGACCAGTGATTCCATAAGTTTTAGCTCCCCTGTATACATCTCTTAGGAGATTTAGTCAGGAATCAGAAGAGTGGTATCAGTCGATGAGTCAACATGATAATTATTTTTTCAAAGAAGACTTTAACCCCTTTTTCTTTATGTGGAAAAACTTTTTCAGAGTTCAAAATAATTGAAAATTTGCTCTGGTTCCAGACCTAATGAGTTCGTTCAAAGACATAAATATATGTTAAGGAATGAGTCTTAAGGTACTATTTTCCTCTGCTTTTTTGATCTCACTTTTCTCTGGTCCTAGATGTAAAGGGTATTTGACTTAGTCTCTGGTATGATTGATTATAATCATAAACAATACTGCATGCCAAGTACTCACTGAATCGCCTTTTGCCCACCAGGTTCAAGGTCTGCACCTTAAAATTCTTTCTGAATGGTGATTATTTATCTCAGAGAAAACCTCGATGTGTTTTCATCCTTTGCCGTGGAAACCCTATTCATCTAGGATTCATATGGGTTTCTATATAAATTAAGTCAAATTTTGGTGTAAATTTACTGGATTGTGGAAGGGCATAAGCACATATTATTTTTTTAATTTTATTGAATTACCGTGAGATAGTTACAAGCTTTCATGTTTGGGTTACAATCACACAATGATCAAACACCCATCCCTCCATCAGTGCACATTCTCCACCACCAATATCCCCTGGTATACCCCCCCTTCCCCACCCTCCCCCTGCCTCCATGGCAGACAATATTCCCCATACTCTCTCTCTACTTTTGGGCATTATGGCTTGCAACAGACACTGAGAGGTCATCATGTTTGGTCCATTCTCTACTTTTGGCACACATCTCCCATCCTGACTGATTCCAGTCATCATTTTCTTAGTGATCTCTTCTCTATTCCATCTGCCTTCTCCCCTCAGCTCATGAAGCAGGCTTCCAGCTATGTTGCAATCCTCCTGGCCCTTATATCATCTGTCCTTGGGTGTCAGCCTCCATGTTATGTTATTCTATACTCCACAAATGAGTACAGTCCTTCTATGTCTGTCCCTCTCTTTCTGACTCATTTCACTTAGCATGATACTCTCCATGTCTATCCATTTATAAACAAATTTCATGACTTCATCTCTCCTAACAGCTGCATAGTATTCCATTGCATAGACGTACTGAAGTTTCTTTAACCAGTCATCTGTTTTAGGGCACTCGGGTTGTTTTCAGACTTTGGCTATTGTGAACAGTGCTGCAATGAATATATAGGTACAGATGTCATTTCTACTAGCGTAGATCATCTTGGCATAGATGATCTTTTTAAAAAGATCAATCCCCTGGTATTGATCTTTTTAAAAAGTCTCCCTTAAGCAGTAGTCCTATAGAACACATAATGTTTCATTTTATCTATTTTACCAAAATTAGATTCAGGTTAAACTTTTTTTGGTGCAGGAATAGGTTAAGTGATCTGTACTTTTTGTATCACATCAGGTGATATATAAAATTCTCCCACTGTTTATGTGCTAAATTTACTTCTACTTTTAGATGGTGAATACCATGTCTCTCATTATGAAGGTAAACTTTTGCCTTTGTAAACTCTGAGTAATATGTGGGATAATCCTTTGAGATCTTATGGAAATCATGTTCCCCAGCAATCTTACTCAATAATTTCAGCAACCCATTGATGATTCTTATCTAAATAGACTATTAAATAGCTGAGTCCACACTAAATACTGTATTTCTGATGCTATGAAAGCTTGTAAATTTATTGCCTAATATATGGTCTAGGAGAGTATTTTTTTCTTGTCTGTTTCTTTAAACATTACAGATTTCTTTTTATTGTTATACTTGTTCTTTATAATTTTCTTTGTGCTGCTCCAGTTAACCCCTATTTGGAAACTTGGTAAGGCAAGCCTCTTCATGCCTCTGTCCATGTTGTTTGATATGAACCAGTTAGCCTTTAGTACTTCCTTACCTTTGATATCTTAGGTTCTCTTTGTACTTTCTTTGCTCCAAAACTTGGCTCACTCATTACTGTGTAGACACTGGTGCTGTATAGCAAAGTATAGAACTAAAATCTGGAGCTGAATATATGCACAGCTATTAACATATTATTGCTTCTGGACCTTTTGGTCAACATAACTGTCGTCCCATTTTTCATCAATTTGCTCGAGTGGGCAGCAGTAATGTCTCCATTGTGAGACTTGTTACTGTTTTTTGGCATATTGAATACACCACGGGGAGCTTGCCAGGTGCTGTGTGGGCAGGATTTCTCGGTAGCTTGCCGGGCTCTCCAAGAGGGATGGAGAAATCGAACCCAGGTAGGCTGTGTGCAAGGCAAATGCCCTACCTGCTTTGCTATCGCTCTAGTCCGACATTACTAGGAAATGAAATTATTTTAAAAATTTCATGAGTTGAGGCTGGAGCGATAGTTCTGTGGGTAGGGCATTTATCTTGCACACGGTCAACCTGGGTTCAGTCATCCCTTGTGGGTCTCCAAGTAGTACCAGGAGTTATTCCTGAGTGCAGAGTCTGGAGAAACCCCTGAGCATCTTTCCTGGTGTGGCCCAAAAGACAAAAAAATTAACATATTTATTTTTCAATTCAAATTTTAAAGTATCTCCATTGTATGTTTTGCTCTATACAATAGGAAGATTTATAATTGTCAGTCATCTAGATTATTTTCTCCCAGATTTCTCTTTTTTGTCTTTTGAATAAACAGGTCTTATTCAAACATAGGTTTATATAGCAATTCTGTGTTTTCTTCTAGGATTGTTATAGTTTTGTTTTTAGCGTTTAAATCTCAATTTATTTTCCTAGTTTTATGGTATGAGATTTTAATCTATTTTTCAAAAATTATATCCAGTTGATCAAATCCACTTTAAATATATGGTTTCAATATATAATGTATTATATATTTTTTTCTCCTTACACTTTATATAAGCATTGTGGTTTACAAAATTGTTCATGAGGATTTATTATAGGCATTCAATATACCAACACAAGTACCACCACCATTACCCCTTTCACCACCATATCTCCAATTTTCCGAACCATTCCTTAAGTCTGCCCCCATAGCAGACCTTCAATAATTTGTTTTATATTGCTTGTTATAATTTTCTTAAAGAATGATCCATAGAAGAAAGTTTTCCTAGAAGAAAGTCAGTGAAGATTATTTTTCTCACCATGAAGCTATTACCCCCTTGTGTGAGATTACTAAGATACTGTTACAGGTTAAGCTTTCTGTGTTGATATTTTGTTAATCAAGATTGGATGCTTTTCAATATTATATCCCATCCAGTCTAGTGTGCTACTCCTGGTTTATCAGTATTATAAGAATTTGAGGTGTATCTCCAGGATGTCCAGAATTCTTAAGGAGGCAATACAGCTGGAGATAAATTTTTAACTGGCTGACATTTTGGGGTGTGTGTGTCTGACCCCCAGGGCTTCCAGAAGTACAAGGAGATGGGGCAAGGTAGCCCATCCCCAACTCCTTGCAAGCCTGGAGATTTCAGTCACAAAACCCGCAAATCTGAGTTTTTCAACAGATTAATTTCTGGATGAGTCTTGTCATAGACAGTGGAGTCGGCCAGATCATAGCTGCAATTGTGGAGTGTGGAGGTTTTTGGCTGCTGGGGCTCTGTTTGGGTGGGTGGTAGGGTCATCTGCACCCCTCCAGGGTACCACAGATGATGACTCAGTCTTGTGCAGGGTCCAGAAGGATCTCTGCATCTTGTTGATCTCAAGATTTAATGAGTCTTTGGACCATAGCCAGTGAGGGAGTTTACATGGCACGAGAGGTGGTTCATGGACGTGACTGCCTCAATACCATATAATTTTGAAAAATCTCCTGTTTCAATATGCTCCACCTTTCCATTTGTACATGGACCTTTTTGAAAATTTTAATATATTAATCTAACTGGCCTTTTTATTCACATCAGTAGACCATTGCTTTAGTTATAGGGGCTCCTTATAATATGGATTGATATTTAGTAATGTTTATTACCAATCATTCTTCTCCTTCTCAATTGATTTTTACATATTTTTATGTGAATTTTGAATCAAGGTATCGAGTGTGTGTGTGTAGGGGAAAATTTTATTAAAATAATTTTAAATTCTTAGATTTGTCTTGGATTATTAATTATTATCTTATTTTTATATTATCTTTAATTATATTTAGCAGTAATTCTTTTAGATTTGATTATCTGAAAAAAGTTTATCTTTTCTAGTTCTTAATAAGGGCTTAAGAATTGAATTTATGATCTTAAAGGTCCTATATCACTGTATCACTATCATCCCATTGATCATTGATTTGCTCGAGCAGGCACCAGTAACGTCTCCATTTGTCCTAAGATATTTAATATAAATATCTCAGTACAGACAACTTTATATTGAGATTGAATAAATAATGCAATTAGTAGGGAATTTGACATTCATGCAACTGATCCAGATTCTTTCTTGGTATCATTTATGGTACACTAAGATCTGCCGGGGATGATTCCTGAACACAGAGCAAGGAGTAAGCCCTGAGCAGAACTGGGTGTGGCTCAAAAACGGTATCAATGTATCACTGTCATCCTTTTGTTCATCCATTTGCTTGAGCAGGCACCAGTAATGTCTCTTTTTGTCCCTGTCGCATTCAGGGTCGGGAATGATGCCCATTATTTTTGCTGTTTTTGGCATATCAGATACGCCATGGGTAACTTGCCAGGCTCTGCCATGCAAGATTCTGCATTGCTCTCCTCCACTCTTTCAGGAGCTTTGTTTTATAGTCTCTGGATCTTGGTCATTAATGAGATTATGTGGTGGGTGTTGGGGGGCAGTTTGTGGGTGTGACTGCCAAGCTACTGGAGAACTGGAGATCTGAGAATCTGGGTGGAGGAAACTCAGTCCCAATCCGAGCAGGCTTAGAGTTCTCAGCCATGGGTCCCGCATACCTGTTCCTTCATGGGTGAGGCTCATCCGAGCTTGTGGAGAGTGGCCTTGAGCATGGCTGCGGCTGGGTTCTGGAGGTTTTCAGCTGCCGGGGCTCTGCTCAGGGCGGGGAGGGAGACTCAACCCATCCCCCATCCAAGGGGTCCCCGGTGAAGACAGACTGGCGTGGGGGCAGGAGATTCTGCATCAAAACCCAGGCTCAAATTTTTTTTGATAACTGTTCATTAAATTTTATAGAAATTATCCCTACCTCTTGAAACTTTGTAGTCTCCTTGGATAGATTTATTTCAGTTTTTTTCCTTGCCATAGATATTCAAAACACAGCTCTTTCTGTGCTCTCTATAGAAATTTATAGCTGTTTCCTATCCTACTCTGGTAAGATACTAAATTAGAATGTTATCTGAAACAGATTCGATTGCTCTTTTTTCAGATGTGTCATGAAAAGGAGAGAGATTCTCCTGTTTCTAGAAGTGCTGTAGCCGTAAGCATATGGTAAAGATATGTGTGATTGTTGTCTATTAGTTCTAGCCTTAGAATTTGGCACATATTCTTCCCAATTTACTTTTACAGTAAACCTGGCTGTCTTGGTTTTCTTTTATCTTTGACAATGGTCATGAATGGAAGCTTGGTAGAATTAGAGCAATATATAATTCTGTGATCGAATCAGTTCAAATGGATATCATATTTAATATTCTACAATATAAATTAAAACTGTATCACCAAAATCATAACATTTCTTCTGGTAGAACTGGAGAGACAATACAGTGTGTAGGGTGTTAGCCCTATACATGGCCAACCTGGGTTAGATGTTTGGCATCCCATCTGGCTCCCTGGACACTGCCAAGAGTGATCCCTGAGCACTAGTCACAACAACTTAGTAAACCCTCAGACAATGACTTAATGTCCCCACAGTAAGCTATAATAATTTTCACAATTTTTCACTAAATACAATTTTGATAATCCTATTAGTCGTTTAGCGACCACAAGCAAATAAAATAAATTATTTGGAGCCTGCTGTGGGGACAGGTTTGAGGGGTTGCTTAGGAAATGGAGACATAGGTGGAAGGAAGGTCAGAATGGTGGTGGGGGTGACTTTTGGATTATTGAATACCTGTAACAAATGCATCATGAACAACTTTGTAAATTACAGTGTTTAAAAAAAGTGGAAAGAAGAGAGTATTACAAGCTGTAACCATTACATAAGCATTAAAAAAAAAAGAGTGATCCCTGAGCACAAAGCAAGGACTAAGCCCTAAATACTACCAGGTGTGGCCCCAAAACATAGAAAATTTCTTTTAGATCTTCGTTGAGTATCTTAATATCTCAACTTTTGAGTACTGCATTTAGTTTTGCAGTAAGGTTTTTTTTTTTTTGGCTTTTTGGGTCATACCCAGCAATGCACAGGGGTTACTCCTGGCTCATGCACTCAGGAATTACTCCTGGCAGTGCTCGAGGGACCATATGGGATGCTGGGAATCGAACCCGGGTTGGCCGCGTGCAAGGCAAATGCCCTATCCGTTGTGCTATCATCAATCCAGTCCCAAGTTTTTTAAAAAGAAAATAATGCAGTAACGTTTTTAGTTCCAGAAAATTAGTTAAAACTTTCTGATGACAAATGAGCACTTTCAACACTGTGATAGTATATGAACCCGGTATTCATGTCATTTACTTCATTAGTTCATTTAATATTTGAATCAACTCTTGAGAACATTGTGTGTTAAGTAATTGAACTTGGCACTGTATATACAAATATGAGTCAATCAAGTTTATACCAGAAGGGATAAACAAACATATAAATAGGTCTGGAGAGTTTGTAACTTAGATAGGAGGTATCTGTACTTATTGTTTGTGACCTGTGAAATGTTACCTACCTTTTTATTTGCATACTGAAAGTCACTGTTTTTAACTTTTAAACTGTGGTTGTCTTTCTTCTTTAGCTCAGAACTCCTAATACATGTCTTCTTTTTCTCTGTTTTAAGTTGAGATTCTCTTATTTTATTATTCTATATTATTCTCTAGTAATTATTTCATTACTATCAGTAACTATACCAGCTTCAGAAATTTTTATTTGGTCTCCTTTAGGTTACTTAAACTCCTTGTGAAAATTATAATTTTCTTTGCATGCACTTGGTATATGGTATGGCTGAGATATAGCTCTGAATTGTAGCACAAATGAAAATCAGCTCTGTTCTACTGCTATCTTTCTTCTAAGGCACAGGTGTAGCTATATAGATGCATGTGCATATTAAAAGTTAGATCAGATCCTAGGAAATAGGCATATTTTATTGAAATTCTTGATTTCATTTCTTTTTCATATGTACATATATAGGAATAATTTTAAATTACCAAAAACTATTGACTGTTAAAAAGTAATATATTGAAAATATGTTGTGGGAATAATTATATGTGGAAGCAAAATATAATAAAACATGATAGATGATAGATAATAGCATAAATAGACTTACACTGTTTAAAGGAGCTTATATTGCTTATGAAATTTAAAATCAATTCAGGATTTATTGTAATAAATTTATTATCTATGTTATGATTTATGCCTGGCAAGCTACCCATGGTGTATTTGATATGCCAAAAACAGTAACAGCAAGTCTCACAATGGAGACGTTACTGGTGCCCACTCGAGCAAATCGGTGAACAACAGGATGACAGTGATACAGTGATCCTACAAATTATAGAGCAGTAGAAAAAAAGACAAAAATAGATACAATGAACACAGACATATTAATAGTTGTACTAAATGTAAACAATCTAAGAATTGGAAGCAGAAATTGTCCTATGCAACAATCTTGTCATCAATACTTATTGAGATATTGCATGAACGAGAACACATTTACAAATTCACAAATCCTATTGTATGCCACTTTTATGCAAAAGCCAATTTTATGCCAGACTGTTCTTGATGGTTGTCACTAGACAGGATTGTAAGAGTAGATAGTCAGGGAGGTTGGAATTTCACCATTTGTTTCTTGTATGTATTGACATTATTTCTAGTATGAATTTACATTATTGACTGTGAAAGAAATGAGGCCTAAAATAAGAAGGTACCACATTGATTGAGGAAAATATTTGCACTTCATACACCTGATAGAGGGCATAAAAATATATATTAAGCACACTTAAAGCTGAACAGCAAAATAACAACAAACTGTCAAAAAAAAACTGGGAAGAGAAGATAAATAGACACTTCCTCAAAGATGACCAAGGAACACATGAAAAAAAATGTTCATGACCATTGGCTATCAGGGAAATGCAAATCCAAACAACAATGAGCTATCATCTTACTCAGGGAGAATGGGTAAGGTGATATAGAATAAAAAGGCTAGAAACATGTGCTGGTGGGGATGTGTTGACAAAGGAACTTTCATTCACTACTGGTTGGTTAAGCCTCTTTGGGAAGTGGTTTGGAGACATTTTAGCAATTTCAATATAGCTTCCTTATGACCTTGTGATCTACTCCTGAATGTTTACCTCAAGAACATAACAACATTAATACAAAAGGGCATGTGTATAGCTATATTCATGGCAGCATTGTTTACAGTGGTCAAGGTCTAGAAATCGTCCAAGTGCCCAGCAACAGATAAGTGGTAAAATAAATGATAGTACATATACAATAATAAAATACTACCCAGCTATGAGAGAGAGATGAAACCTTGCAATTTAACTTGGATAGAATTTGAGGAAGTTATGCGAAGTGACGTAAGTCAGAAAGAAGACAAATACCAAATGATCTTGCTCATATACATACATAGTATAGAAAAATAGCACAGGGATTAGATGGTCCCCCAAAGAAAACAAACCCTGAGATGTGGTCAATGCAGATGTAATCTGAGGATACTAGGAAGGGGTGGGAGGGATCTTGGTACTCTGGTGATGGGTATATAAAGAAGCACTGCAAGTCTAAAACTTGCACATTGGCATAATGTATATTGAAGTCTATTGGTACTTTCATAAACATCAAAATAAATTTGTAATTAGAAAATGATTTCACATTATTAATTTTTTTCTACATAAACTAGTTTCTAATTTTCTTAATTTCAAGAGTAAGTAATACTATAAATAAATTGTATCTTTCCATAAGATGATAGAATCAAATTGCTCTATAGTATTTTTTTAACTTCTGTTTTACTAGACTCCTTGTATATTATAATCTATCCTTTATAATACGCCTTTTATCATTGGTTATGAAATAGCCACCCAATAACTATCAGTTGATTGAATAAAGGTAATATAGCACTTTACATTTCACTGCCCACCAGTAGAGATTGAGAGATTATTTTTGTTTGGGGGGGTGGGTATTTTATTTGTTTTGTAGATCTGGGGATCTCTTTTATCATACAGCTCCACCCCAACCCCTTCCACACTTGTGAGGCATGCTTTACCACAGATCATAGCACTAGCACAGAGGCTTTTTAATAAAACAAAAACTCTTGTTTTCCCTGATTTCAGTCTTCCTCTGACTTGTAGTTACAACCTCTCCCCCCTCACCCCCTCACATCCCAGCACCACTGGGATGAGTGGAGCACTGAACCATCAGACCTTCTTTGCTGAAGAGATTTCCCCCCCAAAAAAAACAAACAGAATGTAATTAATTTGATGTAATTTGCCGTAGACTTAAAAGCCCTTGTTATTTTTTTAAGGGAAAAAATGAGTTAAGGGCCCTGAAAATAGCTCAGAAAACTGGAGGGCATTCGGGAACCCTGGATTCCCTTCTTCCTGTACAATATCCTCTCTGCAGTCACACCCTCCTTTTTCTCCTCTTCCCCCCTCCCACATCCCAGAGTGACAATTCCCAGACTACTGAGAATGGTGTGTGTGGGGGGGGGGAGGGGAATGAAAAAGAAATAAATGTCTATAAATAAAAAGAACTGGTGTTTTGTTCCAACTAGGAATTTTGCTAATTGCCACTAAAAGTACATTTGTGGTCTCACTTCTAAACAGCCCTGTATGTAACAGCCTTTGGAGATTATCCTACTGTTTTAACTCACATGTTGGTTTGCCGATAGAAATTGAAAAGTAACTGACCCACACCTGTGTTCATTTTTAACTTGAGTTTTGCTTCGAGAGAGTATCTCTATAGATTTAAGATGCACAATGCCATATCTTCAGAAGTCATTTGTTACAAAGAAATGCAATAGAGATTTGGGAACAAAAAAAGATAAATCCATGCTTGACAAAAGCATTTTTCTTCTGTTCAGTCGTTAATATTACCATTTTAGAGGAGAGAATCGAGAACTCTTTTTTCTTCAGGCGCTGCATGATGATTGAATAAATAGAATACACCAAAGTAGGAAGTCAGATGATCAAAGGGAAATTCAAATAGACTTATTTATTCTTTCATAGAAAATAAGAAGTGATTCCTCTTATAGCCTTTGTGATACTTTTTTAATGAAAACTTCATGACCTTAAGTCAGAGATTAAAACTTTCATAGGAGAAATGCAGCAGAGTGGACATAATGGTATAATTTCTTAGCTTCAAGTAGGATGTGGACACATCTTGTGCTATTGCTGGACACCACTTGAATGGGGGAAATTGTCTCAGTTCATCTTGATTAAGGTCTCTTAGTAAGCTAAACTCCCCAACTGTTTCTGAACAAAGAACTCACAATGAAATTTTAAAGAATCCTACCCGCCAAGAGAGGCTTTTTCTTGCATACCCAGGAGTCGTCTTATGATATGATTGTTTTCAAAAATAAATGAATAGGTACAATAAGCAAATATTTGCAATATTTTCTTTTCACAGGGAATATCAGCACGCAGAAATCTTGTAACTCTCATATAGATACAGCACCAACGGTAAGGCAGTCTATTTTTGCATTGTTAAAACTGAAAAGCCCCCAAATAATGCTGGTTACAGTAACATATTATATTGTAGAAGACTCTTGAATCCCCCTTTTGCCAAGAATTCTATCCCATACAGAAATAATCTGCATCTTTTCTAATAAATGAGGAAAACTTACTGAATTTTTCTAAGATAAAGGAAAATAAGGTACCATATCACTTTGCAGTATTTTTTTCTATTTGTGTTACACATAGAAAGCTTTGTATTTAAAATAACAATTTTTATAAAATTTAATAATTTGACAATGTTTTGAAAACTTCACTTAGACAAAATGATGCAAATGTCTGTGAAAATTGATTTACAGCCTTTGAAAAGTAAGTTATTTTGTGAATTAGCATCAAAACTAAGAGAGATTTGCAATAATGAAAAAAGTCCATCATGCTTTTCTTTGAATGATTACTTTGCTATTACTATAGGAGTGAAATATTTTACTCCTCATTTATTAAAGAGAGCAAAATATATTCAGCTAATAATTGTTTACAGTATTAAAATAATTGTAAAGATAATGCATTCAATATACACAATTTACTTTAATCTCTGTGTTATTTGAAACGTAAGTTGCTAGTTACAATTGAATGATTTGTATAAGAAGATAGACTAGAATATATCTTACTCTTCACTAAGTATAATTTTTTCTCATACTTTTATATAGTTGGTTTTTCAAGTACTCCATGTAAATGTAAATTTCATTAAAATGAAAATTTCATGTAAATTTCATTAAAAAAATGAAATTTTTAATGAAATTTAAATGTAAATTTCATTAAAATGAAAATTTCATGTAAATTTCATTAAAAAATGAAATTTTAATGACAATGATTTGAATAGACCATTTTTAAGAAAATGGAGATATTAAACTATATGTGGATTTTGGGGCTGGAGCGATAGCACAGCAGGTAGGGCGTTTGTCTTGCACGTGGCCGACCCGGGTTCGAATCCCAGCATCCCATATGGTCCCCTGAGCACCGCCAGGGGTGATTCCTGAGTGCAGAGCTGGGAGTGACCCCTGTGCATCACCGGGTGTGACCCAAAAAGCAAAAAAAAAAAAAAAACCTATATGTGGATTTTCATGATAATATTTGCTCCCTGAAATATTTATTTGTAATCTTTTTTTATTCAGCTTTTCTGATTACTTAATATATTAGTATCTGAAAAAGATAAGCAATTTTTCATCATCATAATAATAAAATGTACTTTACTATGTGTTCCAGGTTTTCTTTAGTAAGTATGCTAAAAGAAAAGCTCTAGAATTATGTAAATTTTATTCTGTAATACTAAAATTGAAAATTGGCAATTATGAATCACTTGTATCACTTGTCATCCTGTTGCTCATCAATTT